>NC_073228.2:6877500-7502500 GCF_029281585.2 Gorilla gorilla gorilla
AACATGGGGATGAAAATAAATATTATTTGTATTTAAACTATTATTGTTATGTGAAAATTAAACAAATAACATACTATGATAACATCGGAGGTTCAAGAAATATTAAGTCTTGAAAATAGGAAAGATGAAAGGAAGGAAACAGGGAGTGGGGAGGAAAGTAGGAGAAAGGAGAGAATATAGGAATGAGAGAGGAGGAAAATAATAAGAAAGAAGTAGAAAGCTAGGTACGGTGGCTCATGACTGTAATCCCAGCGCTTTGGGAGGCCGAGTCAGGCAGATCACAAGGTCAGGAGTTCAAGACCAGCCTGGCCAATATGGTGAAACCTTGTCTCCACTAAAAATACAAAAATTAGCTGGGTGTGGTGGCAGGCACCTATAGTCCCAGCTACTCGGGAGGCTGAGGCAGGAGAATCACTTGACCCTGGGAGGCAGAGGTTGCAGTGAGCTGAGATCACACCACTGCACTCCAGCCTGGGTGACAGAGAAAGATGCTGTCTCAAAAAAAAAAAAAAGAAAAAAAAAAAAAGAAAGAAGTAGAAAAAGATATAGTATTTCTTAATCAGCAGAAGCTACTCTTATTTTTCAATACTCTACCTTTCTAATGTATCACTGACAAGGAAAGGTCTTGAATAATTGACTGAAGTCAGAATAGGTAAGGCACTCTACCTGTGGATACATGAGAGGCCTTAAAAAGTTCATGGAAAATGTATATTATGAAAAAAACTATGCAAAGGTTTCAATTTTGGCAGCAAAATAAACTCATACTAATTTATTATAGCATGTTTGAACAGGATCTAGTTTGAGACAGTAAGAAGGAGTAGACATTAGTTTGAAAAGAGCCCCTAGCAGAGCAATGTAAATTCTGCTAAAATTGAAGCAAGAACAAACATTAGATTATGATGAAGCTTGAGTGAAAGAATGGTGAAATCACTGATGCTTTACAAGAAGCTTGAGGGGACAATGCACCAAAGAAATCAGTAGTTCACAAGCGGACAGCTTTTTTAAAGAAGAAACGAGATGATGTGGAAGATGAAGTCCACAGGGACAGATCATCCATATCAATTTGCAAGGAAAAAAATTAATCTTGTTTGTGCCCTAATTGAAGAGGACTGATAATCAACAGCACAAACAATAGCCAACATCGTAGACATCTTAATTGGTTCAGCTTACACAGTTCTGACTAAAAAATTAAAGTTGAACCAACTTTCCACTGCATGGGTGCCAAAAGTGTTGTGCTCAGATCAGCTGCAGACAAGAGGAGAGCTCTCAATGGAAATTTTAAAGAACTAGGGTCAAGATCCTGAAGGATTTCTTTGAAGAATTGTAACAGAAGATAAAACATGGCTTTCCCAGTATGATCCTGAGGGCAAAACACAATCAAAGCAATGGCTAGCAAAGGTGGAAGTGGTCCAGTCAAAGCTAAAGGGGATCACTCAAGAGCAAAGGTCACGGCAACAGTTTTTTGGGGACATTCCAGGCATTTTGCTTGTTGACTTTGTGGAAGGTCAAAGAACAATAATATCTGCATATCATGAGAGTGTTTTGAATAAGTTAGCCAAAGTTTTAGGGCAAAATACCTGGGAAAGCTTTAGCAGACAGTCCTCTAACACCACAATGTTTCTGCTCATTCCTGTCATCAAGCAAAGGCAATTTTGTGAGAGTCTCAATGGGAAATTGTCAGGCATCCACCTTACAGCTCTGATTTGGCTCCTTCTGACTTCTTTTTGTTTCCCAATCTCAACAAATGTGGAAAGGGCAACCATTTTTCTTAAGTTAATAATGTATAAGAGACTGCATTGACATTGTTAAGTTCCCAGGACCATCAGTTCTTTAGGGATGAAAACCGAAGATCACATTTTCAATGTTTATCTTTTAACTTCATTTTTCCACAAACTTTTTGAAGTTTCTCCATACAAATGTCTCCATACAAATGAGCACTTGCAAAATAAGCAGAGAGTCTCATTCAATGGACAGAAAGTTCTGTGCCATCTAAAAATTATCTTAAGCAAGTTCAATGTGTAGCAACAGACTGTATTGATAAATATCAGTTAGGTTGACTTCTGCAATGACCATGATGGAGTAACAAGAACTAGACTTTCTCTCCCTCCTGAAACAACCAAATAATGGCCAAAATGTATGCCACAAAAGTTTGCAAGACCCTGTAAAGTCAGTCTCAAACAAGGTGAGCCTATCAACTGCCCTAATTTATGCCTGGAGAAAGTTTTCCAGCCCACTACTGCAGGAGAAAAGCCCAAGAGGAGCCCATCGTTCTCCCTGAGCTGAGGGGACAGAGCTCAGAGTCCACAGAAACCATGTTGACATGAGCTCTCAGGACAAGGTTTCCGAGAAGAAGGGGCTGCACAGAAAGAGAACTCCAGAGCTCTGCAAAGGGTCCCCCTAAAGTACATAGCTAAGTAATTGTTAGGACAGGCCTAGAGAAAAGTACCTACGGTTGGGGAAACAACACCCAGATAAGATGAAAAGTAACAGTACACATGCTCACCAAGGTCCAGTAATAGTGCTTATTTTATCAGCCAAACCAGAAACACCTCAAGATTCCCAGGGATACCCAGAAGGATCTTGCCTCACTAGTTGGGAGTGATTAGCTCTAAAATGAGAACTGGTCTGATCCCACCTAATGAATTTTTAAAGCAAGACCAAAAAGAGTCAAACTCTTTCCAACTAAACTTAAATACATACCAATACAAAGATCAAGAATATTTATATATACTTCCAGCACTCAATAAGATAAAAGTCACCATATCTGACATCCAGACACAGTTTAGCAGAGACACAACAGTAACAACAAAAGACAGAAGAACGTGGCTCATAATAAGGAGAAAAATCACTGAGTCAGAACTGATCCAGAGTAAATCAAGGTGCCAGAGTTATAAGTTAAGAACATTCAAATGCTTATTGAAACAGTATTCTATATGTTCTAAAATAGAGACATGCAAGATACACTAAAGGAGGTTGGGCACAGTGGCTCACGCCTGTAATCTCAGCATTTTGCGAGGCCGAGGCAGGTGGATCACGAAGTCAGGAGTTCAGGACCAGCCTGACCAATATGGTGAAATCCCATCTCTACTAAAAATACAAAAATTAGCGGGGCATAGTAGCATGCGGCTGTAGTCCCAGCTACATGGTAGGCTGATAGCACGTTAGTCATTAAAGAAGAAAAGATAGACACCTCTCAAAATAAAATAGAGAGAGAAAATAAATTTTTAAAAAACATGAACAGAGCAATAGTAGACAGTAAATTTCAAGTAACTGAATTTACGTGTAATCTCAGTTCCCAAAGGAGAGGAGAGGGAAGATGTGAAAACATTTGGGACTTTGAGTCAGGCAAAGCTTTCTTTGATATGACCCCACAGCATGATTTATATAATAATATATTGATAAGAAGAACTCATCAAATTTAAAAAAAAGAATCTGCTCTTCAAAAGAATCTATTAAGAGACTGAAAAGACAAGCTGCAGGCTGGGAGAAAATATTTGCAATTCATATATCTGATGAAAGGCTTGCATCAAAAATATATTTTAAAAGCTCAAAATTTAATAATGAAAAACAAACAACCCCATTTAAAACTTGGGTGAAAGACTGGAACAGACATTTCAAAGTAGACATTTGTTTGGTAAATAAGCACATATGCTCAACATAATTAATGCTTAGGGCAATGCAAATTAAAACCAAAATGAGACGCCACTATCTATTTTTAAATAGCTAAGATTAGCATGACTGATAACAGCCAAGCACTGGCTTGGATGTGGAGAAGCTGAAACTCTCATACACTGCTGATGGGAATACAAAAAAGTGTAACCTTTGAAAAACAGTTTAAGAGTCCCTTAAAAAGTTAAACATACTTCTGCCGTAAGACTCAGCCATTGCACTCCTGGGTATTTACCCAAGAGAGATAAAAGTAGGTGTTCATATAATGATATCAACACAAATGTTCATAGCACATGTATTCATAATAGCCCAAACTAGAAACAGTATAAATATCAATCAATACATTAATGAATTAACTTGCTTTATCTGAATTAATTATGGATACATACTATAACATGAATGAATCTCAAAATAACTATACTAAGTGAAACAAGGCAGACTCTAGAGGTAAAACATGCAGAGAAAAAAACATAAAATGTCAGACAAAAAAGTGCATAGTGTAAAATTTTATTTATATACATTTTTTGACTGTATAAATTACTGTCCAGTGACAGAAAGCAGTTTGGTGGTTTTTAAGGGCCAGGAATGAGGGGCCAGAGAAATGTATTATAAAGAGGCATCAGGAAACTGGAGGTGAAGTATATTTCCATCACCTCGATTGTGTGCTGATGGTTTCTAAACTTTCAATATTTTTAGTTTATTATATGTTATACAAAATAAAGCTTGTAATAAAAATCAAAAGATTGAGCCATCCTTATTTTCTCCATAAAAGAGCAGAATTCTCCTTTTAGAGATTTGGAAAGATTATTAAAAGGTAAGTTACAAAATACAGTACCTGACACGTATAAAATATTAAATAAATACTAGCCATGCTTAATTATTTTGTTTTAAGTCTATATGAGTCAAGTTTTAGTAGAAATATGGGCTAGAAAAAAAAAACAGAAAGCGGGACTCTGTGATCCGACTTGGGCTTATAGAACAGAATGCACTAGTTTGTTCTCATGCTGCTAATAAAGTCATACCCAAGACCGGGTAATTTAGAAAGGAAAGAGGTTTAAGGAACTCACAATTCCACATGGCTGGGGAGGCCTCATAGTCACGGCAGAAGGCAAAAAAGAAGCAAAGGCACATCTTAAATGGTAGCAGAGAAGAAAGCTTGTGTAGGGAAACTCCCATTTTAAAAGCATCAGATCTCGTGAAACTTATTCGCTACCAGGAGAACAGTAGGGGGAACCCGCCCCTATGATTCAATGATCTCCACCTGACTCCATCCTTGACATGCGGGGATAATTACAATCAAGGTGAGATTCGGGTGGAGACACAGCCGAATCATATCAATGACTAATGAGAGTTATGTCCAGAACCTAATGAAAACCTGTCTGAGGCCACATTCCCTGTAAAGCAGATTTGAGATAGAGATTTGTGTAGAGAACATTTAACTGGGTAAAATCCTAGGAGCCAACAACTGTGGCGAAAAAGCTGAATTGGACAAAGGGAGTTGAGATGTGAGGCAGTCACAACAAATACCTCAGCTAATCTCAAGGGGGAGCTGAGAAGCAGGGGTGACCCTTCAGAGTTGCCCTAAATTGAGGCAGGAGTATGGAGTTTTAATACCTTTCACTGGCCATTCTTCAGATACGAGTTGTCCCCAAGGATGGACATCAGCTTGACAAGTTATTAATTAGATCTCCTGAGAATAAATTCTAGAGAGAATCAGCTGAGAGGCATGATTTGCCAACACTCCCAATAGCTGGGCAAACTTCAGTTTTGAGGGAGGATTTGGGTCACACACAAAAGTCTCCACAACCAATTATTCATGGGAAATTCTATGTAGGCAGAGCTATTTCATGGCCAGTTAATCAAAACTACATAATCTATTTGGTTAAGCAAAAGAAATTAAAAAGATAAAATAAAACCTATATATTAACACTCAAAAGTTTTTAATGCATTTGCCTTGCATTTCATATGTTTTGCCTTGCATTTCACATGTTTTGCCTTGCATTTGTTTATTTGCTTTTAAGAACCTTTAGAGAACAATAATTACTAATATAATATGGAGTAGCACAGCATAGACGAGGGAAGCTAACTCTCTCCCTTTTCCCAGAACCTGGAACAGCTAAAGATCCTAAGCATTGTCAGCTTTGGTATCTGACATAGTTTGGATGTTTGTCCCCTTCAAATCTCACGTTAAAATGTGATCCCCAATGTTGGAGATAGATGCCTCCTGAATGGCTTGGTGCTGTCCTCTTGGTAATGAATGAGTTCTTACCCTGTGAGTTCATGCGATATCTGGTTGTTTAAAAGAGACTGACACCTCCTCCCTGTCTCTCTTGCTTCCTCTCTCACCATGTGATATGCTGGTTTCCCTTCACCTTCCACCATGATTGGAAGGTTCCTGAGGCCCTCCCTGGAAGCAGGTGCCAGTACTATGCTTCACGTACAGCCTTCAGAACAAGGAGCCAAATAAACCTCATTTCTTTATTAATTACCCAACCTCAGGTATTTCTTTATAACAATGCAAATGGGCTAACAGAGTATCATTCATGGACAGTGAGTGTATTAGTCAATTTTCATGCTGCTGATAAAGACATACCCAAGACTGGGTCATTTATAAAGAAAAAGAGGTTTAATGAATTCACATATCTGCACCGCTAGCTGTATAAATATGGAAATATCTTCACTGCTACCTGTACAAATATGGAAATATCTACAGCGCTACCTGTATAAACATGGAAATATCTACACCGCTATCTGTATAAACATGGAAATATCTACACCGCTATCTCTAAACATGGAAATATCTACAGCACTATCCGTATGAACATGGAAATATCTACACCGCTATCTGTATAAACAAGGAAATAACTACACCGCCATCTCTATAAACATGGATATACCTACAGGGCCATCTGTATAAACATGGAAATAACTACACCGCTATCTGTATATACATGGAAATATATACACCGCTATCTCTATAAACATGGAAATATCTACACCGTTATCTATATAAACGTGGAAATAACTACACCTCTATCTCTATAAACATGGAAATATCTACACTGCTATCTGCATAAACATGGAAATATCTAAACCGCTACCTGTAAAACAGGGAAATATCTACACCGCTATCTCTATAAACATTGAAACATCTACACTGCTATCTTTATAAACATTGAAATACCTACACTGCTATTTGTATAAACATGGAAATATCTACAACGTTATCTCTATAAACATGGAAATAACTACACCGCTATCTCTATAAACGTGGAAATATCTACACCACCAACTGTATGAACATGAAAATATCTACACCGCCATCTGTATAAACATGGAAATATCTACACCGCTATCTGCATGAACATGGAAATATCTGCACCGCTATTTGTGTAAACATGCATACATCTTCACCGCAATCTGCATGAGCATGGAAATATCTACACCGCTATCTGTATGAACATGGAAATATCTACACCGCTATCTGTTTCAACATGGAAATATCTAAACTGCTATCAGCATGAAAATGGAAATATCTACACCGCTATCTGCATATACATGGAAATATCTACACAGCTATCTCTTTACACATGGAAATAACTACACCGCTATCTGTATGAACATGGAAATATCTTCACCGCCATCTGTATGAACATGGATATATCGACACAGCCTCCTGGATGAACATGGAATTATCTACACCGCTATCTGTATAAACATGGAAATATCTACACCACTATCTGTATGAACATGGAAATACATACACCGCTATCTGTATGAACATGGAAATATCTACACCGCTATCTGTATGAACATGGAAATACATGCACCGCTATCTGTATGAACATGGAAATATCTGCACCGCTATGTGTATGAACATGGAAATATCTACACCGCTATCTGTATGAACATGGAAATATCTTCACCGCCATCAGTATGAACATGGATATGTCTACACAGTCATCTGGATGAACATGGAAATATCTACGCAGCTATCGGTATGAACATGGAAATAGCTACACCGCTATCTGTATGAACATGGAAATATCTGCACTGCCAAATGCATGTACATATAAATATCTACTCCGCCATCTGTATTAAGAAGGAGATATCTACACCGCTATCTGTATAAACATGGAAATATCTACACCGCTATCTGTATAAACATGGAAATATCCACACCACTACCTGTATAAACATGGAAATATCAGCACCGCTATCTGTATGAACATGGAAATATCTACACCGCTATCTGTTTGAACATGGAAATATCTAAACCGCTATCTGCATGAAAATAGAAATATCTACACAGCTATCTGCATATACATGGAAATATCTACAAAACTATCTCTTTACACATGGAAATAACTACACCGCTATCTCTATAAACATGGAAATATCTACACCGCCATCTGTATGAACATGGAAATATCTGCACCGCCATCTGTATGAACATATAAATAGCTACACCGCCATCTGTATTAAGATGGAGATATCTTCACCGCTATCTGTATAAACTTGGAAATATCTACACCGCTATCTGTATAAACATGGAAATATCTACACCGCTATCTGAATAAACATGGAAATAACTACACCGCTACCTGTATAAACATGGAAATATCAGCACCGCTATCTGTATGAACATGGAAATATCTACACAGCTATCTCTATGAACATGGAAATATCTACACCGCTATCTGTATGAACATAGAAATATCTACACCGCTATCTGTATGAACATGGAAATATCTACACCACTATCTGAATGAACATGGAAATATCTACATCACTATCTGTATGAACATGGATATATCTACACAGCCATCTGGATGAACATGGAAATATCTACACCGCTATCTGCATGAACATGGAAATATCTACACCGCTATCTGTGTAAATATGCATACATCTTCGCAATCTGTATAAGCATGGAAATATCTACACCGCTATCTGTATGAACATGGAAATATCTACACCGCTATTTATTTGAACATTTAAATATCTAAACCGCTATCAGCATGAAAATGGAAATCTCTACACAGCTATCTGCAAATACATGGAAATATCTACACAGCTATCTCTTTACACATGGAAATAACTACACCGCTATCTGTATGAACATATAAATATCTACTCCGCCATCTGTATTAAGATGGAGATATCTACACCGCTATCTGTAAAAACATGGAAATATCTACACCGCTATCTGTATAAACATGGAAATATCTACACTGCTATCTGTATAAACATGGAAATATCTACACCGCTACCTGTATAAACATGGAAATATCAGCACCGCTATCTGTAAGAACATGGAAATAACCCCTCTATCTGTATGAACATGGAAATATCTACACCGGTATCTCTATGAACATGGAAATATCTACACCGCTATCTGTTTGAACATGGAAATATCTAAATCGCTATCTGCATGAAAATGGAAATATCTACACAGCTATCTGCATATACATGGAAATATCTACACAGCTATCTCTTTACAAATGGAAATAACTACACTGCTATCTGTATGAACATGGAAATATCTTCACCGCCATCTGTATGAACATGGATATATCTACACAGCCATCTGGATGAACATGGGAATATCTACACCGCTATCTGTATGAACATGGAAATATCTACACCGCTATCTGTGTAAACATGCATACATCTTCACCGCTATCTGTATAAACATGGAAATATCTGCACTGCTATCTGCATGAACATGGAAATATCTACACCGCTATCTGTTTGAACATGGAAATATCTATACCGCTATCTGCATGAAAATGGAAATATCTACACAGCGATCTGCATATACATGGAAATATCTACAAAGCTATATCTTTACACGTGGAAATAACTACAGAGCTATCTCTATAAAGATGGAAATATCTACTCCACCATCTGTATGAACATGGAAATATCTGCACCGCCAACTGTATGAACATATAAATATCTACAACGCCATCTATATTAAGATGGAGATATCTACACCGCTATCTGTATAAACTTGGAAATATTTACACCGCTATATGTATAAACATGGAAATATCTACACCGCTATCTGTATGAACATGGAAATCTCTACACCGCTACCTGTATAAACATTTAAATATCAGCACCGCTATCTGTATGAACATGGAAATATCTACACCGCTATCTCTATGAACATGGAAATATCTACACCGCTATCTGTATGAACATGGAAATAGCTACACCGCTATCTGTATGAACATGGAAATATCTACACCACTACCTGTATGAACATGGAAATATCTACACATCTATCTCTATGAACATGGATATATTTAAACGGCCATCTGGATGAACTTGGAAATATCTACACCGCTATCTGTTTGAACATGTAAATATCTACACCGCTATCTGCATGAAAGTGGAAATATCTACACAGCTATCTGCATATACATGGAAATATCTACACAGCTATCTCTTTACACATGGAAATAACTACACCGCTATATCTATAAACATGGAAATATCTACACCGCCATCTGTATGAACATGGAAGTATCTGCACCGACATCTGTATGAACATGTAAATATCTACACCGCCATCTGTATTAAGAAGGAAATACCTAAACCGCTATCTGTATAAACATGGAAATATCTACACCGCTGCCTGTATAAACATGGAAATATCAGCACCGCTATCTGAATGAACATGGTAATATCTACACCTCTATCTGTATGAACAGGGAAATATCTACAACGCTATCTGTGTAAACATGGAAATATCTACACCGCTATCTGCATGAAAATGGAAATATCTACACTGCTATCTGCATATACATTTAAATATCTACACAGCTATCTCTTTACACATGGAAATAACTACACCGCTATCTGTATGAACATGGAAATATCTACACCGCCATCTGTATGAACATGGAAAAATCTGAACCGCCATCTCTATGAACATATAAATATCTACACCGCCATCTGTATTAAGAAGGAAATATCTAAACCGCTATCTGTATAAACATGGAAATATCGACACCGCTGCCTGTATAAACATGGAAATATCAGCACCACTATCTGTATGAACATGGAAATATCTACACCGCTATCTGTGTGAACATGGAAATATCTACACAGCTATCTGTATAAACATGGAAATATCTACACCGCTATCTGTATGAACATGGAAATATCTACACCGCTATCTGTTTGAACATGGAAATATCTACACTGCTATCTGCATATACATTTAAACATCTACACAGCTATCTCTTTACACATGGAAATAACTACACCGCTATCTGTATGAACATGGAAATATCTACACCGCCATCTGTATGAACATGGAAATATCTGCACCGCCATCTGTATGAACATATAAATATCTACACCGCCATCTGTATTAAGATGGAGATATCTATACTGCTATCTGTATAAACATGGAAATATCTACACCGCTATCTGTATAAACATGGAAATATCTACACCGCTATCTGTATAAACATGGAAATATCTACACCACTACCTGTATAAACATGGAAATATCAGCACCGCTATCTGTATGAACATGGAAATATCTACACCGCTACCTGTATAAACATGGAAATATCAGCACCGCTATCTGTATGAACATGGAAATATCTACACCGCTATCTCTATGAACATGGAAATATCTACACCGCTATCTGTATGAACATGGAAATAGCTACAACGCTATCTGTATGAACATGGAAATATCTACACCACTATCTGTATGAACATGGAAATATCTACACTGCCATCTGTATGAACATGGATATATCTACACAGCCATCTGAATGAACATGGAAATATCTACACCGCTATCTGCATGAACATGGAAATATCTACACCGCAATCTGTGTAAACATGCATACATCTTCACCGCAATCTGTATAAGCATGTTAATATCTACACCGCTATCTGTGTGAAAATGGAAATATCTACACTGCTATCTGTTTGAACATTTAAATATCTAAACCGCTATCAGCATGAAAATGGAAATCTCTACACAGCTATCTGCATATACATGGAAATATCTACACAGCTATCTCTTTACACATGGAAATAACTACACCGCTATCTGTATGAACATGGAAATATCTACACCGCCATCTTTATGAACATGGAAATATCTGCACCGCCATCTGTATGAACATATAAATATCCACACCGCCATCTGTATTAAGATGGAGATATCTACACCGCTATCTGTAAAAACATGGAAATATCTACACCGCTATCTGTATAAACATGGAAATATCTACACTGCTATCTGTATAAACATGGAATTATCTACACCGCTACCTGTATAAACATGGAAATATCAGCACCGCTATCTGTAAGAACATGGAAATAGCCCCTCTATCTGTATGAACATGGAAATATCTACACCGGTATCTCTATGAACATGGAAATATCTACACCGCTATCTGTTTGAACATGGAAATATCTACACCGCTGTCTGCATGAAAATGGAAATATCTACACAGCGATCTGCATATACATGGAAATATCCACAAAGCTATATCTTTACACATGGAAATAACTACAGCGCTATCTCTATAAACATGGAAATATCTACTCCACCATCTGTATGAACATGGAAATATCTGCACCGCCATCTGTATGAACATATAAATAACTACACCACCATCTATATTAAGATGGAGATATCTACACTGCTATCTGTATAAACTTGGAAATATCTACACCGCTATGTGTATAAACATGGAAATATCTACACCACTATCTGCATAAACATGGAAATATCTACACCGCTACCTGTATAAACATTTAAATATCAGCACCGCTATCTGTATGAACATGGAAATACCTACACCGCTATCTCTATGAACATGGAAATATCTACACCGCTATCTGTATGAACATGGAAATAGCTACACCGCTATCTGTATGAACATGGAAATATCTACACCGCTATCTGTGTAAACATGCATACATCTTCACCGCAATCTGTATAAGGATGTTAATATCTACACCGCTATCTGTGTGAAAATGGAAATATCTACACCGCTATCTGTTTGAACATTTAAATATCTAAACCGCTATCAGCATGAAAATGGAAATCTCTACACAGCTATCTGCATATACATGGAAATATCTACACAGCTATCTCTTTACACATGGAAATAACTACACCGCTATCTGTATGAACATGGAAATATCTGCACCGCCATCTGTATGAACATATAAATATCTACACCGCCATCTGTATTAAGATGGAGATATCTACACCGCTATCTGTAAAAACATGGAAATATCTACACCGCTATCTGTATAAACATGGAAATATCTACACTGCTATCTGTATAATCATGGAAATATCTACACCGCTACCTGTATAAACATGGAAATATCAGCACCGCTATCTGTAAGAACATGGAAATAGCCCCTCTATCTTTATGAACATGGAAATATATACACCGGTATCTCTATGAACATGGAAATATCTACACCGCTATCTGTTTGAACATGGAAATATCTACACCGCTATCTGCATGAAAATGGAAATATCTACACAGCGATCTGCATATACATGGAAATATCCACAAAGCTATATCTTTACACATGGAAATAACTACAGCGCTATCTCTATAAACATGGAAATATCTACTCCACCATCTGTATGAACATGGAAATATCTGCACCGCCATCTGTATGAACATATAAATAACTACACCACCATCTATATTAAGATGGAGATATCTACACTGCTATCTGTATAAACTTGGAAATATCTACACCGCTATATGTATAAACATGGAAATATCTACACCACTATCTGCATAAACATGGAAATATCTGCACCGCTACCTGTATAAATATTTAAATATCAGCACCGCTATCTGTATGAACATGGAAATACCTACACCGCTATCTCTATGAACATGGAAATATCTACACCGCTATCTGTATGAACATGGAAATAGCTACACCGCTATCTGTATGAACATGGAAATATCTACACCGCTATCTGTGTAAACATGCATATATCTTCACCGCAATCTGTATAAGCATGTTAATACCTACACCGCTATCTGTGTGAAAATGGAAATATCTACACCGCTATCTGTTTGAACATTTAAATATCTAAACCGCTATCAGCATGAAAATGGAAATCTCTACACAGCTATCTGCATATACATGGAAATATCTACACAGCTATCTCTTTACACATGGAAATAACTACACCGCTATCTGTATGAACATGGAAATATCTACACCGCCATCTTTATGAACATGGAAATATCTCCACCGCCATCTGTATGAACATATAAATATCTACACCGCCATCTGTATTAAGATGGAGATATCTACACCGCTATCTGTAAAAACATGGAAATATCTACACCGCTATCTGTATAAACATGGAAATATCTACACTGCTATCTGTATAAACATGGAAATATCTACACCGCTACCTGCATAAACATGGAAATATCAGCAACGCTATCTGTAAGAACATGGAAATAGCCCCTCTATCTGTATGAACATGGAAATATCTACACCGGTGTCTCTATGAACATGGAAATATCTACACCGCTATCTGTTTGAACATGGAAATATCTACACCAGTATCTGCATGAAAATGGAAATATCTACACAGCGAACTGCATATACATGGAAATATCCACAAAGCTATATCTTTACACATGGAAATAACTACAGCACTATCTCTATAAACATGGAAATATCTACTCCACCATCTGTATGAACATGGAAATATCTGCACCGCCATCAGTATTAACATATAAATATCTACACCACCATCTATATTAAGATGGAGATAACTACAGTGCTCTCTGTATAAACTTGGAAATATCTACACCGCTATCTCTATGAACATGGATATATCTAAACAGCCATCTGGATGAACATGGAAATATCTACACCGCTATCTGTTTGAACATGTAAATATCTACACCGCTATCTGCATGAAAGTGGAAATATCTACACAGCTATCTGCATATACATGGAAATATCTACACAGCTATCTCTTTACACATGGAAATAACTACACCGCTATCTCTATAAACATGGAAATATCTACACCGCCATCTGTATGAACATGGAATATCTGCACCGCCATCTGTATGAACATATAACTATCTACACCGCCATCTGTATTAAGAAGGAAATATCTAAACCGCTATCTGTATAAACATGGAAATATCTTCACCGCTGCCTGTATAAACATGGAAATATCAGCACCGCTATCTGTAAGAACAAGAAAATATCTACACCGCTATCTGTATGAACATGGAAATATCTACACCGCTATCTCTATGAACATGGAAATATCTACACTGCTATCTGTATGAACATGGAAATGTCTACACCGCTATCGGTTTGAACATGGAAATATCTACACCGCTATCTGTATGAACATGGAAATACCTTCACCGCCATCTGTATGAACATGGATATGTCTACTAAGCCATCTAGATGAACATGGAAATATCTACACCGCGATCTGTATGAACATGGAAATATCTACACCGCTATCTGTGTAAACATGCATACATCATCACCGCTATCTGTATAAACATGGAAATATCTACACCGCTATCTCTATGAACATGGAAACATCTACACCGCTATCTGTTTGAACAAGGAAATATCTAAACCGCTATCTGGATGAAAATGGAAATATCTACAGAGCTATCTGCATATACATGGAAATACCTACACATCTATCTCTTTACACAAGGAAATAACTACACCGCTATCTATATGAACATGGAAATATCTACCCGGCCATCTGTATGAACATGGAAATATCTGCACCGCCATCTGTATGAACATATAAATAACTACACGGCCATCTGTATTAGGATAGAAATATCTACAACGCTGCCTGTATAAACATGGAAATATCTACACCGCTATCTGAATAAACATGTAAATATCTACACCGTTACCTGTATAAACATGGAAATATCTACACCGCTACCTGTATAAACATGGAAATATCAGCACCGCTATCTGTATGAACATGGAAATATCAGCCCCTCTATCTGTACGAACACGGAAATATCTTCACCGCCATCTTTATGAACATGGATATATCTACACAGCCATCTGGATGAACATGGAAATATCATCACCGCTATCTGTATGAACATGGAAATAGCTACACCGCTATCTGAATGAACATGGAAATATCTACACCGCTACCTGTATAAACATGGAAATAGCACCACCGCTATCTGTATGAACATGGAAATATCTACACCGCTATCTGTATAAACATGGAAATATCTACAACGCTATCTGTATGAACATGGAAACAGCTACACCGCTATCTGTATGAACATGGAAATATCTACACCGCTATCTGTATGAACATGGAAATATCTACACCGCTATCTGTATGAACATGGATATATCTACACAGCCATCTGGACGAACATGGAAATATCTACACCGCTATCTGTACGAACATGGAAATATCTACACCGCCATCTGTTTGAACATGGAAATATCTAAACCGCTATCTGCATGAAAATGGAAATATCTGCACAGCTATCTGCATATAAATGGAAATATCTACACAGCTATCCCTTTGCACATGGAAATAACTACACCGCTATCTGTATGAATATGGAAATATCTACACCGCCATCTGTATGAACATGGAAATATCTGCACCGCCATCTGTATGAACATATAAATATCTACACCGCCATCTGTATTAAGATGGAGATATCTAAACCGCTATCTGAATAAACTTGGAAATATCTACACCGCTATCTGTATAAACATGGAAATATCTACACCGCTATCTGTATAAACATGGAAATATCTACACCGCTACCTGTATAAAGATGGAAATATCAGCACCGCTATCGGTATGAACATGGAAATATCTTCACCGCCATCTGTATGAACATGGATATATATACACAGCCATCTGCATGAACATGGAAATATCTACACCGCTATCTGTATGAACATGGAAATATCTACACCGCTATCTGTATAAACGTGGAAATATCTTCACTGCCATCTGTATGAACATGGATATGTCTACACAGCCATCTGGATGAACATGGAAATATCTACACCGCTATCTGTATGAACATGGAAATATCTACACCGCTATCTGTGTAAACATGCATACATCTTCACCGCTACCAATATAAACATGGAAATATCTACACCGCTATCTGTATGAACATGGAAATATCTACACCGCAATCTGTTTGAACATGGAAATATCTAAACCGCTATCTGTATGAAAATAGAAATATCTACACAGCTATCTGCATATACATGGAAATATCTACAAAGCTATCTCTTTACACATGGAAATATCTACACCGCTATCTCTATAAACATTAAAATATCTAAACCGCCATCTGTATGAACATGGAAATATCTGCACCGCCATCTGTATGAACATATACATATCTACACGGCCATCTGTATTAAGATGCAGATATCTACACCGCTATCTGTATAAACTTGGAAATATCTACACCGCTATCTGTATAAACATGGAAATATCTACACCGCTATCTGTATGAACATGGATATATCTACACCGCTATCTGTTTGAACATGGAAATATCTACGCCGCTATCTGCATGAAAATGGAAATATCTACACTGCTATCTGCACATACATTTAAATATCTACACAGCTATCTCTTTACACATGGAAACAACTACACCGCTATCTGTATGAACATGGAAATATCTACACCGCCATCTGTATGAACATGGAAAAATCTGAACCGCCATCTCTATGAACATATAAATATCTACACCGCCATCTGTATTAAGAAGGAAATATCTAAACCGCTATCTGTATAAACATGGAAATATCGACACCGCTGCCTGTATAAACATGGAAATATCAGCACCACTATCTGTATGAACATGGAAATATCTACAACGCTATCTGTATGAACATGGAAATATCTACACAGCTATCTGTATAAACATGGAAATATCTACACCGCTATCTGTATGAACATGGAAATATCTACACCGCTATCTGTTTGAACATGGAAATATCTACACTGCTATCTGCATATACATTTAAACATCTACACAGCTACCTCTTTACACATGGAAATAACTACACCGTTATCTGTATGAACATGGAAATATCTACACCGCCATCTGTATGAACATGGAAATATATGCACCGCCATCTGTATGAACATATAAATATCTACACCGCCATCTGTATTAAGATGGAGATATCTATACTGCTATCTGTATAAACATGGAAATATCTACACCGCTATCTGTATAAACATGGAAATATCTACACCGCTATCTGTATAAACATGGAAATATCTACACCACTACCTGTATAAACATGGAAATATCAGCACCGCTATCTGTATGAACATGGAAATATCTACACCGCTACCTGTATAAACATGGAAATATCAGCACCGCTATCTGTATGAACATGGAAATATCTACACCGCTATCTCTATGAACATGGAAATATCTACACCGCTATCTGTATGAACATGGAAATAGCTACAACGCTATCTGTATGAACATGGAAATATCTACACCACTATCTGTATGAACATGGAAATATCTACACTGCCACCTGTATGAACATGGATATATCTACACAGCCATCTGAATGAACATGGAAATATCTACACCGCTATCTGCATGAACATGGAAATATCTACACCGCAATCTGTGTAAACATGCATACATCTTCACCGCAATCTGTATAAGCATGTTAATATCTACACCGCTATCTGTGTGAAAATGGAAATATCTACACCGCTATCTGTTTGAACATTTAAATATCTAAACCGCTATCAGCATGAAAATGGAAATCTCTACACAGATATCTGCATATACATGGAAATATCTACACAGCTATCTCTTTACACATGGAAATAACTACACCGCTATCTGTATGAACATGGAAATATCTACACCGCCATCTTTATGAACATGGAAATATCTGCACCGCCATCTGTATGAACATATAAATATCCACACCGCCATCTGTATTAAGATGGAGATATCTACACCGCTATCTGTAAAAACATGGAAATATCTACACCGCTATCTGTATAAACATGGAAATATCTACACTGCTATCTGTATAAACATGGAATTATCTACACCGCTACCTGTATAAACATGGAAATATCAGCACCGCTATCTGTAAGAACATGGAAATAGTCCCTCTATCTGTATGAACATGGAAATATCTACACCGGTATCTCTATGAACATGGAAATATCTACACCGCTATCTGTTTGAACATGGAAATATCTACACCGCTATCTGCATGAAAATGGAAATATCTACACAGCGATCTGCATATACATGGAAATATCTACAAAGCTATATCTTTACACATGGAAATAACTACAGCGCTTTCTCTATAAACATGGAAATATCTACTCCACCATCTGTATGAACATGGAAATATCTGCACCGCCATCTGTATGAACATATAAATAACTACACCACCATCTATATTAAGATGGAGATATCTACACTGCTATCTGTATAAACTTGGAAATATCTACACCGCTATGTGTATAAACATGGAAATATCTACACCACTATCTGCATAAACATGGAAATATCTACACCGCTACCTGTATAAACATTTAAATATCAGCACCGCTATCTGTATGAACATGGAAATACCTACACCGCTATCTCTTTGAACATGGAAATATCTACACCGCTATCTGTATGAACATGGAAATAGCTACACCGCTATCTGTATGAACATGGAAATATCTACACCGCTATCTGTGTAAACATGCATACATCTTCACCGCAATCTGTATAAGCATGTTAATATCTACACCGCTATCTTTGTGAAAATGGAAATATCTACACCGCTATCTGTTTGAACATTTAAATATCTAAACCGCTATCAGCATGAAAATGGAAATCTCTACACAGCTATCTGCATATACATGGAAATATCTACACAGCTATCTGTTTACACATGGAAATAACTACACCGCTATCTGTATGAACATGGAAATATCTGCACCGCCATCTGTATGAACATATAAATATCTACACCGCCATCTGTATTAAGATGGAGATATCTACACCGCTATCTTTAAAAACATGGAAATATCTACACCGCTATCTGTATAAACATGGAAATATCTACACTGCTATCTGTATAATCATGGAAATATCTACACCGCTACCTGTATAAACATGGAAATATCAGCACCGCTATCTGTAAGAACATGGAAATAGCCCCTCTATCTGTATGAACATGGAAATATCTACACCGGTATCTCTATGAACATGGAAATATCTACACCGCTATCTGTTTGAACATGGAAATATCTACACCGCTATCTGCATGAAAATGGAAATATCTACACAGCGATCTGCATATACATGGAAATATCCACAAAGCTATATCTTTACACATGGAAATAACTACAGCACTATCTCTATAAACATGGAAATATCTACTCCACCATCTGTATGAACATGGAAATATCTGCACCGCCATCTGTATGAACATATAAATAACTACACCACCATCTATATTAAGATGGAGATATCTACACTGCTATCTTTATAAACTTGGAAATATCTACACCGCTATGTGTATAAACATGGAAATAACTACACCACTATCTGCATAAACATGGAAATATCTACACCGCTACCTGTATAAATATTTAAATATCAGCACCGCTATCTGTATGAACATGGAAATACCTACACCGCTATCTCTATGAACATGGAAATATCTACACCGCTATCTGTATGAACATGGAAATAGCTACACCGCTATCTGTATGAACATGGAAATATCTACACCGCTATCTGTGTAAACATGCATATATCTTCACCGCAATCTGTATAAGCATGTTAATATCTACACCGCTATCTGTGTGAAAATGGAAATATCTACACCGCTATCTGTTTGAACATTTAAATATCTAAACCGCTATCAGCATGAAAATGGAAATCTCTACACAGCTATCTGCATATACATGGAAATATCTACACAGCAATCTCTTTACACATGGAAATAACTACACCGCTATCTGTATGAACATGGAAATATCTACACCGCCATCTTTATGAACATGGAAATATCTGCACCGCCATCTGTATGAACATATAAATATCTACAACGCCATCTGTATTAAGATGGAGATATCTACACCGCTATCTGTAAAAACATGGAAATATCTACACCGCTATCTGTATAAACATGGAAATATCTACACTGCTATCTGTATAAACATGGAAATATCTACACCGCTACCTGCATAAACATGGAAATATCAGCACCGCTATCTGTAAGAACATGGAAATAGCCCCTCTATCTGTATGAACATGGAAATATCTACACCGGTATCTCTATGAACATGGAAATATCTACACCGCTATCTGTTTGAACATGGAAATATCTACACCGCTATCTGCATGAAAATGGAAATATCTACACAGCGATCTGCATATACATGGAAATATCCACAAAGCTATATCTTTACACATGGAAATAACTACAGCACTATCTCTATAAACATGGAAATATCTACTCCACCATCTGTATGAACATGGAAATATCTGCACCGCCATCTGTATTAACATATAAATATCTACACCACCATCTATATTAAGATGGAGATAACTACACTGCTCTCTGTATAAACTTGGAAATATCTACACCGCTATCTCTATGAACATGGATATATCTAAACAGCCATCTGGATGAACATGGAAATATCTACACCGCTGTCTGTTTGAACATGTAAATATCTACACCGCTATCTGCATGAAAGTGGAAATATCTACACAGCTATCTACATATACATGGAAATATCTACACAGCTATCTCTTTACACATGGAAATAACTACACCGCTATCTCTATAAACATGGAAATATCTACACCGCCATCTGTATGAACATGGAATATCTGCACCGCCATCTGTATGAACATATAACTATCTACACCGCCATCTGTATTAAGAAGGAAATATCTAAACCGCTATCTGTATAAACATGGAAATATCTTCACCGCTGCCTGTATAAACATGGAAATATCAGCACCGCTATCTGTATGAGCATGGAAATATCTACACCGCTATCTCTATGAACATGGAAATATCTACACTGCTATCTGTATGAACATGGAAATGTCTACACCGCTATCGGTTTGAACATGGAAATATCTACACCGCTATCTGTATGAACATGGAAATACCTTCACCGCCATCTGTATGAACATGGATATGTCTACTAAGCCATCTAGATGAACATGGAAATATCTACACCGCGATCTGTATGAACATGGAAATATCTACACCGCTATCTGTGTAAACATGCATACATCATCACCGCTATCTGTATAAACATGGAAATATCTACACCGCTATCTCTATGAACATGGAAATATCTACACCGCTATCTGTTTGAACAAGGAAATATCTAAACCGCTATCTGGATGAAAATGGAAATATCTACAGAGCTATCTGCATATACATGGAAATACCTACACATCTATCTCTTTACACATGGAAATAACTACACCGCTATCTATATGAACATGGAAATATCTACCCGGCCATCTGTATGAACATGGAAATATCTGCACCGCCATCTGTATGAACATATAAATAACTACACGGCCATCTGTATTAAGATAGAAATATCTACAACGCTGCCTGTATAAACATGGAAATATCTACACCGCTATCTGTATAAACATGTAAATATCTACACCGTTACCTGTATAAACATGGAAATATCTACACCGCTACCTGTATAAACATGGAAATATCAGCACCGCTATCTGTATGAACATGGAAATATCAGCCCCTCTATCTGTACGAACACGGAAATATCTTCACCGCCATCTTTATGAACATGGATATATCTACACAGCCATCTGGATGAACATGGAAATATCATCACCGCTATCTGTATGAACATGGAAATAGCTACACCGCTATCTGAATGAACATGGAAATATCTACACCGCTACCTGTATAAACATGGAAATAGCACCACCGCTATCTGTATGAACATGGAAATATCTACACCGCTATCTGTATGAACCTGGAAATATCTACAACGCTATCTGTATGAACATGGAAACAGCTACACCGCTATCTGTATGAACATGGAAATATCTACACCGCTATCTGTATGAACATGGAAATATCTACACCGCTATCTGTATGAACATGGATATATCTACACAGCCATCTGGATGAACATGGAAATATCTACACCGCTATCTGTACGAACATGGAAATATCTACACCGCTATCTGTTTGAACATGGAAATATCTAAACCGCTATCTGCATGAAAATGGAAATATCTGCACAGCTATCTGCTTATAAATGGAAATATCTACACAGCTATCCCTTTGCACATGGAAATAACTACACCGCTATCTGTATGAATATGGAAATATCTACACCGCCATCTGTATGAACATGGAAATATCTGCACCGCCATCTGTATGAACATATAAATATCTACACCGCCATCTGTATTAAGATGGAGATATCTAAACCGCTATCTGAATAAACTTGGAAATATCTACACCGCTATCTGTATAAACATGGAAATATCTACACCGCTATCTGTATAAACATGGAAATATCTACACCGCTATCTGTATGAACATGGAAATATCTACACCGCAATCTGTTTGAACATGGAAATATCTAAACCGCTATCTGTATGAAAATAGAAATATCTACACAGCTATCTGCATAAACATGGAAATATCTAGAAAGCTATCTTTTTACACATGGAAATATCTACACCGCTATCTCTATAAACATTAAAATATCTAAACCGCCATCTGTATGAACATGGAAATATCTGCACCGCCATCTGTATGAACATATACATATCTACACGGCCATCTGTATTAAGATGCAGATATCTACACCGCTATCTGTATAAACTTGGAAATATCTACACCGCTATCTGTATAAACATGGAAATATCTACACCGCTATCTGAATAAACATGGAAATATCTACACCGCTACCTGTATAAACATGGAAATATCAGCACCGCTATCTGTATGAACATGGAAATATCTACACCGCTATCTCTATGAACATGGAAATATCTACACCGCTATCTGTATGAACATGGAAATAGCTACACCGCTATCTGTATGAACGTGGAAATATCTACACCACTATCTGAATGAACATGGAAATATCTACACCGCTATCTGTATGAACATGGATATATCTACACCGCTATCTGTTTGAACATGGAAATATCTACGCCGCTATCTGCATGAAAATGGAAATATCTACACAGCTATCTGCATAAACATGGAAATATCTAGACAGCAATCTCTTTACACATGGAAATAACTACACCGCTATCTGTATGAACATGGAAATATTTACACCGCCATCTGTATGAACATGGAAATATCTGCACCGACATCTGTATGAACATATACATATCTACACGGCCATCTGTATTAAGATGCAGATATCTACACCGCTATCTGTATGAACATGGAAATATCTACACCGCTATCTGTATGAACATGGAAATATCTACACCGCTATCTGTATGAACATGGAAATATCTACACCGCTATCTGTATGAACATGGAAATATCTACACCGCTATCTGTATGAACATGGAAATATCTACACCGCTATCTTTTTGAACATGGAAATATCTACACAGCTATCTGCATGAAAATGGAAACGTCTACACTGCTATCTGCATATACATGGAAATATATACACAGCTATCTCTTTACACTTGGAAATAACTACACCGCTATCTGTTTGAACATGGAAATATCAACACCGCCATCTGTTTGAACATGGAAATATCTGCACAGCCATCTGTATGAACATATAAATATGTACACCGCAATCTGTCTTAAGATGGAGATATCTACACCGCTATCTGTACAAACTTGGAAATATCTACACCGCTATCTGTATAAACATGGAAATATCTACACCGCCATCTGTATGAACATGGAAAGATCTACACCGCTATCTCTATGAACATGGAAATATCTACACCACTATCTGAATGAACATGGAAATATCTACACCGCTATCTGTATGAACATGGATATTTCTACACAGCCAACTGGATGAACATGGAAATATCTACACCGCTATCTGCATGAAGATGGAAATATCTACACTGCTGTTTGTGTAAACATGCATACATCTTCACCGCAATCTGCATAAGCATGGAAAATCTACACCGCTATCTGTATGAACATGGAAATATCTACACCGCTATCTGTATGAACATGGAAATAGCTACACCGCTATCTGTATGAACGTGGAAATATCTACACCACTATCTGAATGAACATGGAAATATCTACACCGCTATCTGTATGAACATGGATATATCTACACCGCTATCTGTTTGAACATGGAAATATCCACGCCGCTATCTGCATGAAAATGGAAATATCTACACAGCTATCTGCATAAACATGGAAATATCTAGACAGCAATCTCTTTACACATGGAAATAACTACACCGCTATCTGTATGAACATGGAAATATTTACACCGCCATCTGTATGAACATGGAAATATCTGCACCGACATCTGTATGAACATATACATATCTACACGGCCATCTGTATTAAGATGCAGATATCTACACCGCTATCTGTATAAACATGGAAATATCTACACCGCTATCTGTATAAACATGGAAATATCTACACCGCTATCTGTATAAACATGGAAATATCTACACCGCTACCTGTATAAACATGGAAATATCAGCACCGCTATCTGCATGAACACGGAAATAGCCCCTATATGTGTATGAACATGGAGATATCTACACCGCTATCTGTATGAACATGGAAATATTTACACCGCTATCTGTATGAACATGGAAATATCTACACCGCTATCTGTATGAACATGGAAATATCTACACCGCTATCTTTTTGAACATGGAAATATCTACACAGCTATCTGCATGAAAATGGAAACGTCTACACTGCTATCAGCATATACATGGAAATATCTACACAGCTATCTCTTTACACTTGGAAATAACTACACCGCTATCTGTTTGAACAGGGAAATATCAACACCGCCATCTGTTTGAACATGGAAATATCTGCACAGCCATCTGTATGAACATATAAATATCTACACCGCAATCTGTATTAAGATGGAGATATCTACACCGCTATCTGTACAAACTTGGAAATATCTACACCGCTATCTGTATAAACATGGAAATATCTACACCGCCATCTGTATGAACATGGAAAGATCTACACCGCTATCTCTATGAACATGGAAATATCTACACCACTATCTGAATGAACATGGAAATATCTACACCGCTATCTGTATGAACATGGATATATCTACACAGCCAACTGGATGAACATGGAAATATCTACACCGCTATCTGCATGAAGATGGAAATATCTACACTGCTATTTGTGTAAACAGGCATACATCTTCAACGCAATCTGCATAAGCATGGAAAATCTACACCGCTATCTGTATGAATATGGAAATATCTACACCGCTATCTGTTTCAACATGGAAATATCTAAACTGCTATCAGCATGAAAATGGAAATATCTACACCGCTATCTGCATATACATGGAAATATCTACACAGCTATCTCTTTACACATGGAAATAACTACACCGCTATCTGTATGAACATGGAAATATCTTCACCGAAATCTGTATGAACATGGATATATCGACACAGCCTCCAGGATGAACATGGAAATATCTACACCGCTATCTGTATAAACATGGAAATATCTACACCACTATCTGTATGAACATGGAAATACATACACCGCTATCTGTATGAACATGGAAATATCTACACCGCTATCTGTATGAACATGGAAATACATACACCGCTATCTGTATGAACATGGAAATAGCTACACCGCTATCTGTATAAACATGGAAATATCTACACCGCTATCTGTTTAAACATGGAAATATCTACACCGCTATCTGTATAAACATGGAAATATCAGCACCGCTATCAGTATGAACATGGAAATATCTGTACCGCTATGTGTATGAACATGGAAATATCTACACCGCTATCTGTATGAACATGGAAATATCTTCACCGCCATCAGTATGAACATGGATATGTCTACACAGCCATCTGGATGAACATGGAAATATCTACCCAGCTATCGGTATGAACATGGAAATAACTACACCGCTATCTGTATGAACATGGAAATATCTGCACTGCCATCTGTATGTACATATAAATATCTACTCCGCCATCTGTATTAAGAAGGAGATATCTACATCGCTATCTGTATAAACATGGAAATATCTACACCGCTATCTGTATAAACATGGAAATATCTACACCACTACCTGTATAAACATGGAAATATCAGCACCACTATCTGTAAGAATATGGAAATATCTACACCGCTATCTGTTTGAACATGGAAATATCTACACCGCTATCTGTATGAACATGGAAATATCGACACCGCTATCTGTATGAACATGGAAATATCTACACCGCTATCTGTATGAACATGGAAATACCTTCACCGCCATCTGTATGAACATGGATATGTCTACACAGCCATCTAGATGAACATGGAAATATCTACACCGCGATCTGTACGAACATGGAAATATCTACACCGCTATCTATATAAACATGCATACATCATCACCGCTATCTGTATAAACATGGAAATATCAACACCGCTGTCTGTATGAACATGGAAATATCTACACCGCTATCTGTTTGAACATGGAAATATCTAAACCGCTATCTGCATGAAAATGGAAATATCTACAGAGCTATCTGCACATACATATAAATATCTACACAGCTATCTCTTTACACATGGAAATAACTATACCGCTATCTGTATGAACATGGAAATATCTACACCGCCATCTGTATGAACATGGAAATATCTGCACCGCCATATGTATGAACATATAAATAACTACACGGCCATCTGTATTAAGATAGAGATATCTACACCGCTATCTGTATAAACATGGAAATATCTACACCGCTATCTGTATAAACATGGAAATATCTACACCGCTACCTGTATAAACATGGAAATATCTACACCGCAACCTGTATAAACATGGAAATATCAGCACCGCAATCTGTATGAACATGGAAATATCAGCCCCTCTATTTGTATGAGCATGGAAATATCTACACCGCTATCTGTATGAACATGGAAATATCTACACCGCTATCCGTATGAACATGGAAATATCTTCACCGCCATCTGTATGAACATGGATATATCTACACAGCCATCTGGGTGAACATGGAAATATCTACACCGCTATCTGTATGAACATGGAAATAGCTAAACCGCTATCTGTATGAATATGGAAATATCTACACCACTATCTGTATGAACATGGAAATATGTACACCGCTATCCGTATGAACATGGAAATATCTTCACCGCCATCTGTATGAACATGGGTATATCTACACAGCCATCTGGATGAACATGGAAATATCTACACCGCTATCTGTATGAACATGGAAATAGCTACACCACTATCTGTATGAACATGGAAATATCTTCACCGCCATCTGTATGAACATGGATATATCTACACAGCCATCTGGATGAACATGGAAATATCTACACAGCTATCTGTATGAAAATGGAAATATATTCACCGCTATCTGTGTAAACATGCATACATCTTCACCGCTATCTGTATAAACATGGAAATATCTACACCGCTATCTGTATGAACATGGAAATATCTACACCGCTATCTGTTTGAACATGGAAATATCTACACCGCTATCTGCATGAAAATGGAAATATCTACACAGCTATCTGCATATACATGGAAATGTCTACAAAGCTATCTCTTTACACATGGAAATAACTACACTGCTATCTCTATAAACATGGAAATATCTACACTGCCATCTGTATGAACATGGAAATATCTGCACCGCTATCTGTATGAACATGGAAATATCTACACCGCTATCTGTATGAACATGGAAATATCTTCACCGCCATCAGTATGAACATGGATATATCTACACAGCCATCTGTATGAACATGGAAATATCTACACTGCTATCTGTATGAACATGGAAATATCTACACCGCTATCTCTATGAACATGGAAATATCTACACCGCTATCTGTTTGAACATGGAAATATCTAAACCGCTATCTGCATGAAAATGGAATTATCTACACAGCTATCTGCATATATATGGAAATATTTACACAGCTATCTCTTTACACATGGAAATAACTACACCGCTATCTGTATGAACATGGAAATATCTTCACCGCCATCTGTATGAACATGGATATATCTACACAGCCATCTGGAGGAGCATGGAAATATCTACACTGCTATCTGTATGAACATGGAAATATATACACCGCTATCTGTGTAAACATGCATACATCTTCACCACTATCTGTATAAACATGGAAATATCTACACTGCTATCTGCATGAACATGGAAATATCTACACCGCTATCTGTTTGAACATGGAAATATCTACACCGCTATCTGCATGAAAATGGAAATATCTACACAGCGATCTGCATTTACATGGAAATAACTACAAAGCTATCTCTTTACACATGGAAATAACTACAGCGCTATCTCTATAAACATGCGAATATCTACACCGCCATCTGTATTAACATGGAAATATCTACACCGCCATCTGTATGAAGATATAAATATCTACACTCCCATCTATATTAAGATGGAGACATCCACACCGCTATCTGTATAAACTTGGAAACATCTACACCGCTATATATATAAACATGGAAATATCTACACCGCTATCTGTATAAACATGGAAATATCTACACCGTTATCTGTATGAACATGGAAATATCTACACCGATATCTCTATGAAGATGGAAATATCTACACCGCTATCTGTATGAACATGGAAATATCTACACCGCTATCTGTATGAACATGGAAATATCTACACCGCTATCTGTATGAACATGGAAATATCTACACCGCTATCTGTATGAACGTGGAAATATCTACACCGCTATCTGTTTGAACATGGAAATATCTACACTGCTATCTGTATGAACATGGAAATATCTACACCGCTATCTGGGTAAACATGCATACATCTTCACCGCTATCTGCATAAACATGGAAATATCTACACCGCTATCTGAATGAACATGGAAATAACTACACCGCTATCTGTATGAGCATGGAAAGATCTGCGCAGCCATCTGTATGAACATATAAATATCTACACCGCCATCTGTATTAAGATGGAGATATCTACACCGCTATCTGTATATACATGGAAATATCTACACTGCTATCTGTATAAACATGGAAATATCTACAGCGCTACTTGTAAAAACATGGAAATATCAGCACCGCTATCTGTATGAACATGGAAATATCAGCCCCTCTATCTGTATGAATTTGGAAATATCTACACCACACTCTGTATGAACATGGAAATATCTACACCGCAATCTGTATGAACATGGAATTATCTTCACCACCATCTGTATGAACATGGATATGTCTACATAGCCATCTGGATGAACATGGAAATATCTACGCAGCTAACGGTATGAACATGGAAATAGCTACACCTCTATCTGTATGAACATGGAAATATCTGCACCGCCATCTGTATGTACATATAAATATCTACTCCGCCATCTTTATTAAGAAGGAGATATCTACAACGCTATCTGTATAAACATGGAAATATCTACACCGCTATCTGTATAAACATGGAAATATCTACACCACTACCTGTATAAAGATGGAAATATCAGCACCGCTATCTGTATGAACATGGAAATATCTACACCGCTATCTGTTTGAACATGGAAATATCTACACCGCTATCTGTATGAACATGGAAATATCTACACCGCTACCTGTATGAACATGGAAATATCTACACCGCTATCTGTATGAACATGGAAATACCTTCACCGCCATCAGTATGAACATGGATATGTCTACACAGCCATCTAGATGAACATGGAAATATCTACACCGCGATCTGTACGAACATGGAAATATCTACACCGCTATCTGTGTAAACATGCATACATCTTCACCGCAATCTGTATAAACATGGAAATATCTACACCGCTGTCTGTATGAACATGGAAATATTTACACCGCTATCTGTTTGAACATGGAAATATCTAAACCGCTATCTGCATGAAAATGGAAATATCTACAGAGCTATCTGCATATACATGGAAATATCTACACAGCTATCTCTTTACACATGGAAATAACTACACCGCTATCTGTATGAACATGGAAATATCTACACCGCCATCTGTATGAACATGGAAATATCTGCACCGCCATCTGTATGAACATATAAATAAATACACGGCCATCTGTATTAAGATAGAGATATCTACACCGCTATCTGTATAAACATGGAAATATCTACACCGCTATCTGTATAAACATGGAAATATCTACACCGCTACCTGTAGAAACATGGAAATATCTACACCGCTACCTGTAGAAACATGGAAATATCAGCACCGCTATCTGTATGAACATGGAAATATCAGCCCCTCTATCTGTATGAACATGGAAATATCTACACCGCTATCTGTATGAACATGGAAATATCTACACCGCTATCCGTATGAACATGGAAATATCTTCACCGCCATCTGTATGAACATGGATATATCTACACAGCCATCTGGGTGAACATGGAAATATCTACACCGCTATCTGTATGAACATGGAAATAGCTACACCGCTATCTGTATGAATATGGAAATATCTACACCACTATCTGTATGAACATGGAAATATCTACACCGCTATCTGTATGAACATGGAAATATCTTCACCGCCATCTGTATGAACATGGATATATCTACAAAGCCGTCTGGATGAACTTGGAAATATCTACACCGCTATCTGTATGAACATGGAAATAGCTACACCGCTATCTGTATGAACATGGAAATATCTTCACCGCCATCTGTATGAACATGGATATATCTACACAGCCATCTGGATGAACATGGAAATATCTACACAGCTATCTGTATGAGCATGGAAATATATACACCTCTATCTGTGTAAACATGAATACATCTTCACCGCTATCTGTATAAACATGGAAATATCTACACCGCTATCTGTATGAACATGGAAATATCTACACCGCTATGTGTTTGAACATGGAAATATCTACACCGCTATCTGCATGAATATGGAAATATCTACACAGCAATCTGCATAGACATGGAAATATCTACAAAGCTATCTCTTTACACATGGAAATAACTACACCGCCATCTCTATAAACATGGAAATATCTACACCGCCATCTGTATGAACATGGAAATATCTGCACCGCCATCTGTATGAACATATAAATATCTACACCGCCATCTGTATTAAGATGGAGATATCTACACCGCTACCTGTATAAACCTGGAAATATCTACACCGCTATCTGTATAAACATGGAAATATCTACACCGCTATCTCTATAAACATGGAAATATCTACACCGCTACCTGTAAAAACATGGAAATATCAGCACCGCTATCTGTATGAACATGGAAATATCTACACCGATATCAGTATGAACATGGAAATAGCTACACCGATATCTGTATGAACATGGAAATAACTACACCGCTATCTGTATGAACATGGATATATCTACACAGCCATCTGGATGAACATGGAAATATCTAAAACGCTATTTGTTTGAACATGGAAATATCTACACTGCTATCTGTGTAAACATGCATACAACTTCACCGCTATCTGTATGAACACGGAAATATCTACACCGCTATCTGTATGAACATGGAAATATCTACACCGCTATCTCTTTGAACATGGAAATATCTAAACCGCTATCTGCATGAAAATGGAAATATCTGCACAGCTATATGCATATACATGGAAATATCTACACAGCTATCTCTTTAAACATGGAAATAACTACACCGCTATCTGTATGAACATGGAAATAACTACACCGCCATATGTATGAACATGGAAATATCTGCACTGCCATCTGTATGAACATATAAATATCTACACCGCCATCTGTATTAAGAAGGAGATATCTAAACCGCTATCTGTATAAACATAGAAATATCTACACCGCTATCTGTATAAACATGGAAATATCTACACAGCTATCTGTATAAACATGGAAATATCTACACCGCTACCTGTATAAACATGGAAATATCAGCACCGCTATCGGTATGAACATGGAAATATCTACACCGCAATCTGTATGAACATGGAAATATCTACACCGCAATCTGTATGAACATGGAAATATCTTCACCGCCATCTGTATGAACATGAATATATCTACACAGCCATCTGTATGAACATGGAAATATCTACACCGCTATCTGTATGAACATGGAAATATATACACCACTATCTGTATAAACATGGAAATATCTTCACCGCCATCTGTTTGAACATGGATATGTCTACACAGCCATCTGGATGAACCTGGAAACATCTACACCGCGATCTGTATGAACATGGAAATATCTACACCGCTATCTGTTTAAACATGCATACATCTTCACCGCTATCTATATAAACATGGAAATATCCACACCGCTATCTGTATGAACATGGAAATATCTACACCGCAATCTGTTTGAACATGGAAATATCAAAACTGCTATCTGCATGAAAATAGAAATATCTACACAGCTATCTGCATATACATGGAAATATCTACAAAGCTATCTCTTTACACATGGAAATAACTACACCGCTATCTCTATAAACATGGAAATATCTACACCGCCATCTGTATGAACATGGAAATATCTTCACTGCCATCTGTATGAACATATAAATATCTACACCGCCATCTGTATTAAGATGGAGATATCTTCACCGCTATCTGTATAAACTTGGAAATATCTACACCGCTATCTGTATGAACATGGAAATATCTACACCGCTATCTGTATGAACATGGAAATATCTACACCGCTATCTGTATGAACATGGAAATATCTACACCGCTGTCTGTATGAACCTGGAAATATCTACACAGCTATCTCTATGAACATGGACATATCTACACCGCTATCTGTATGAACATGGAAATAGCTACACCGCTATCTGTATGAACATGGAAATATCTACACCACTATCTGAATGATCATGGAAATATCTACACCGCTGTCTGTATCAACATGGATATATCTACACCGCTATCTGTTTGAACATGGAAATATCTACACCGCTATCTGCATGAAAATGGAAATATCTACACAACTATCTGCATAAACATGGAAATATTTACACAGCAATCTCTTTACACATGGAAATAACTACACCGCTATCTGTATGAACATGGAAATATTTACACCGCCATCTGTATGAACATGGAAATATCTGCACCGACATCTGTATGAACATATACATATCTACACGGCCATCTGTATTAAGATGGAGATATCTACACAGCTATCTCTATAAACATGGAAATATCTACACCGCTATCTGTATAAACATGGAAATATCTACACCGCTATCTGTATAAACTTGGAAATATCTACAACGCTACCTGTATAAACATGGAAATATCAGCACCGCTATCTGCATGAACATGGAAATAGCCCCTCTATCTGTATGAACATGGAGATATCTACAACGCTATCTGTATGAACATGGAAATATCTACACCGCTATCTGTATAAACATGGAAATATCTTCACCGCCATCTGTATGAACATGGATAGATCTGCAAAGCCATCTGGATGAACATGGAAATATCTACACCGCTATCTGTATGAACATGGAAATAGCTACACCGCTATCTGTATGAACATGGAAATACCTACACCGCTATCTGTATGAACATGGAAATAGCTACAACGCTATCTGTATGAACATGGAAATATCTTCACCGCCATCTGTATGAACATGGATATATCTACAGAGCCATCTGGATGAACATGGAAATATATACACGACTATCTGTATGAACACGGAAATATATACACCGCTATCTGTGTAAACATGCATACATCTTCACTGCTATCTGTATAAACATGGAAATATCTACACTGCTATCTGCATGAACATGGAAATATCTACACCGCTATCTGTTTGAACATGGAAATAGCTACACCGCTATCTGCATGAAAATGGAAATATCTACACAGCGATCTGCATTTACATGGAAATAACTACAAAGCTATCTCTTTACACATGGAAATAACTACAGCGCTATCTCTATAAACATGCAAATATCTACACCGCCATCTGTATTAACATGGAAATATCTACACCGCCATCTGTATGAAGATATAAATATCTACACTCCCATCTATATTAAGATGGAGACATCCACACCGCTATCTGTATAAACCTGGAAACATCTACACCGCTATATATATAAACATGGAAATATCTACACCGCTATCTGTATAAACATGGAAATATCTACACCGTTATCTGTATGAACATGGAAATATCTACACCGATATCTCTATGAAGATGGAAATATCTACACCGCTATCTGTATGAACATGGAAATATCTACACCGCTATCTGTATGAACATGGAAATATCTACACCGCTACCTGTATGAACATGGAAATATCTACACCGCTATCTGTATGAACATGGAAATATCTACACCGCTACCTGTATGAACATGGAAATATCTACACTGCTATCTGTAAGAACATGGAAATATTTACACCGCTATCTGTATGAACATGGAAATATCTACACTGCTATCTGTATGAACATGGAAATATCTACACCGCTATCTGTGTAAACATGCATACATCTTCACCGCTATCTGCATAAACATGGAAATATCTACACCGCTATCTGTGTGAACATGGAAATAACTACACCGCTATCTGTATGAGCATGGAAAGATCTGCGCGGCCATCTGTATGAACATATAAATATCTACACCGCCATCTGTATTAAGATGGAGATATCTACACCGCTATCTGTATATACATGGAAATATCTACACCGCTATCTGTATAAACATGGAAATATCTACAGCGCTACTTGTAAAAACATGGAAATATCATCACCGCTATCTGTATGAACATGGAAATATCAGCCCCTCTATCTGTATGAATTTGGAAATATCTACACCACACTCTGTATGAACATGGAAATATCTACACCGCAATCTGTATGAACATGGAATTATCTTCACCGCCATCTGTATGAACATGGATATGTCTACATAGCCATCTGGATGAACATGGAAATATCTACGAAGCTATCGGTATGAACATGGAAATAGCTACACCTCTATCTGTATGAACATGGAAATATCTGCACCGCCATCTGTATGTACATATAAATATCTACTCCGCCATCTGTATTAAGAAGGAGATATCTACAACACTATCTGTATAAACATGGAAATATCTACACCGCTATCTGTATAAACATGGAAATATCTACACCACTACCTGTATAAAGATGGAAATATCAGCACCGATATCTGTATGAACATGGAAATATCTACACCGCTATCTGTTTGAACATGGAAATATCTACACCGCTATCTGTATGAACATGGAAATATCTACACCGCTACCTGTATGAACATGGAAATATCTACACCGCTACCTGTAGAAACATGGAAATATCAGCACCGCTATCTGTATGAACATGGAAATATCAGCCCCTCTATCTGTATGAACATGGAAATATCTACACCGCTATCTGTATGAACATGGAAATATCTACACCGCTATCCGTATGAACATGGAAATATCTTCACCGCCGTCTGTATGAACATGGATGTATCTACACAGCCATCTGGGTGAACATGGAAATATCTACACCGCTATCTGTATGAACATGGAAATAGCTACACCGCTATCTGTAAGAACATGGAAATATCTTCACCGCCATCTGTATGAACATGGATATATCTACAAAGCCGTCTGGATGAACATGGAAATATCTACACCGCTATCTGTATGAACATGGAAATAACTACACCGCTATCTGTATGAACATGGAAATATCTTCACCGCCATCTGTATGAACATGGATATATCTACACAGCCATCTGGATGAACATGGAAATATCTACACAGCTATCTGTATGAACATGGAAATATATACACCGCTATCTGTGTAAACATGAATACATCTTCACCGCTATCTGTATAAACATGGAAATATCTACACCGCTATCTGTATGAACATGGAAATATCTACACCGCTATCTGTTTGAACATGGAAATATCTACACCGCTATCTGCATGAAAATGGAAATATCTACACAGCAATCTGCATAGACATGGAAATATCTACAAAGCTATCTCTTTACACATGGAAATAACTACACCGCTATCTCTATAAACATGGAAATATCTACACCGCCATCAGTATGAACATGGAAATATCTGCACCGCCATCTGTATGAACATATAAATATCTACACCGCCATCTGTATTAAGATGGAGATATCTACACCGCTATCTGTATAAACCTGGAAATATCTACACCGCTATCTGTATAAACATGGAAATATCTACACCGCTATCTCTATAAACATGGAAATATCTACACCACTACCTGTAAAAACATGGAAATATCAGCACCGCTATCTGTATGAACATGGAAATATCTACACCGATATCTGTATGAACATGGAAATATCTACACCGATATCTGTATGAACATGGAAATAACTACACCGCTATCTGTATGAACAAGGAAATATCTAAACGGCTATCTGTATGAACATGGAAATATCTACACCGCTATCTGTATGAACATGGATATATCTACACAGCCATCTGGATGAACATGGAAATATCTACAACGCTATTTGTTTGAACATGGAAATATCTACACTGCTATCTGTGTAAACATGCATACAACTTCACCGCTATCTGTATGAACACGGAAATATCTACACCGCTATCTGTATGAACATGGAAATATCTACACCGCTATCTCTTTGAACATGGAAATATCTAAACCGCTATCTGCATGAAAATGGAAATATCTGCACAGATATATGCATATACGTGGAAATATCTACACAGCTATCTCTTTAAACATGGAAATAACTACACCGCTATCTGTATGAACATGGAAATAACTACACCGCCATCTGTATGAACATGGAAATATCTGCACCGCCATCTGTATGAACATATAAATATCTACACCGCCATCTGTATTAAGAAGGAGATATCTAAACCGCTATCTGTATAAACATAGAAATATCTACACCGCTATCTGTATAAACATGGAAATATCTACACAGCTATCTGTATAAACATGGAAATATCTACACCGCTACCTGTATAAACATGGAAATATCAGCACCGCTATCGGTATGAACATGGAAATATCTACACCGCTATCTGTATGAACATGGAAATATCTACACCGCAATCTGTATGAACATGGAAATATCTTCACCGCCATCTGTATGAACATGGATATATCTACACAGCCATCTGTATGAACATGGAAATATCTACACCACTATCTGTATGAACATGGAAATATATACACCGCTATCTGTATAAACATGGAAATATCTTCACCGCCATCTGTTTGAACATGGATATGTCTACACAGCCATCTGGATGAACCTGGAAATATCTACACCACTATCTGTATGAACATGGAAATATATACACCGCTATCTGTATAAACATGGAAATATCTACACCGCTATCTGTATAAACATGGAAATGTCTACACCGCTATCTGTATAAAGATGGAAATATCAGCACCGCTATCAGTATGAGCATGGAAATATCAGCCCCTCTATCGGTATGAACATGGAATTTTCGACACCACTATCTGTATGAACATGGAAATATCTAAACCGCTATCTGTATGAACATGGAATTACATTCACCGTCATCTGTATGAACATGGATATGTCTACACAGCCATCTGGATGAACATGGAAATATCTACACCGCTATCTGTATGAACATGGAAATAGCTACACCGATATCTGTATGAACATGGAAATATCTACACCACTATCTGTATGAACATTCAAATATCTACACCGCTATCTGTATGAACATGGAAATAGCTACACTGCTATCTCTATAAACATGGAAATATCTACACCGCCATCTGTATGAACATGGAAATATCTGCACCGCCGTCTGTATGAACATATAAATATCTACACCGCCAACTGTATTAACATGGAGATATCTACACCGCTATCTGTATAAACTTGGAAATATCTACACCGCTATCTGTATAAACATGGAAATATCTACACCGCTATCTGTATAAACATGGAAATATCTACATCGCTACCTGTATAAACATGGAAATATAAGCACCGCTATCTGTATGAACATGGAAAAATCTACACCGCTATCTGTACGAACATGCAAATATCTACACCGCTATCTGTATGAACATAGAAATAGCTACACTGCTATCTCTATTAACATGGAAATATCTACACCGCCATCTGTATGAACATGGAAATATCTGCACCGCCATCTGTATGAACATATAAATATCTACACCACCAACTGTATTAAGATGGAGATAACTACACCGCTATCTGTATAAACTTGGAAATATCTAAACCGCTATCTGTATAAACATGGAAATATCTTCACCGCTATCTGTATAAACATGGAAATATCTACATCGCTACCTGTATAAACATGGAAATATAAGCATCGCTATCTGTATGAACATGGAAATATCTACACCGCTATCTGTATGAACATGGAAATATCTACACCGCTATCAGTATGAACATGGAAATAGCTACACCGCTATCTGTATGAACATGGAAATATCTACAGCACTATCTGTATGAACATGGAAATATCTACACCGCTATCTGTATGAACATGGATATATCTACACAGCCATCTGGATGAACATGCAAATATCTACACCGCTATCTGTATAAACATGGAAATATCTACACCGCTACCTGTATAAACATGGAAATATCAGCACCACTATCTGTATGAACATGGAAATATCTACACCGCTATCTGTATGAACATGGAAATATCTACACCGCTATCTGTTTGAACATGGAAATATCTACACCGCTATCTGCATGAAAATGGAAATATCTACACAGCTATCTGCATATACTTGGAAATATCTACAAAGCTATCTCTTTACACATGGAAATAACTACACCGCTATCTCTATAAACATAGAAATATCTAAACCGCCATCTGTATGGACATGGAAATATCTGCACCGCCATCTGTATGAACATATAAATAGCTACACCGCCATCTGTATTAAGATGGAGATATCTACACCGCTAACTGTATAAACATGGAAATATCTACACGGCTATCTGTATAAACATGGAAATATCAGCACCGCTATCTGTATAAACATGGAAATATCGACACCGCTATCTGTGTAAACATGCATACATCTTCACAGCTATCTGTATACAGATGGAAATAACTAAACCGCTATCTGTATGAACATGGAAATATCTACACCGCTATCTGTACGAACATGGAAATATCTACACCGCTATCTTTATGAACATGGAAATATCTACACCGCTATCTGTATGAACATGGAATTACCTTCACCGTCATCTGTATGATAAAGGATATGTCTACACAGCCATCTGGATGAACATTGAAATATCTACACCGCTATCTGTATTAACATGGAAATATCTACACCGCTATCTGTATGAACATGGAAATATCTACACCACTATCTGTATGAACATGGAAATATCTACACCGCTATCTGTATGAACATGGAAATAGCTACACCGCTATCTGTATGAACATGGAAATCTCTACACCACTATCTGTATGAACATGGAAATATCTACACCGCTATCTGTATGAACATGGAAATATCTACACCGCCATCTGTATGAACATGGAAATATCTGCACCGCCATCTGTATGAACATATAAATAACTACACCGCCAACTGTATTAAGATGGAGATAACTACACCGCTATCTGTATAAACTTGGAAATACCTACACGGCTATCTGTATAAACATGGAAATATCTACACCGCTATATGTATAAACATGGAAATATCTACATCGCTACCTGTATAAACATGGAAATATAAGCACCGCTATCTGTATGAACATAGAAATATCTACACCGCTATCTGTACGAACATGGAAATATCTACACCGCTATCTGTATGAACATGGAAATAGCTACACCGCTATCTGTATGAACATGGAAATATCTACACCGCTACCTGTATAAACATGGATATATCAGCACCTCTATCTGTATGAACATGGAAATATCTACACCGCTATCTGTAAGAACATGGAAATATCTACACCGCTATCTGTATGAACATAGAAATATCTACACCGCTATCTGTATGAACATGGAAATATCAGCCCCTCTATCGGTATGAACATGGAAATATCTACACGACTATCTGTATGAACATGGAAATATCTACACCGCTATCTGTATGAACATGGAATTACCTTCACCGTCATCTGTATGAACATGGATATGTCTACACAGCCATCTGGATGAACATGGAAATATCTACACCGCTATCTGTATGAACATGGAAATAGCTACACCGCTATCTGTATGAACATGGAAATATCTACACCACTATCTGTATGAACATGGAAATTTCTACACCACTATCTGTATGAACATGGAAATAGCTACACCGCTATCTCTATAAACATGGAAATATCTACACCGCCATCTGTATGAACATGGAAATATCTGCACCGCCATCTGTATGAACATATAAATATCTACACCGCCAACTGTATTAAGATGGAGATATCTACACCGCTATCTGTATAAACTTGGAAATATCTACACCGCTATCTGTATAAACATGGAAATATCAGCACCGCTATCTGTGTAAACATGCATACATCTTCACCGCTATCTGTATAAAGATGGAAATATCTACACCGCTATCTGTATGAACATGGAAATATCTACACCGCTATCTGTATAAACCTGGAAATATCTACATCGCTACCTGTATAAACATGGAAATATAAGCACCGCTAACTGCATGAACATGGAAATATCTACACCGCTATCTGTACAGACATGGAAATATCTGCACGGCTATCTGTATGAACATGGAAATAGCTACACCGCTATCTCTATAAACATGGAAATACCTACACCGCCATCTGTATGAACATGGAAATATCTGCACTGCCATCTCTATGAACATATAAATATCTACACCGCCAACTGTATTAAGATGGAGATAACTACACCGCTATCTGTATAAACTTTGAAATATCTACACCGCTATCTGTATAAACATGGAAGTATCTACACCGCTATCTGTATAAACATGGAAAAATCTACATCGCTACCTGTTTAAACATGGAAATATAAGCACTGCTATCTGTATGAACATGGAAATATCTACACCGCTATCTGTACGAACATGGAAATATCTACACCGCTATCTGTATGAACATGGAAATAGCTACACCACTATCTGTATGAACATGGACATATCTACACCGCTCTCTGTATAAACATGGAAATATCAGCACCGCTATCTGTGTAAACATGCATACATCTTCACTGCTATCTGTATAAAGATGGAAATATCTACACCGCTATCTGTATGAACATGGAAATATCTACACCACTATCTGTACGAACATGGAAATATCTGCACTGCCATCTGCATGAACATATAAATATCAACACCGCCATCTGTATTAAGATGGAGATATCTACAGCACTATCTGTATAAACATGGAAATATCTACACCGCTATCTGTATAAACATGGAAATGTCTACACCGCTATCTGTATAAACATGGAAATGTCTACACCGCTATCTGTATAAACATGGAAATATCAGCACCGCTATCAGTATGAGCATGGAAATATCAGCCCCTATATCGGTATGAACATGTAAATATCTACACCACTATCTGTATGAACATGGAAATATCTAAACCGCTATTTGTATGAACATGGAATTACATTCACCGTCACCTGTATGAACATGGATATGTCTACACAGCCATCTGGATGATCATGGAAATTTCTACACCGCTATCTGTATGAACATGGAAATAGCTACACCGCTATCTGTATGAACATGGAAATATCTACACCACTATCTGTATGAACATGGAAACATCTACACCGCTATCTGTATGAACATGGAAATAGCTACACCGCTATCTCTATAAACATGGAAATATCTACTCCGCCATCTGTGTGAACATGGAAATATCTGCACCGCCATCTGTATGAACATATAAATATCTACACCGCCAACTGTATTAAGATGGAGATATCTACACCGCTATCTGTATAAACTTGGAAATATCTACACCGCTACCTGTATAAACATGGAAATATAAGCACCGCTATCTGTATGATCATGGAAATGTCTACACCACTATCTGTTTGAACATGGAAATATCTACACCGCTATCTGCATGAAAATGGAAATATCTACACAGCTATCTGCATATACATGGAAATATCTACAAAGCTATCTCTTTACACATGGAAATAACTACTCCGCTATCTCTATAAACATGGAAATATCTACACTGCCATCTGTATGATCATGGAAATATCTGCACCGCCATCTGTATGTACATATAAATATCTACACCGCCATCTCTATTAAGATGGAGATATCTACACCGCTATCTGAATAAACATGGAAATATCTACACCGCTATCTGTATAAACATGGAAATATCTCCACCGCTATCTGTATCATCATGGAAATATCTACACCGCTACCTGTATAAACATGGAAAAATCAGCACCGCTATCTGTATGAACATGGAAATAACTACAACGCTATCTGTATGAAACTGGAAATATCTACACCGCTATCTGTATGAACATGGAAATACCTTCACCGCCATCTGTATGAACATGGAAATATCTACACCGCTATCTGTTTGAACATGGAAATATCTACACTGTCATCTGTATGAACATAGAAATATCTGCACCGCCTTCCGTATGAACATATAAATATCTACACCACCAACTGTATTAAGATGGAGATATCTACACCGCTATCTGTATAAACATGGAAATATCTACACCGCTATCTGTATAAACATGGAAATATCTACACCGCTACCTGTAAAAACATGGAAATATCAGCACCGCTATCTGTATGAACATGGAAATATCTACACCGCTATCTGTGTAAACATGCATACATCTTCACCGCTATCTGTACAAACATGGATATATCTACACCGCTATCTGTATGAACATGGAAATATCTACACCGCTATCTGTTTGAACATGGAAATACCTACACCGCTATCTGCATGAAAATGGAAATATCTACACAGCTATCTGCATATACATGGAAATATCTACAAAGCTATCTCTTTACACATGGAAATAACTACACCGCTATCTCTATAAACATGGAAATATCTCCACCGCCATCTGTATGAACATGGAAATATCTGCACCGCCATCTGTATGAACACATAAATATCTACACCGCCATCTGTATTAAGATGGAGATATCTACACCGCTATCTGTAAAACATGGAAGTATCTACACTGCTATCTGTATAAACATGGAAATATCTACACAGCTATCTTTATGGACATGGAAATATCTACACCGCTATCTGTATAAACATGGAAATATCTACACAGCTACCTGTAAAAACATGGAAATATCAGCACCGCTATCTGTATGAACATGGAAATATCTACACCGCTATCTGTGTAAACATGCATTCATCTTCACCGCTATCTGTAGAAACATGGAAATATCTACACCGCTATCTGTATGAGCATGGAAATATCAGCCCCTCTATCGGTATGAACATGGAAATAACTACACCACTATCTGTATGAACATGGAAATATCTACACCGCTATCTGTATGAACATGGAATTACCTTCACCGTCATCTGTATGAAAAAGGATATGTCTACACAGCCATCTGGATGAACATAGAAATATCTACACCGCTATCTGTATGAACATGGAAATAGCTACACCGCTATCTGTATGAACATGGAAATATCTACACCACTATCTGTATGAACATGGAAATACCTACACCGCTATCTGTATGAACATGGAAATAGCTACACCGCTATCTCTATAAACATGGAAATATCTACACCGCCATCTGTATGAACATGGAAATATCTGCACCGCCATCTGTATGAACATATAAATAACTACACCGCCAACTGTATTAAGATGGAGATAACTACACCGCTATGTGTATAAACTTTGAAATACCTACACCGCTATCTGTATAAACATGGAAATATCTGCACCGCTATCTGTATAAACATGGAAATATCTACATCGCTACCTGTATAAACATGGAAATATAAGCACCGCTATCTGTATGAACATAGAAATATCTACACCGCTATCTGTACGAACATGGAAATATCTACACCGCTATCTGTATGAACATGGAAATAGCTACACAACTATCTGTATGAACATGGAAATATCTACACCGCTACCTGTATAAACATGGAAATATCAGCACCGCTATCTGTATGAACATGGAAATATCTACACCGCTAACTGTATGAACATGGAAATATCTACACCGATATCTGTTTGAACATGGAAATATCTACACCGCTATCTGCATGAAAATGGAAATATCTACACGGCTATCTGCATACACATGGAAATATCTACAAAGCTATCTCTTTATACATGGAAATAACTACACCGCTATCTCTATAAACATGGAAATATCTACACCGCCATCTGTATGAACATGGAAATATCTGCACCGCCATCTGTATGAACATATAAATATCTACAGCGCCATCTGTATTAAGATGAAGATATCTACAGCGCTATCTGTCTACACATGGAAATATCTACACCACTATCTGTATAAACATGGAAATGTCTACACCGCTATCTGTATAAACATGGAAATATCAGCACCGCTATCTGTATGAGCATGGAAATATCAGCCCCTCTATCGGTATGAACATGGAAATATCTACACGACTATCTGTATGAACATGGAAATATCTACACCGCTATCTGTATGAACATGTAGTTACCTTCACCGTCATCTGTATGAACATGGATATGCCTACACAGCCATCTGGATGAACATGGAAATATCTACACCGCTATCTGTATGAACATGGAAATAGCTACACCGCTATCTGTATGAACATGGAAATATCTACACCACTATCTGTATGAACATGGAAATATCTACACCGCTATCTGTATGAACATGGAAATAGCTACACCGCTATCTCTATAAACATGGAAATATCTACACCGCCATCTGTATGAACATCCAAATATCTGCACCGCCATCTGTATGAACATATAAATATCTACACCGTCAACTGTATTAAGATGGAGATATCTACACCGCTATCTGTATAAACTTGGAAATATCTACACCGCTATCTGTATAAACATGGAAATATAAGCACCGCTAACTGTATGAACATGGAAATATCTACACCGCTATCTGTACGAACATGGAAATATCTACACCGCTATCTGTATGAACATGGAAATAGCTACACCGCTATCTCTATAAACATGGAAATACCTACACCGCCATCTGTATGAACATGGAAATATCTGCACTGCCATCTCTATGAACATATAAATATCTACACCGCCAACTGTATTAAGATGGAGATAACTACACCGCTATCTGTATAAACTTGGAAATATCTACACCGCTATCTGTATAAACATGGAAATATCTACACCGCTATCTGTATAAACATGGAAATATCTACATCGCTACCTGTTTAAACATGGAAATATCAGCACCGCTATCTGTATGAACATGGAAATATCTACACCGCTATCTGTATGAACATGGAAATATCTACACTGATATCTGTTTGAACATGGAAATACCTACACCGCTATCTGCATGAAAATGGAAATATCTACACGGCTATCTGCATATACATGGAAATATCTACAAAGCTATCTCTTTACACATGGAAATAACTACACCACTATCTCTATAAACATGGACATATATACACCGCCATCTGTATGAACATGGAAATATCTACACCGCTATCTGTATGGACATGGAAATAGCTACACCGCTATCTCTATAAACATGGAAATATCTACACCGCCATCTGTATGAACATGGAAATATCTGCACCGCCATCTGTATGAACATATAAATATCTACACCGCCAACTGTATTAAGATGGAGATATCTACACCGCTATCTGTATAAACTTGGAAATATCTACACCGCTATCTGTATAAACATGGAAATATCTACACCGCTATCTGTATAAACATGGAAATATCTACATCGCTACCTGTATAAACATGGAAATATAAGCACCGCTAACTGTATGAACATGGAAATATCTACACCGCTATCTGTACGAACATGGAAATATCTACACCGCTATCTGTATGAACATGGAAATAGCTACACCGCTATCTCTATAAACATGGAAATACCTACACCGCCATCTGTATGAACATGGAAATATCTGCACCGCCATCTCTATGAACATATAAATATCTACACTGCCAACTGTATTAAGATGGAGATAACTACACCGCTATCTGTATAAACTTGGAAATATCTACACCGCTATCTGTATAAACATGGAAATATCTACACCGCTATCTGTATAAACATGGAAATATCTACAGCGCTACCTGTTTAAACATGGAAATATAAGCACCGCTATATGTATGAACATGGAAATATCTACACCGCTATCTGTATGAAAATGGAAATATCTACACAGCTATCTGCATATACATGGAAATATCTACAAAGCTATCTCTTTACACATGGAAATAACTACACCGCTATCTCTATAAACATGGAAATATATACACCGCCATCTGTATGAACATGGAAATATCTGCACCGCCATCTGTATGAACACATAAATATCTACACCGCCATCTGTATTAAGATGGAGATATCTACACCGCTATCTGTATAAACATGGAAGTATCTACACTGCTATCTGTATAAACATTGAAATATCTACACCGCTATCTTTATGAACATGGAAATATCTAAACCGCTATCTGTATAAACATGGAAATATCTACACCGCTACCTGTAAAAACATGGAAATATCAGCACCGCTATCTGTATGAACATGGAAATATCTACACCGCTATCTGTGTAAACATGCATTCATCTTCACCACTATCTGTATAAACATGGAAGTATCTACACCGCTATCTGTGTGAACATGGAAATATCTACAACGCTATCTGTTTGAACTTGGAAATATCTACACCGCTATCTGCATGAAAATGGAAATATCTACACAGCTATCTGCATATACATGGAAATATCTACAAAGCTATCTCTTTACACATGGAAATAACTACACCACTATCTCTATAAACATGGAAATATCGACACCGCTATCTGTGTAAACATGCATTCATCTTCACCGCTATCTGTATAAACATGGAAATATCTACACCGCTATCTGTGTGAACATGGAAATATCTACAACGCTATCTGTTTGAACATGGAAATATCTACACCGCTATCTGCATGAAAATGGAAATATCTACACAGCTATCTGCATATACATGGAAATATCTACAAAGCTATCTCTTTACACATGGAAATAACTACACCGCTATCTCTATAAACATGGAAATATCTACACCGCCATCTGTATGAACATGGAAATATCTGCACCGCCATCTGTATGAACATATAAATATCTACTCCGCCATCTGTATTAAGATGGAGATATCTACACCGCTATCTGTATAAACATGGAAATATCTACACCGCTATCTGTATAAACATGGAAATATCTACACCGTTATCTGTATAAACATGGAAATATCATCAACGCTATCTGTATGAACATGGAAATATCAGCCCCTCTATCTGTATGAACATGGAAATATCTACACCAATATCTGTATGAACATGGAAATATCTACACCGCTATCTGTATGAACATGGAATTACCTTCACCGCCATCTCTATGAACATGGATATGTCTACACAGCCATCTGGATGAACATGGAAATATCTACAACCCTATCTCTATCAACATCAAAATATTTACACCGCTATCTGTATAAACAAGGAAATATCTACACCGCCATCTCCATAAACATGGAAATATCTACACTGCCATCTGTATAAACATGGAAATATCTACAACGCTATCTGTATAAACATGGAAATATCTACAATGCTTTCTGTGAAACAGGGAAATATCTACACCGCTACCTCTATAAACATGGAAATAACTACACCACTATCTCTATAAACATGGAAATATGTACACCACTATCTCTATAAACATGGAAATATCTACACCACTATCTCTATAAACATGGAAATATCTACACCGCTATTTGTATAAACATGGAAATATCTACACTGCTATCTGAATAAACATGGAAATATCTACAGCGTTAAGTGTATAAACATGGAAATATCTACTCCGCCATCTCTATAAACATGGAAATATCTACACCGCCGTCGGTGAGAACATGGAAATATCTGTACGCCATCTCTATAAACTTGGAAATATCTACACCGCCATCTGTATCAGCTTGCAAATATCTACACCGCCAGCTGAATGATGATGGAAATATCTACACGGCTATCTGTATAAACACAGAAATATCTGCACTGCTATATGTATAAACATGGAAATATCTACACCGATATCTGTATAAACATGGAAATAAATACCCTGCTATCTCTACAAACATGGAAATATCTATAACGCTATCTGTATAAACATGGAAATATCTACACCGCTATCTGTATAAAGATGGAAATATCTACACCGCTATCTGTATAAACTTGTAAATATCTTCACTGCTATCTGTGTAAACCTGGAAATATTGACACCGCTATCTCTATAAACATGGAAATATCTACATTGCTATCTGTATAAACATGGAAATATCTGCACCGCTATCTGTAAAAACATGGAAATATCTACACCGCTATCTCTATAAACACTGAAATATCTACCCCGCTATATCTATAAACATGGAAAAATCCACAATGCCATCTGTATAAACATGGAACTATCTACACCGCTATCTGTAGAAGCATGGCAATATCTACTCCGCTATCTGTATAAACATGGAAATATCTACAACACTATCTCTATAAAGAAGGAAATATCTACACCGCCATCTCTGTAAACATGGAAATATCTACACCGCTATCTGTTTGAACATTTAAATATATACACCGCTATCTGTATAAACATGGAAATATCTACACCGCCATCTGCATGAACATGGAAATATCAACACAGCCATCTGTAAGAACATGGAATTATCTACACTGCCATCTGTATCAACATGGAAATATATACACCGCCATCTGTATCAACATGGAAATATCTTCACCGACATCTGTAGGAACATGGAAAAATCTACACCTCTATCAGTATGAACATGGAAATATCTACACTGCTATCTGTAAAACAGGGAAATATCTTCACCGCTATCTATATAAACATGGAAATATCTACACCGCTATCTGAATAAACATGGAAATATCTACACCGCTATCTATATAAACATGGAAATATCTACACCGCTATCTGTGTAAACATGGAAATATCGACATCGCTATCTCTATAAACATGGAAATATCTACACCGACATCTGTATAAACATGGAAATATCTACACCGTCATTTGTATAAACATGGAAACATCTACACCGCCATCTGTATCAAAATGGAATTATCTACACCGCCATCTGTATGATCATGGAAATATCTACACTGTTATCTGTGTAAACAGAGAAATATCTACACATCTATCTGCATAAACATGGAAATATCTACACTGTTAACTGTTTAAACATGGAAATAACTACACTGCTATCTCTATAAACATGGAAATATCTACACCGCTATCAGTAAAAACTTGGAAATGACTACACTGCTCTCAGTATAAACATGGAAATATCTTCACCGCTATCTGTATAAACATGTAAATATCTACACCGCCATCTGTAAGAACATGGAATTATCTACACCGACATCTGTATCAACATGGAAATATATACACCGCCTTCTGTATCAACATGGAAATATCTTCACCGCCATCTGTATGAACCTGGAAATATCTGTACTGCCATCTGTATGAAAATGGAAAAATCTACACCGCTATCTGTATGAACATGGAAATATCTACACCGCTATCCATTTGAACATGGAAATATCTACCCCACTATCTGTATAAACATGGAAATATCTTCAATGCTATCTCAATAAACATGGAAATAATTACACCGCTATCTGTATAAACATGGAAATATCTAGACCTTCATCTCTATAAACATGGAAATATCTACACTGCCACCTGTATAAGCATGGAAATATCTACACGGCCTTCTGTACAAACATGGAAATATCTACAATGCCATCTGTATAAAGATGGAAATATCTACAGCGCTATCTGTATAAACATGGAAATATCTCCACCGCTATCTGTATAAACATGAAAATATTTACACCGCTATCTGCACAAACATGGAAATATCTACACCGCGATCTGTATAAACATGGAAATATCTACACCATTATCTGTATAAACATGGAAGTATCCACACCACTATCTCTATAAACATGTAAATAAGTACACTGCTATCTCTGTAAACATGGAAATATCTAGATCGCCATCTCTATAAACATGGAAATATCTACAACGCCATCTGTATGAACATGGAAATATCTACATCGCCAACCATATAAAGATGGATATATCTACACCGCTATCTGTATAAACATGGAAAAATCTTCACCACTATCTGTATAAACATGGAAATGTCTACACGGCCATCTCTATAAACATGGATATATCTACAATTCTATCTGTGTAAACATGGAAATGTCTACGCCGCTATATGGGTAAAGATGGAAATACCTACTCCGCTATCAGTATAAACACAGAAATATCTACACTGCTATCTGTTTAAACATGGAAATATCTACACCGTTATCTGTATAAACTTGGAAATAACTACACTGCTATCTCTATAAACATGGAAATATCTGCACCGCTATCTGTATAAACATGGAAATATCTACATTGCTATCTGTAAAACAGGGAAATATCTACACCGCTATCTCTATAAACATCTAAATATCTACCGTGCTCTCTGTATAAACATGGAAATATCTACACCGCTATCTGCAAAAACGTGGAAATATCTACGCCGCTATCTCTATAAACATGGAAATATGTACACCGCTATATCTATAAACATGGAATTATCTACACTGCCATCTGCATAAACATGGAAATATCAACACCGCTATCTGTATAAACATGGAAATATCTACACTGCTATCTGGATAAACATGGAAATATCTTCACCGCTATCTGTATAAACACGGAAATATCTACACCGCCATCTCTTTAAACATGGAAATATCTACACCGCAATCGGTAGAAATGTGGAAATATCTACACCACTATCTCTATAAACATGGAAATATCTACACTGCCATCTGTATGAACACGGAAATATCTACACCGCTATTTGTATAAATATGCAAATATATACACCACTAACTCTATAAACATGGAAATATCTACACCACTAAATCTATAAACATGGAAATATCTACACCGCCATCTGTATGAACACGGAAATATCTGCACCACCATCTGTATGAACATATAAATATCTACACCGCCATCTGTATTAAGATGGAGATATCTACACCGCTATCTGTACAAACTTGGAAATATATTCACCGCTATCTGTATAAACATGGAAATATCTACACCGCTATCTGTATAAACATGGAAATATCTACACCGCTACCTGTATAAACATGGAAATATAAGCACCGCTATCTGTATTAACATGGAAATATCTACACCGCAATCTGTACGAACATGGAAATATCTACACCGCTATCTGTATGAACATGGAAATACCTACACCGCCATCTGTTTGAACATGAAAATATCTACAGCACTATCTGTATGAACATGGAAATATCTACACCGTTATCTGTATGAACATGGATATATCTACAAAGCTTTCCGGATGAACATCGAAATATCTACACCGCTATCTGTATGAACATGGAAATATCTACACCGCTATCTGTGTAAACATGCATACATCTTCACCGCTATCTGTATAAACATGGATATATCTTCACCGCTATCTGTAGCAACATGGAAATATCTACACCGCTATCTGTTTGAACATGGAAATATCTACACCGCTATCTGCATGAAAATGGAAATATCTACACAGCTATCTGCATATACATGGAAATATCTACACAGCTATCTCTTTACACATGTAAATAACTACACCGCTATCTCTATAAACATGGAAATATCTACACCGCCATCTGTATGAACATATAAATATCTACACCGCCATCTGTATTAAGATGGAGATATCTACACCACTATCTGTATAAACATGGAAATATCTACACCGATATCTGTATGAACATGGAAATATCTACACCGCTATCTGTATGAACATGGAAATATCTACACCGCTATCTGTATGAACATGGAAATATCTTCACCACCATCTGTATGAACATGGATATATCTACACAGCCATAAGGATGAACATGGAAATAACTACACCGCTATCTGTATGAACATGAAAATATCTACACTGCTATCTGTATGAACATGGAAATAGCTACACCGCTATCTGTATGAACATGGAAATATCTACACCACTATCTGTATGAACATGGAAATATCAACACCGCTATCTGAACATGGAAATATCTTCACCGCCATCTGATAGAACATGCATATATCAACACAGCCATCTGTATGAACATGGAAATATCTACACCGCTATCTGCATGAACATGGAAATAGCTACACCGCTATCTGTATGAACATGGAAATATCTACACCACTATCTGTATGAACATGGAAATATCTACACCGCTATCTGTATGAACATGGATATATCAACACAGCCATCTGGATGAACATGGAAACATCAACACCGCTATCTGTGTAAACATGCATATATCTTCACCGCTATCTGTATAAACATGGAAATATCTACACCGCTATCTGGATGAACATGGAAATATCTACAACGCTATCTGTGTGAACATGGAAATATCAGCCCCTCTATCTGTATGAACATGGAAATATCTACACCACTATCTGTATGAACATGGAAATATCTACACCGCTATCTGTATGAACATGGAATTACCTTCACCGCCATCTGTATGAACATGGATATGTCTACACAGCCATCTGGATGAACATGGAAATATCTACACCGCTATCTGTATGAACATGGAAATAGCAACAATGCTATCTGTATGAACATGGAAATATCTACACCACTATCTGTATGAACATGGAAATATCTACACCGCTCTCTGTATGAACATGGAAATAGCTACAAAGCTATCTGTATGAACATGGAAATATCTACACCACTATCTGTATGAACATGGAAATATCTACACCGCTATCCGTATAAACACGGAAATATCTACACCGCTATCTGTATTAACATGGAAATATCTACACCGCTATCTGTTTAAACATGGAAATATCTACACCGCTACCTGTATAAACATGGAAATATCAGCACCGCTATCTGTATGAACATGGAAATATCTACACCGCTATCTTTATGAACATGGAAATATCTACACCGCTATCTGTATGAACATGGAAATATCTACACCGCTATCTGAACATGGAAATATCTTCACCGCCATCTGTTAGAACATGCATATATCTACACAGCCATCTGGTTGAACATGGAAATATCTACACCGCTATCTGCATGAACATGGAAATATCTACACCGCTATCTGTATGAACATGGATATATCAACACAGCCATCTGGATGAACATGGAAATATCTACACCGCTATCTGTGTAAAGATGCATATATATTAACCGCTATCTGTATAAACATGGAAACATCTACACCGCTATCTGGATGAACATGGAAATATCTACAACGCTATCTGTTTGAACATGGAAATATCTACACAGCTATCTGCATGAAAATGGAAATATCTACACAGCTATCTGCATATACATTTAAATATCTACAAAGCTATCTCTTTACACATGGAAATAACTACACCGCTATCTGTAGGAACATGGAAATATCTACACCGCCATCTGTATGAACATGGAAATATCTGCACCACCATCTGTATGAACATATAAATATCTACACCGCCATATGTATTAAGATGGAGATATCTACACCGCTTTCTGTATAAACATGGAAATATCTACACCTCTATCTGTATAAACATGGAAATAGCTACACCGCAACCTGTATAAACATGGAAATATCAGCACCGCTATCTGTATGAACATGGAAATATCTACACCGCTATCTGTTTGAACATGGAAATATCTACACCGCTATCTGCATGAAAATGGAAATATCTACACAGCTATCTGCATATACATGGAAATATCTACAAAGCTATCTCTTTACACATGGAAATAACTACACGGCTATCTCTATAAACATGGAAATATGTACACCGCCATCTGTATGAACATGGAAATTGCTGCACCGCCATCTGTAGGAACATATAAATATCTACACCGCTATCTGTATTAAGATGGAGATACCTACACCGCTATCTGTATAAACATGGAAATATCTACACCGCTCTCTGTATAAACATGGAAATATCTACACCGCTATCTGTATAAACATGGAAATATCTACACCGCTAGCTGTATGAACATGTAAATATCAGCACCGCTATCTGTATGAACATGGAAATATCTACACCGCTATCTGTATGAACATGGAAATATCTACACCGCTATCTGTATGAACATGGAAATATCTTCACTGCCATCTGTATGAACATGGATATATCTACACAGCCATCTGGATGAACATGGAAATATCAGCACCGCTATCTGTATGAACATAGAAATATCTACACCGCTATCTGTATGAACATGGAAATATCTACACTGCTATCTGCATGAACATGGAAATATCTTCACGGCCATCTGTGTGAACATGGAAATAACTTCACAGAAATCTGGATGAACATGGAAATATCTACACCACTATCTGTATGAACATGGAAATATCTTCACCGCTATCTGTGTAAACATGCATACAACTTCTCCGCTATCTGTATAAACATGGAAATATCTACACCGTTATCTGTATGAACATGGAAATATCTGCACCGCTATCTGTTTGAACATGGAAATATCTACACCGCTATCTGCATGAAAATGGAAATATCTACACAGCTATCTGCATATACATGGAAATATCTACACAGCTATCTCTTTACACATGGAAATAACTACACCGCTATCTCTATAAACACGGAAATATCTACACCGCAATCTGTATGAACATGGAAATACCTGCACCGCCATGTGTATGAACATATAAATATCTACACCGCCATCTGTATTAAGATAGACATATCTACACCGCTATCTGTATAAACATGGAAATATCTACAACGCTATCTGTATAAACATGGAAATATCTACACCGCTATCTGTATGAACATGGAAATATCAACACCGCTATCTGTTTGAACATGGAAATATCTACAACACTATCTGTATGAACATGGAAATATCTACACCGCTATCTGTATGAACATGGATATATCTACACAGCCATCTGGATGAACATGGAAATATCTACACCGCTATCTGTATGAACATGGAAATATCTACACCGCTATCTGTTTGAACATGGAAATATCTACACCGCTATATGCATGAAAATGGAAATATCTACACAGCTATCTGCATATACATGGAAATATCTACACAGCTATCTCTTTACACATGGAAATAACTACACCGCTATCTCTATAAACATAGAAATATCTACACCGCCATCTGTATGAACATGGAAATATCTCCACCGCCATCTGTATGAACATATAAATATCTACACCGCCATCTGTATGAAGATGGAGATATCTACACCGCTATCTGTATAAACATGGAAATATCTACACCGCTATCTGTATGAACATGGAAATATCTACACCGCTATCTGTATGAACATGGAAATATCTTCACCGCCATCTGTATGAACATGGATATATCTACACAGCCATATGGATGAACATGGAAATAACTACACCGCTATCTGTATGAACATGGAAATATCTACACCGCCATCTGTATGAACATATAAATATCTACACCGCCATCTGTATGAAGATGGAGATATCTACACCGCTATCTGTTTGAACATGGAAATATCTACACCGGTATCTGCATGAAAATGGAAATATCTACACACCTATCTGAATATACATGGAAATATCTACACAGCTATCTCTTTACACATGGAAATAACTACACCGCTATCTGTATGAACATGGAAATATCTACAACACTATCTGTATGAACATGGAAATATCTACACCGCTATATGTTTGAACATGGAAATATCTTCACCGCCATCTGTATGAAGATGGATATATCTACTCAGCCATCTGGGTGAACATGGAAGTATCTACACCGCTATCTGCATGGACATGGAAATAGCTGCACCGCTATCTGTATGAACATGGAAATATCTACACCACTATCTGTATGAACTTGGAAATATCTACACCGCTATCTGTATGAACATGCAAATATCTTCACCACCATCTTTACAAAGATGGAGATATCTACACCGCTATCTGTATGAACGTGGAAATATCTACACCGCTATCTGCATGAAAATGGAAATATCTACACAGCTATCTGCATATACATGGAAATGTCTAGAAAGCTATCTCTTTACACATGGAAATAACTACACCTCTATATCTATAAAAATGGAAATATCTACACCGCCATCTGTATGAACATGGAAATATCTGCACCACCATCTGTATGAACATATAAATATCTACACCGCCAACTGTATTAAGATGGAGATATCTACACCGCTATCTGTACAAACTTGGAAATATCTTCACCGCTATCTGTATAAACATGGAAATATCTACACCGCTATCTGTATAAACATGGAAATATCTACACCGGTACCTGTAAAAACATGGAAATATAAGCACCGCTATCTGTATTAACATGGAAATATCTACACCGCAATCTGTATGAACATGGAAATATCTACACCGCTATCTGTATGAACATGGAAATAGCTACACCGCTATCTGTTTGAACATGGAAATATCTACAGCACTATCTGTATGAACATGGAAATATCTACACCGCTATCTGTATGAACATGTATATATCTACACAGCCATCTGGATGAACATGGAAATATCTACACCGCTATCTGTATGAACATGGAAATATCTACACCGCTATCTGTTTGAACATGGAAATATCTACACCGCTATCTGCATGAAAATGGAAATATCTACACAGCTATCTGCATATACATGGAAATATCTACACAGCTATCTCTTTACACATGGAAATAACTACACCGCTATCTCTATAAACATAGAAATATCTACACCGCCATCTGTATGAACATGGAAATATCTCCCCCGCCATCTGTATGAACATATAAATATCTACACCGCCATCTGTATTAAGATGGAGATATCTACACCGCTATCTGTATAAACATGGAAATATCTACACCGCTATCTGTATGAACATGGAAATATCTACACCGCTATCTGTATGAACATGGTAATATCTACACCGCTATCTGTATGAACATGGAAATATCTTCACCGCCATCTGTATGAACATGGATATATCTACACAGCCATATGGATAAACATGGAAATAACTACACCGCTATCTGTATGAACATGGAAATATCTACACCGCTATCTGTATGAACATGGAAATATCTAGACCGCTATCTGTATGAACATGGAAATATCTACACCGCTATCTATATGAACATGGAAATATCCTCAACGCCATCTGCATGAACATGGATATATATACAAAGCCATCTGGATGAACATGCATATATCTACACCGCTATCTGTATGAACATGGAAATATCTACACCGCTATCTCTGTAAACAGGCAAACATCTTCACCGCTATCTGTATAAACATGGAAATTTCTACACCGCTATCTGTATGAACATGGAAATGTCTTCACCGCTATCGTTTTGAACTAAGAAATATCTACACCGCTATCTGCATGAAAATGGAAATATCTACACACCTATCTGAATATACATGGAAATATCTACACAGCTATCTCTTTACACATGGAAATAACTACACCGCTATCTGTATGAACATGGAATTATCTACACCACTATCTGTATGAACATGGAAATATCTACACCGCTATCTGTATGAACATGGAAATATCTTCACCGCCATCTGTATTAACATGGATATGTCTACTCAGCCATCTGGATGAACATGGAAATATCTACACCGCTATCTGCATGGACATGGAAATAGCTATACCGCTATCTGTATGAACATGGAAATATCTACACCACTATCTGTATGAACTTGGAAATATCTACACCGCTATCTGTATGAACATGGAAATATATTCACCGCCATCTGTATTAAGATGGAGATATCTACACCGCTATCTGTATGAACATGGAAATAACTACACAGCCATCTGGATGAACATGGAAATATCTACACAGCTATCTGTGTAAACATGCATACATCTTAACCGCTATCTGTATAAACATGGAAATATCGACACCGCTATCTGTATGAACACGGAAATATCTGCACCGCTATCTGTTTGAACATGGAAATATCTACACCGCTATCTGCATGAAAATGGAAATATCTACTCAGCCATCTGCATATACATGGAAATATCTACATAGCTATCTCTTTACACATGGAAATAACTACACCGCAATCTGTATGAACATGGTAATATCTACGCCGCCATCTGTATGAACATGGAAATATCTGCACCGCCATCTGTATGAACACATAAATATCTACACCGCCATCTGTATTAAGATGGAGATATCTACACCTCTATTTGTATAAACATGGAAATATCTACAACGCTATCTGTATAAACATGGAAATATCTACACCGCTATCTGTATAAACATGGAAATATCTACACCGCTACCTGCATAAACATGGAAATATCAGCACTGCTATCTGTATGAACACGGAAATATCCACACCGCCATCTGTATGAACATGGAAATATCTTCTCCGCCATCTGTACGAACATGGATATATCTACACTGCCATCTCGATGAAAATGGAAATATCTACACCGCTATATGTATCAACAAGGGAATATCTACACCGCTATCTGTACGAACATGGAAATATCTACACCGCTATCTGTATGAACATGGAAATATCTTCACCGCCATCTGTATGAACATGGAAATATCTGCACCGCCATCTGTATTAAGATGGAGATATTTACACCGCTATCTGTATGAACATGGAAATAACTACACAGCCATCTGGATGAACATGGAAATATCTACACCGCTATCTGTGTAAACATGCATACATCTTCTCCGGTATCTGTATAAACATGGAAATATCTACACCGCTATCTGTATGAACATGGAAATATCTGCACCGGTATCTGTTTGAACATGGAAATATCTACACCACTATCTGCATGAAAATGGAAATATCTACACAGCTATCTGCATATACATGGAAATATCTACACAGCTATCTCTTTACACATGAAAATAACTACACCGCTATCTCTATAAACATGGAAATACCTACACCGCCATCTGTATGAATATGGAAATATCTGCACCGCCATGTGTATGAACATATAAATATGTACACCACCATCTGTATTAAGATGGAGATATCTACACCGCTATCTGTATAAACATGGAAATATCTACACTGCTATCTGTATAAACATGGTAATATCTACACCGCTATCTGTATGAACATGGAAATATCTACACCGGTATCTGTTTGAACATGGAAATATCTACACGGCTATCTGCATGAAAATGGAAATATCTACAAAGCTATCTGCATATACATGGAAATATCTACAAAGCTATCTCTTTACACATGGAAATAACTACACCACTATATCTATAAACATGGAAATATCTACACCGCCATCTGTATGAACATGGAAATATCTGCACCACCATCTGTATGAACATATAAATATCTACACCGCCATCTGTATTAAGATGGAGATATCTACACCGCTATCTGTATAAACTTGGAAATATCTTCACGGCTATCTGTATAAACATGGAAATATCTACACCGCTATCTGTAAGAACGTGGAAATATCTGCAGCGCTATCTGTTTGAACATGGAAATATCTACACCGCTATCGGCATGAAAATGGAAATACCTACACAGCGGTCTGCATATACTTGGAAATATCTACACAGCTATCTCTTTACACATGGAAATAACTACACCACTATATCTATATAAATGGAAATATCTACACTGCCATCTGTATGAACATGGAAATATCTGCACCACCATCTGTATGAACATATAAATATCTACACCGCCATCTGTATTAACATGGAGATATTTACACCGCTATCTGTACAAACTTGGAAATACCTTCACCGCTATCTGTATAAACATGGAAATATCTACACCGCTATCTGTATAAACATGGAAATATCTACACCGCTACCTGTATAAACATGGAAATATAAGCACCGCTATCTGTATTAACATGGAAATATCTACACCGCAATCTGTACGAACACGGAAATATCTACACCGCTATCTGTATGAACATGGAAATAGCTACTCCGCCATCTGTTTGAACATGGAAATATCTACAGCACTATCTGTAAGAACATGGAAATATCTACACAGCTATCCGTATGAACATGGATATATCTACACAGCCTTCTGGATGAACATCAAAATATCTACACCGCTATCTGTATGAACATGGAAATATCTACACCGCTATCTGTGTAAACATGCATACATCTTCACCACTATCTGTATAAACATGGATATATCTACACCGCTATCTTTACGAACATGGAAATATCTACACCGCTATCTGTTTGAACATGGAAATATCTACACCGTTATCTGCATGAAAATGGAAATATCTACACAGCTATCTGCATATATTTGGAAATATCTACACAGCTATCTCTTTACACATGGAAATAACTACACCGCTATCTCTATAAACATAGAAATATCTACACCGCCATCTGTATGAACATGGAAATATCTAGACCGCTATCTGTATGAACATGGAAATATCTACACTGCTATCTGTATGAACATGGAAATATCTAGACCGCTATCTGTATGAACATGGAAATATCTACACCGCTATCTGTATGAACATGGAAATATCATCAACGCCATCTGCATGAACATGGATATATCTACAAAGCCATCTGGATGAACATGGATATATCTACACCGCTATCTGTATGAACATGGAAATATCTACACCGCTATCGGTTAGAACATGGAAATATCTACACCGCTATCTGCATGAAAATGGAAATATCTACACAGCTATCTGCATATACATGGAGATATCTACACAGCTATCTCTTTACACGTGGAAATAACTACACCGCTATGTCTATAAACATAGAAATATCTACACCGCCATCTGTATGAACATGGAAATATCTCCACCGCCATCTGTATGAACATATAAATATCTACACCGCCATCTGTATTAAGATGGAGATATCTACACCGCTATCTGTATAAACATGAAAATATCTACACCGCTATCTGTATGAACATGGAAATATCTACACCGCTATCTGTATGAACATAGTAATATCTACACCGCTATCTGTATGAACATGGAAATATGTTCACCGCCATCTGTATGAACATGGATATATCTACACAGCCATATGGATGAACATGGAAATAACTACACCGCTATCTGTATGAACATGGAAATATCTACACCGCTATCTGTATGAACATGGAAATATCTAGACCGCTATCTGTATGAACATGGAAATATCTACACTGCTATCTGTATGAACATGGAAATATCTTCAACGCCATCTGCATGAACATGGATATATCTACAAAGCCATCTGGATGAACATGGATATACCTACACCGCTATCTGTATGAACATGGAAATATCTACACCGCTATCTCTGTAAAGAGGCATACATCTTCACCGCTATCTGTATAAACATGGAAATTTCTACACCGCTATCTGTATGAACATGGAAATGTCTTCACCGCTATCTTTTTGAACTTAGAAATATCTACTCCGCTATCTGCATGAAAATGGAAATATCTACACACCTATCTGAATATACATGGAAATATCTACACAGCTATCTCTTTACACATGGAAATAACTACACCGCTATCTGTATGAACATGGAATTATCTACACCACTATCTGTATGAACATGGAAATATCTACACCGCTATCTGTATGAACATGGAAATACCTTCACCGCCATCTGTATGAACATGGATATATCTACTCAGCCATCTGGATGAACATGGAAATATCTACACCGCTATCTGCATGGACATGGAAATAGCTACACCGCTATCTGTATGTACATGGAAATATCTACACCACTATCTGTATGAACTTGGAAATATCTTCACCGCCATCTGTATTAAGATGGAGATATCTACACCGCTATCTGTATGAACATGGAAATAACTACACAGCCATCTGGATGAACATGGAAATATCTACAACGCTATCTGTATGAACACGGAAATATCTACACCGCTATCTGCATGAAAATGGAAATATCTACACTGCTATCTGTATAAACATGGAAATATCTACACCGCTATCTGTATAAACATGGAAATATCTACACCGCTAACTGTATGAACATGGAAATATCTACACCGGTATCTGTTTGAACATGGAAATATCTACACCGCTATCTGCATGAAAATGGAAATATCTACACCGCTATCTGCATATACATGGATATATCTACAAAGCTATCTCTTTACACATGGAAATGACTACACCACTATATCTATAAACATGGAAATATCTACACCGCCATCTGTATGAACATGGAAATATCTGCACCATCTTCTGTATGAACATATGAATATCTACACCGCCATCTGTATTAAGATGGAGATATCTACACCGCTAACTGTATAAACTTGGAAATATCTTCACCACTATCTGTATAAACATGGAAATATCTACACCACTATCTGTATGAACATGGAAATATCTGCACCGCTATCTGTTTGAACATGGAAATATCTACACCGCTATCTGCATGAAAATGGAAATATCTACACAGCTGTCTGCATATACATGGAAATATCTACACAGCTATCTCTTTACACATGGAAATAACTACACCGCTGTCTCTATAAACATGGAAATATCTACACCGCCATCTGTATGAACATGGAAATATCTGAACCGCCATGTGTATGAACATATAAATATCTAAACCACCATCTGTATTAAGATGGAGATATCTACACCGCTATCTGTATAAACATGGAAATATCTACACCGCTATCTGTATAAACATGGAAATATCTACACCGCTATCTGTATGAACATGGAAATGTCTACACCACTATCTGTTTGAACATGGAAATATCTACACCGCTATCTGCATGAAAATGGAAATATCTACCCAGCTATCAGCATATACATGGAAATATCTACAAAGCTATCTCTTTACACATGGAAATAACTACACCACTATATCTATAAACATGGAAATATCTACACCGCCATCTGTATGAACTAGGAAATATCTGCACCACCATCTGTATGAACATATAAATATCTACACCGCCATCTGTATTAAGATGGAGATATCTACACCGCTATCTGTATAAACTTGGAAATATCTTCACCGCTATCTGTATAAACATGGAAATATCTAGACCGCTATCTGTATGAACATGGAAATATCTACACCGCTATCTGTATGAACATGGAAATATCATCAACGCCATCTGCATGAACATGGATATATCTACAAAGCCATCTGGATGAACATGGATATATCTACACCGCTATCTGTATGAACGTGGAAATATCTACACCGCTATCGGTTAGAACATGGAAATATCTACACCGCTATCTGCATGAAAATGGAAATATCTACACAGCTATCTGCATATACATGGAGATATCTACACAGCTATCTCTTTACACGTGGAAATAACTACACCGCTATGTCTATAAACATAGAAATATCTACACCGCCATCTGTATGAACATGGAAATATCTCCACCGCCATCTGTATGAACATATAAATATCTACACCGCCATCTGTATTAAGATGGAGATATCTACACCGCTATCTGTATAAACATGAAAATATCTACACCGCTATCTGTATGAACATGGAAATATCTACACCGCTATCTGTATGAACATGGTAATATCTACACCGCTATCTGTATGAACATGGAAATATGTTCACCGCCATCTGTATGAACATGGATATATCTACACAGCCATATGGATGAACATGGAAATAACTACACCGCTATCTGTATGAACATGGAAATATCTACACCGCTATCTGTATGAACATGGAAATATCTAGACCGCTATCTGTATGAACATGGAAATATCTACACTGCTATCTGTATGAACATGGAAATATCTTCAACGCCATCTGCATGAACATGGATATATCTACAAAGCCATCTGGATGAACATGGATATATCTACACCGCTATCTGTATGAACATGGAAATATCTACACCGCTATCTCTGTAAAGAGGCATACATCTTCACCGCTATCTGTATAAACATGGAAATTTCTACACCGCTATCTGTATGAACATGGAAATGTCTTCACCGCTATCTTTTTGAACTTAGAAATATCTACTCCGCTATCTGCATGAAAATGGAAATATCTACACACCTATCTGAATATACATGGAAATATCTACACAGCTATCTCTTTACACATGGAAATAACTACACCGCTATCTGTATGAACATGGAATTATCTACACCACTATCTGTATGAACATGGAAATATCTACACCGCTATCTGTATGAACATGGAAATACCTTCACCGCCATCTGTATGAACATGGATATATCTACTCAGCCATCTGGATGAACATGGAAATATCTACACCGCTATCTGCATGGACATGGAAATAGCTACACCGCTATCTGTATGTACATGGAAATATCTACACCACTATCTGTATGAACTTGGAAATATCTTCACCGCCATCTGTATTAAGATGGAGATATCTACACCGCTATCTGTATGAACATGGAAATAACTACACAGCCATCTGGATGAACATGGAAATATCTACAACGCTATCTGTATGAACACGGAAATATCTACACCGCTATCTGCATGAAAATGGAAATATCTACACTGCTATCTGTATAAACATGGAAATATCTACACCGCTATCTGTATAAACATGGAAATATCTACACCGCTAACTGTATGAACATGGAAATATCTACACCGGTATCTGTTTGAACATGGAAATATCTACACCGCTATCTGCATGAAAATGGAAATATCTACACCGCTATCTGCATATACATGGATATATCTACAAAGCTATCTCTTTACACATGGAAATGACTACACCACTATATCTATAAACATGGAAATATCTACACCGCCATCTGTATGAACATGGAAATATCTGCACCACCATCTGTATGAACATATGAATATCTACACCGCCATCTGTATTAAGATGGAGATATCTACACCGCTAACTGTATAAACTTGGAAATATCTTCACCACTATCTGTATAAACATGGAAATATCTACACCACTATCTGTATGAACATGGAAATATCTGCACCGCTATCTGTTTGAACATGGAAATATCTACACCGCTATCTGCATGAAAATGGAAATATCTACACAGCTGTCTGCATATACATGGAAATATCTACACAGCTATCTCTTTACACATGGAAATAACTACACCGCTGTCTCTATAAACATGGAAATATCTACACCGCCATCTGTATGAACATGGAAATATCTGCACCGCCATGTGTATGAACATATAAATATCTAAACCACCATCTGTATTAAGATGGAGATATCTACACCGCTATCTGTATAAACATGGAAATATCTACACCGCTATCTGTATAAACATGGAAATATCTACACCGCTATCTGTATGAACATGGAAATGTCTACACCACTATCTGTTTGAACATGGAAATATCTACACCGCTATCTGCATGAAAATGGAAATATCTACCCAGCTATCAGCATATACATGGAAATATCTACAAAGCTATCTCTTTACACATGGAAATAACTACACCACTATATCTATAAACATGGAAATATCTACACCGCCATCTGTATGAACAAGGAAATATCTGCACCACCATCTGTATGAACATATAAATATCTACACCGCCATCTGTATTAAGATGGTGATATCTACACCGCTATCTGTATAAACTTGGAAATATCTTCACCGCTATCTGTATAAACATGGAAATATCTACACCACTATCTGTATAAACATGGACATACCTACACCGCTACCTGTATAAACATGGAAATATAAGCACCGCTATCTGTATTAACATGGAAATATCTACACCGCAATCTGTACGAACACGGAAATATCTACACCGCTATCTGTATGAACATGGAAATAGCTACTCCGCCATCTGTTTGAACATGGAAATATCTACAGCACTATCTGTAAGAACATGGAAATATCTACACAGCTATCTGTATGAACATGGATATATCTACACAGCCTTCTGGATGAACATTGAAATATCTACACCGCTATCTGTGTGAACATGGAAATATCTACACCGCTATCTGTGTAAACATGCATACATCTTCTATGCTATCTGTATAAAAATGGATATATCTACACCGCTATCTGTATGAACATGGAAATATCTACACCGCTATCTGTTCGAACATGGAAATATCTACACCGCTATCTGCATGAAAATGGAAATATCTACACAGCTATCTGCATATACATGGAAATATCTACACAGCTATCTCTTTACACATGTAAATAACTACACCGCTATCTCTATAAACATGGAAATATCTACACCGCCATCTGTATGAACATGGAAATATCTCCACCGCCATCTGTATGAACATATAAATATCTACACCGCCATCTGTATTAAGATGGAGATATCTACACCGCTATCTGTTTAAATATGGAAATATCTACACCGCTATCTGTATGAACATGGACATATCTACACCGCTATCTGTATGAACATGGAAATATCTACACCGCTATCTGTATGAACATGGAAATATCTTCACCGCCATCTGTATGAACATGGATATATCTACACATCCATATGGATGAACATGGAAATAACTACACCGCTATCTGTATGAACATGGAAATATCTACATCGATATCTGTATGAACATGGAAATACCTTCAACGCCATCTGTATGAACATGGATATATCTACACAGACATCTGGATGATCATGGAAATATCTACACCGCTATCTGTATGAACATGGAAATATCTACACCGCTATCTGTTTGAACATGGAAATATCTACACCGCTATCTGCATGAAAATGGAAATATCTACACAGCTATCTGCATATACTTGGAAATATCTACAAAGCTATCTCTTTACACATCGAAATAACTACACCACTATATCTATAAAGATGGAAATATCTACACCGCCATCTGTATGAACATGGAAATATCTGCACCACCATCTGTATGAACATATAAATACCTACACCGCCATCTGTATTAAGATGGAGATATCTACACCGCTATCTGTATAAACTTGGAAATATCTTAACCGCTATCTGTATAAACATGGAAATATTTACACCGCTATCTGGATGAACATGGAGATATCTGCACCGCTATCTGTTTGAACATGGAAATATATACACCGCTATCTGCATGAAAATGGAAATATCTACACAGATATCTGCATATACATGGAAATATCTACACAGCTATCTCTTTACACATGGAAATAACTACACCGCTATCTCTGTAAACATGGAAATATCTACACCGCCATCTGTATGAACATGGAAATATCTGCTCCGCCATGTGTATGAACATATAAATATCTACACCACCATCTGTATTAAGATGGAGATATCTACACCGCTATCTGTATAAACATGGAAATATCTACACCGCTATCTGTATAAACATGGAAATATCTACACCGCTATCTGTATGAACATGGAAATATATACACCGCTCTCTGTTTGAACATGGAAATATCTACACCGCTATCTGCATGAAAATGGAAATATCTACACAGCTATCTGCATATACATGGAAATATCTACAAAGCTATCTCTTTACACATGGAAATAACTACAGCACTATATCTATAAACATGGAAATATCTACACCACCATCTGTATGAACATGGAAATATCTGCACCACCATCTGTATGAAAATATAAATATCTACACCGCCATCTGTGTTAAGATGGAGATATCTACACCGCTATCTGTATAAACTTGGAAATATCTTCACCGCTATCTGTATAAACATGGAAATATCTACACCGTTATCTGTATAAACATGGAAATATCTACACCGCTACCTGTATAAACATGGAAATATAAGCACCGCTATCTGTATAAACATGGAAATATCTACACTGCAATCTGTAGGAACATGGAAATATCTACACCGGTATCTGTATGAACATGGAAATAGCTACACCGCCATCTGTTTGAACATGGAAATATCTACAGCACTATCTGTAAGAACATGGAAATATCTACAGCACTATCTTTAAGAACATGGAAATATCTACACCGCTATCTGTATGAACATGGAAATATCTACACCGCTATCTGTGTAAACATGCATACATCTTCACCGCTATCTGTATAAACATGGATATATCTACACTGCTATCTGTATGAACATGGAAATATCTACACCGCTATCTGTATGAACATGGAAATATCTACACCGCTATCTGTTTGAACATGGAAATATCTACACCGCTATCTGTATGAAAATGGAAATATCTACACAGCTATCCGCATATACATGGAAATATCTACACAGCTATCTCTTTACACATGTAAATAACTACACCGCTATCTCTATAAACATGGAAATATCTACACCGCCATCTGTATGAACATGGAAATATCTACACAGCCATATGGATGAACATGGAAATAACTACACCGCTATCTGTATGAACATGGAAATATCTACACCGCTATCTGTATGAACACGGAAATATCTAAACCGCTATCTGTATGAACATGGAAATATCTACACCGATATCTGTATGAACATGGAAATACCTTCAACGCCATCTGTATGAACATGGATATATCTACACAGCCATCTGGATGATCATGGAAATATCGACACCGCTATCTGTTTGAACATGGAAATATCTACACCGCTATCTGCATGAAAATGGAAATATCTACACAGCTATCAGCATATACATGGAAATATCTACAAAGCTATCCCTTTACACATGGAAATAACTACACCACTATATCTATAAACATGGAAATATCTACACCGCCATCTGTATGAACAAGGAAATATCTGCACCACCATCTGTATGAACATATAAATATCTACACCGCCATCTGTATTAAGATGGAGATATCTACACCGCTATCTGTATAAACTTGGAAATATCTTAACCGCTATCTGTATAAACATGGAAATATCTACACCGCTATCTGGATGAACATGGAGATATCTGCACCGCTATCTGTTTGAACATGGAAATATATACACCGCTATCTGCATGAAAATGCAAATATCTACACAGCTATCTGCATATACATGGAAATATCTACACAGCTATCTCTTTACAGATGGAAATAACTACACCACTATCTCTATAAACATTGAAATATCTACACCGCCTTCTGTATGAACATGGAAATATCTGCTCCGCCATGTGTATGAACATATAAATATCTACACCACCATCTGTATTAAGATGGAGATATCTACATCGCTATCTGTATAAACTTGGAAATATCTTCACCGCTATCTGTATAAACATGGAAATATCTACACCGTTATCTGTATAAACATGGAAATATCTACACCGCTACCTGTATAAACATGGAAATATAAGCAACGCTATCTGTATAAACATGGAAATATCTACACCGCAATCTGTACGAACATGGAAATATCTACACCGGTATCTGTATGAACATGGAAATAGCTACACCGCCATCTGTTTGAACATGGAAATATCTACAGCACTATCTGTAAGAACATGGAAATATCTACACCGCTATCTCTATGAACATGGATATATCTACACAGCCTTCTGGATGAACATCGAAATATCTACACCGCTATCTGTATGAACATGGAAATATCTACACCGCTATCTGTGTAAACATGCATACATCTTCACCGCTATCTGTATAAACATGGATACATCTACACCGCTATATGTATGAACGTGGAAATATCTACACCGCTATCTGTATGAACATGGAAATATCTACACCGCTATCTGTTTGAACATGGAAATATCTACACCGCTATCTGTATGAAAATGGAAATATCTACACAGCTATCCGCATATACATGGAAATATCTACACAGCTATCTCTTTAAACATGTAAATAACTACACCGCTATCTCTATAAACATGGAAATATCTACACCGCCATCTGTATGAACATGGAAATATCTCCACCGCCATCTGTATGAACTTATAAATATCTACACCGCCATCTGTATTAAGATGGAGATATCTACACCGCTATCTGTATAAACATGGAAATATCTACACCGCTATCTGTATAAACATGGAAATATCTACACCGCCATCTGTATGAACAAGGAAATATCTGCACCACCATCTGTATGAACATATAAATATCTACACCGCCATCTGTATTAAGATGGTGATATCTACACCGCTATCTGTATAAACTTGGAAATATCTTCACCGCTATCTGTATAAACATGGAAATATCTACACCACTATCTGTATAAACATGGACATACCTACACCGCTACCTGTATAAACATGGAAATATAAGCACCGCTATCTGTATTAACATGGAAATATCTACACCGCAATCTGTACGAACACGGAAATATCTACACCGCTATCTGTATGAACATGGAAATAGCTACTCCGCCATCTGTTTGAACATGGAAATATCTACAGCACTATCTGTAAGAACATGGAAATATCTACACAGCTATCTGTATGAACATGGATATATCTACACAGCCTTCTGGATGAACATTGAAATATCTACACCGCTATCTGTGTGAACATGGAAATATCTACACCGCTATCTGTGTAAACATGCATACATCTTCTATGCTATCTGTATAAAAATGGATATATCTACACCGCTATCTGTATGAACATGGAAATATCTACACCGCTATCTGTTCGAACATGGAAATATCTACACCGCTATCTGCATGAAAATGGAAATATCTACACAGCTATCTGCATATACATGGAAATATCTACACAGCTATCTCTTTACACATGTAAATAACTACACCGCTATCTCTATAAACATGGAAATATCTACACCGCCATCTGTATGAACATGGAAATATCTCCACCGCCATCTGTATGAACATATAAATATCTACACCGCCATCTGTATTAAGATGGAGATATCTACACCGCTATCTGTTTAAATATGGAAATATCTACACCGCTATCTGTATGAACATGGACATATCTACACCGCTATCTGTATGAACATGGAAATATCTACACCGCTATCTGTATGAACATGGAAATATCTTCACCGCCATCTGTATGAACATGGATATATCTACACAGCCATATGGATGAACATGGAAATAACTACACCGCTATCTGTATGAACATGGAAATATCTACATCGATATCTGTATGAACATGGAAATACCTTCAACGCCATCTGTATGAACATGGATATATCTACACAGACATCTGGATGATCATGGAAATATCTACACCGCTATCTGTATGAACATGGAAATATCTACACCGCTATCTGTTTGAACATGGAAATATCTACACCGCTATCTGCATGAAAATGGAAATATCTACACAGCTATCTGCATATACTTGGAAATATCTACAAAGCTATCTCTTTACACATCGAAATAACTACACCACTATATCTATAAAGATGGAAATATCTACACCGCCATCTGTATGAACATGGAAATATCTGCACCACCATCTGTATGAACATATAAATACCTACACCGCCATCTGTATTAAGATGGAGATATCTACACCGCTATCTGTATAAACTTGGAAATATCTTAACCGCTATCTGTATAAACATGGAAATATCTACACCGCTATCTGGATGAACATGGAGATATCTGCACCGCTATCTGTTTGAACATGGAAATATATACACCGCTATCTGCATGAAAATGGAAATATCTACACAGATATCTGCATATACATGGAAATATCTACACAGCTATCTCTTTACACATGGAAATAACTACACCGCTATCTCTGTAAACATGGAAATATCTACACCGCCATCTGTATGAACATGGAAATATCTGCTCCGCCATGTGTATGAACATATAAATATCTACACCACCATCTGTATTAAGATGGAGATATCTACACCGCTATCTGTATAAACATGGAAATATCTACACCGCTATCTGTATAAACATGGAAATATCTACACCGCTATCTGTATGAACATGGAGATATATACACCGCTCTCTGTTTGAACATGGAAATATCTACACCGCTATCTGCATGAAAATGGAAATATCTACACAGCTATCTGCATATACATGGAAATATCTACAAAGCTATCTCTTTACACATGGAAATAACTACAGCACTATATCTATAAACATGGAAATATCTACACCACCATCTGTATGAACATGGAAATATCTGCACCACCATCTGTATGAAAATATAAATATCTACACCGCCATCTGTATTAAGATGGAGATATCTACACCGCTATCTGTATAAACTTGGAAATATCTTCACCGCTATCTGTATAAACATGGAAATATCTACACCGTTATCTGTATAAACATGGAAATATCTACACCGCTACCTGTATAAACATGGAAATATAAGCACCGCTATCTGTATAAACATGGAAATATCTACACTGCAATCTGTAGGAACATGGAAATATCTACACCGGTATCTGTATGAACATGGAAATAGCTACACCGCCATCTGTTTGAACATGGAAATATCTACAGCACTATCTGTAAGAACATGGAAATATCTACAGCACTATCTTTAAGAACATGGAAATATCTACACCGCTATCTGTATGAACATGGAAATATCTACACCGCTATCTGTGTAAACATGCATACATCTTCACCGCTATCTGTATAAACATGGATATATCTACACTGCTATCTGTATGAACATGGAAATATCTACACCGCTATCTGTATGAACATGGAAATATCTACACCGCTATCTGTTTGAACATGGAAATATCTACACCGCTATCTGTATGAAAATGGAAATATCTACACAGCTATCCGCATATACATGGAAATATCTACACAGCTATCTCTTTACACATGTAAATAACTACACCGCTATCTCTATAAACATGGAAATATCTACACCGCCATCTGTATGAACATGGAAATATCTACACAGCCATATGGATGAACATGGAAATAACTACACCGCTATCTGTATGAACATGGAAATATCTACACCGCTATCTGTATGAACACGGAAATATCTAAACCGCTATCTGTATGAACATGGAAATATCTACACCGATATCTGTATGAACATGGAAATACCTTCAACGCCATCTGTATGAACATGGATATATCTACACAGCCATCTGGATGATCATGGAAATATCGACACCGCTATCTGTTTGAACATGGAAATATCTACACCGCTATCTGCATGAAAATGGAAATATCTACACAGCTATCAGCATATACATGGAAATATCTACAAAGCTATCCCTTTACACATGGAAATAACTACACCACTATATCTATAAACATGGAAATATCTACACCGCCATCTGTATGAACAAGGAAATATCTGCACCACCATCTGTATGAACATATAAATATCTACACCGCCATCTGTATTAAGATGGAGATATCTACACCGCTATCTGTATAAACTTGGAAATATCTTAACCGCTATCTGTATAAACATGGAAATATCTACACCGCTATCTGGATGAACATGGAGATATCTGCACCGCTATCTGTTTGAACATGGAAATATATACACCGCTATCTGCATGAAAATGCAAATATCTACACAGCTATCTGCATATACATGGAAATATCTACACAGCTATCTCTTTACAGATGGAAATAACTACACCACTATCTCTATAAACATGGAAATATCTACACCGCCTTCTGTATGAACATGGAAATATCTGCTCCGCCATGTGTATGAACATATAAATATCTACACCACCATCTGTATTAAGATGGAGATATCTACATCGCTATCTGTATAAACTTGGAAATATCTTCACCGCTATCTGTATAAACATGGAAATATCTACACCGTTATCTGTATAAACATGGAAATATCTACACCGCTACCTGTATAAACATGGAAATATAAGCAACGCTATCTGTATAAACATGGAAATATCTACACCGCAATCTGTACGAACATGGAAATATCTACACCGGTATCTGTATGAACATGGAAATAGCTACACCGCCATCTGTTTGAACATGGAAATATCTACAGCACTATCTGTAAGAACATGGAAATATCTACACCGCTATCTCTATGAACATGGATATATCTACACAGCCTTCTGGATGAACATCGAAATATCTACACCGCTATCTGTATGAACATGGAAATATCTACACCGCTATCTGTGTAAACATGCATACATCTTCACCGCTATCTGTATAAACATGGATACATCTACACCGCTATATGTATGAACGTGGAAATATCTACACCGCTATCTGTATGAACATGGAAATATCTACACCGCTATCTGTTTGAACATGGAAATATCTACACCGCTATCTGTATGAAAATGGAAATATCTACACAGCTATCCGCATATACATGGAAATATCTACACAGCTATCTCTTTAAACATGTAAATAACTACACCGCTATCTCTATAAACATGGAAATATCTACACCGCCATCTGTATGAACATGGAAATATCTCCACCGCCATCTGTATGAACTTATAAATATCTACACCGCCATCTGTATTAAGATGGAGATATCTACACCGCTATCTGTATAAACATGGAAATATCTACACCGCTATCTGTATGAACATGGAAATATCTACACCGCTATCTGTATGAACATGGAAATATCTACACCACTATCTGTATGAACATGGAAATATCTTCACCGCCATCTGTATGAACATGGATATATCTACACAGCCATATGGATGAACATGGAAATAACTACACCGCTATCTGTATGAACATGGAAATATCTACACCGCTATCTGTATGAACACGGAAATATCTAAACCGCTATCTGTATGAACATGGAAATATCTACACCGATATCTGTATGAACATGGAAATACCTTCAACGCCATCTGTATGAACATGGATATATCTACACAGCCTTCTGGATGATCATGGAAATATCTACAACGCTATATGTTTGAACATGGAAATATCTACACCGCTATCTGCATGAAAATGGAAATATCTACACAGCTATCAGCATATACATGGAAATATCTACAAAGCTATCTCTTTACACATGGAAATAACTACACCACTATATCTATAAACATGGAAATATCTACACCGCCATCTGTATGAACAAGGAAATATCTGCACCACCATCTGTATGAACATATAAATATCTACACCGCCATCTGTATTAAGATGGAGATATCTACACCGCTATCTGTATAAACTTGGAAATATCTTCACCGCTATCTGTATAAACATGGAAATATCTACACCACTATCTGTATAAACATGGACATATCTACACCGCTACCTGTATAAACATGGAAATATAAGCACCGCTATCTGTATTAACATGGAAATATCTACACCGCAATCTGTACGAACACGGAAATATCTACACCGCTATCTGTATGAACATGGAAATAGCTACTCCGCCATCTGTTTGAACATGGAAATATCTACAGCACTATCTGTAAGAACATGGAAATATCTACACAGCTATCTGTATGAACATGGATATATCTACACAGTCTTCTGGATGAACATCGAAATATCTACACCGCTATCTGTGTGAACATGGAATTATCTACACCGCTATCTGTGTAAACATGCATACATCTTCTACGCTATCTGTATAATAATGGATATATCTACACCGCTATCTGTATGAACATGGAAATATCTACACCGCTATCTGTTCGAACATGGAAATATCTACACCGCTATCTGTGTAAACATGCATACAACTTCACCGCTATCTGTATAAACATGGAAATATCTACACCGCTATCTGCATGGACATGGAAATAGCTACACCGCTATCTGTATGAACATGGAAATATCTACACAGCCATCTGGATGAACATGGAAATATCTACACCACTATCTGTGTAAACATGCATACATCTTCACCGCTATCTGTATAAACATGGAAATATCTACACCGCTATCTGTATGAACATGGAAATATCTACACCTCTATCTGCATGAAAATGGAAATATCTACACCGCTATCTGTATATACATGGAAATATCTACACCGCTATCTGTGTAAACATGGAAATAACTACACCGCTACCTGCATAAACATGGAAATATCAGCACCGCTATCTGTATGAACACGGAAATATCTACACCGCCATCTGTATGAACATGGAAATATCTTCACCGCCATCTGTACCAACATGGATACATCTACACTGCCATCTGGATGAAAATGGAAATATCTACACCGCTATATGTATGAACATGGGAATATCTACACCGCTATCTGTGTAAACATGCATACAACTTCTCTGCTATCTGTATAAACGTGGAAATGTCTACACCGTTATCTGTATGAACATGGAAATATCTGCACCGCTATCTGTTTGAACATGGAAATATCTTCACCGCTATCTGCATGAAAATGGAAATATCTACACAGCTATCTGCATATACATGGAAATATCTACACAGCTATCTCTTACACATGGAAATAACTACAACGCTATCTCTATAAACACGGAAATATCTATACCGCCATCTGTATGAACATGGAAATACCTGCACCGCCATGTATATGAACTTATAAATTTCTACACCGCCATCTGTATTAAGATGGACATATCTACACCGCTATCTGTATAAACATGGAAATATCTACACCGCTATCTGTATAAACATGGAAATATCTACACCGCTATCTGTATGAACATGGAAATATCTACACCGCTATCTGTTTGAACATGGAAATATCTACACCGCTATCTGCATGAAAATGGAAATATCTACACAGCTATCTGCATATACATGGAAATATCTACAAAGCTATCTTTTTACACATGGAAATAACTACACCACTATATCTATATAAATGGAAATATCTACACCGCCATCTGTATGAACATGGAAATATCTGCACCACCATCTGTATGAACATATAAATATCTACACCGCCATCTGTATTAACATGGAGATATTTACACCGCTATCTGTACAAACTTGGAAATATCTTCACCGCTATCTGTATAAACATGGAAATATCTACACCGCTATCTGTATAAACATGGAAATATCTACACCGCTACCTGTAAAAACATGGAAATATAAGCACCGCTATCTGTATTAACATGGAAATATCTACATCGCAATCTGTATGAACATGGAAATATCTACACCGCTATCTGTATGAACATGGAAATATCTACACCGCTATCTGTTTGAACATGGAAATGTCTACACCGCTATCTGCATGAAAATGGAAAAATCTACACAGCTATCTGCATATACATGGAAATATCTACACAGCTATCTCTTTACACATGGAAATAACTACACCGCTATCTCTATAAACATAGAAGTATCTACACCGCCATCTGTATGAACATGGAAATATCTCCATCGCCATCTGTATGAATATATAAATATCTACACCGCTATCTGTATTAAGATGGAGATATCTACACCGCTATCTGTATAAACATGGAAATATCTACACCGCTATCTGTATGAACATGGAAATATCTTCACCGCCATCTCTATGAACATGGATATATCTACACTGCCATATGGATGAACATGGAAATAAGTACACCGCTATCTGTATGAACATGGAAATATCTACACCGCTATCTATATGAACATGGAAATATCTAGACCGCTATCTGTATGAACATGGAAATATCTACACCGCTATCTGTATGAACATGGAAATATCTTCAACGCCATCTGCATGATCATGGATATATCTACAAAGCCATCTGGATGAACATGGATATATCTACACCGCTATCTGTATGAACATGGAAATATCTACACCGCTATCTCTGTAAACAGGCATACATCTTCACCGCTATCTGTATAAACATGGAAATTTCTACACCGCTATCTGTATGAACATGGAAATGTCTACACCGCTATCTTTTTGTACTTAGAAATATCTACACCGCTATCTGCATGAAAATGGAAATATGTACACACCTATCTGAATATACATGGAAATATCTACACAGCTATCTATTTACACATGGAAATAACTACACCGCTATCTGTATTTACATGGAATTATCTACACCACTATCTGTATGAACATGGAAATATCTACACCGCTATCTGTACGAACATGGAAATATCTTCACTGCCATCTGTATGAACATGGATATATCTACTCAACCATCTGGATGAACATGGAAATATCTACACCGCTACCTGCATGGACATGGAAATAGCTACACCGCTATCTGTATGAACATGGAAATATCTACAACACTATCTGTATGAACTTGGAAGTATCTTCACCGCCATCTGTATTAAGATGCAGATATCTACACCGCCATCTGTATGAACATGGAAATAACTACACAGCCATCTGGATGAACATGGAAATATCTACACCGCTATCTGTGTAAACATGCATACATCTTAACCGCTATCTGTATAAACATGGAAATATCGACACCGCTATCTGTATGAACATGGAAATATCTACACAGCTATCTGTTTGAACATGGAAATATCTACACCGCTATCTGCATGAAAATGGAAATATCTACACAGCTCTCTGCATATACATGGAAATATCTACACAGCTATCTCTTTACACATGGAAATAACTACACCGCTATCTGTATGAACATGGTAATATCTACACTGTCATCTGTATGAACATGGAAATATCTGCACCGCCATCTGTATGAACGTATAAATATCTACACCGCCATCTGTATTAAGATGGAGATATCTACACCTCTATCTGTATAAACATGGAAATATCTACACCGCTATCTGTATAAACATGGAAATATCTACACCGCTATCTGTATAAACATGGAAATATCTACACCGCTACCTGTATAAACATGGAAACATCAGCACTGCTATCTGTATGAACATGGAAATATCTACACCGCCATCTGTATGAACATGGAAATATCTTCACCGCCATCTGTGCGAACATGGATATATCTACACTGCCATCTCGATGAAAATGGAAATATCTACACCGCTATATGTATCAACATGGGAATATCTACACCGCTATCTGTACGAACATGGAAATATCTACACCGCTATCTTTATGAACATGGAAGTATCTACACCGCTATCTGTATGAACATGGAAATATCTTCACCGCCATCTGTATTAAGAAGGAGATATTTACACCGCTATCTGTATGAACATGGAAATAACTACACAGCCATCTGGATGAACATGGAAATATCTACACCGCTATCTGTGTAAACATGCATACATCTTCTCCGGTATCTGTATAAACATGGAAATATCTACACCGCTATCTGTATGAACATGGAAATATCTGCACCGCTATCTGTTTGAACATGGAAATATCTACACCGCTATCTGCATGAAAATGGAAATATCTACACAGCTATCTGCATATACATGGAAATATCTACACAGCTATCTCTTTACACATGGAAATAACTACACCACTATATCTATAAACATGGAAATATCTACAGCGCCATCTGTATGAACATGGAAATATCTGCACCACCATCTGTATGAACATATAAATATCTACACCGCCATCTGTATTAAGATGGAGATATCTACACCGCTATCTGTATAAACTTGGAAATATCTTCACCGCTATCTGTATAAACATGGAAATATCTAAACCGCTATCTGTATGAACATGGAAATATCTGCACCGCTGTCTGTTTGAACATGGAAATATCTACACCGCTATCTGCATGAAAATGGAAATACCTACACAGCTGTCTGCATATACTTGGAAATATCTACACAGCTATCTCTTTACACATGGAAATAACTACACCGCTATCTCTATAAACATGGAAATATCTAAACCGTCATCTGAATGAACATGGAAGTATCTGCACCGCCATGTGTATGAACATATAAATATCTACACCACCATCTGTATTAAGATGGAGATATCTACACCACTATCTGTATAAACTTGGAAATATCTTCACCGCTATCTGTATAAACATGGAAATATCTACACCACTATCTGTATAAACATGGAAATATCTACACCGCTACCTGTATAAACATGGAAATATAAGCACCGCTATCTGTATTAACATGGAAATATCTACACCGCAATCTGTACGAACACGGAAATATCTACACCGCTACCTGTATAAACATGGAAATATAAGCACCGCTATCTGTATTAACATGGAAATATCTACATCGCAATCTGTATGAACATGGAAATATCTACACCGCTATCTTTATGAACATGGAAATAGCTACACCGCTATCTGTTTGAACATGGAAATATCTACAGTACTATCTGTATGAACATGGAAATATCTACACCGCTATCTGTATGAACATGGATATATCTTCACAGGCATCTGGATGAACATGGAAATATCTACACCGCTATCTGTATGAACATGGAAATATCTACACCGCTATCTGTTTGAACATGGAAATGTCTACACCGCTATCTGCATGAAAATGGAAAAATCTACACAGCTATCTGCATATACATGGAAATATCTACACAGCTATCTCTTTACACATGGAAATAACTACACCGCTATCTGTATGAACATGGAAATATGTACACCGCTATCTGTATGAACATGGAAATATCTACACCGCAATCTGTACGAACACGGAAATATCTACACCGCTATCTGTATGAACATGGAAATAGCTACTCCGCCATCTGTTTGAACATGGAAATATCTACAGCACTATCTGTAAGAACATGGAAATATCTACACAGCTATCTGTATGAACATGGATATATCTACACAGTCTTCTGGATGAACATCGAAATATCTACACTGATATCTGTGTGAACATGGAAATATCTACACCGCTATCTGTGTAAACATGCATACATCTTCTACGCTATCTGTATAATAATGGATATATCTACACCTCTATCTGTATGAACATGGAAATATCTACACCGCTATCTGTTCGTACATGGAAATATCTACACCGCTATCTGCATGAAAATGGAAATATCTACACAGCTATCTGCATATACATGGAAATATCTACACGGCTATCTCTTTACACATGTAAATTGCTACACCGCTATCTCTATAAACATGGAAATATCTACACCGCCATCTGTATGAACACGGAAATATCTCCACCGCCATCTGTATGAAAATATAAATATCTACACCGCCATCTGTATTAAGATGGAGATATCTACACCGCTATCTGTATAAACATGGAAATATCTACACCGCTATCTGTATGAACATGGAAATATCTACACCGCTATCTGTATGAACATGGAAATATCTACACCGCTATCTGTATGAACATGGAAATATCTTCACCGCCATCTGTATGAACATGGATATATCTACACAGCCATGTGGATGAACATGGAAATAACTACACCGCTATCTGTATGAACATGGAAATATCTACACCGCTATCTGTATGAACACGGAAATATCTAAAGCGCAATCTGTATGAACATGGAAATATCTACACCGATATCTGTATGAACATGGAAATAACTTCAACGCCATCTGTATGAACATGGATATATCTACACAGCCATCTGGAGGATCATGGAAATATCTACACCGCTATCTGTATGAACATGGAAATATCTACACCGCTATCTGTTTGAACATGGAAATATCTACACCGCTATCTGCATGAAAATGGAAATATCTACACAGCTATCTGCATATACATGGAAATATCTACAAAGCTATCTCTTTACACATCGAAATAACTACACCACTATATCTATAAAGATGGAAATATCTACACCGCCATCTGTATGAACATGGAAATATCTGCACCACCATCTGTATGAACATATAAATATCTACACCGCCATCTGTAATAAGATGGAGATATCTACACCGCTATCTGTATAAACATGGAAATATCTACACCGCTATCTGGATGAACATGGAGATATCTGCACCGCTATCTGTTTGAACATGGAAATATATACACCGCTATCTGCATGAAAATGGAAATATCTACACAGCTATCTCTTTACACATGGAAATAACTACACCGCTATCTCTATAAACATGGAAATATCTACACCGCCATCTGTATGAACATGGAAATATCTGCACCGCCATGTGTATGAACATATAAATATCTACACCACCATCTGTATTAAGATGGAGATATCTACACCGCTATCTGTATAAACATGGAAATATCTACACCGCTATCTGTATAAATATGGAAATATCTACACAGCTATCTGTATGAACATGGAAATATCTACACCGCTATCTGTTTTAACATCAAAATATCTACACCGCTATCTGCATGAAAATGGAAATATCTACACAGCTATCTGCATATACATGGAAATATCTACAAAGCTATCTCTTTACACATGGAAATAACTACAGCACTATATCTATAAACATGGAAATGTCTACACCACCATCTGTATGAACATGGAAATATCTGCACCACCATCTGTATGAAAATATAAATATCTACACCGCCATCTGTATTAAGATGGAGATATCTACACCGCTATCTGTATAAACTTGGAAATATCTTCACCGCTATCTGTATAAACATGGAAATATCTACACCGTCATCTGTATAAACATGGAAATATCTACACCGCTACCTGTATAAACATGGAAATATAAGCACCGCTATCTGTATTAACATGGAAATATCTACACCGCAATCTGTAAGAACATGGAATTATCTACACCGCTATCTGTATGAACATGGAAATAGCTACACCGCCATCTGTTTGAACATGGAAATATCTACAGCACTATCTGTAAGAACATGGAAATATCTACACCGCTATCTGTATGAACATGGATATATCTACACAGCCTTCTGGATGAACATCGAAATATCTACACCGCTATCTGTATGAACATGGAAATATCTACACCGCTATCTGTGTAAACATGCATACATCTTCACCGCTATCTGTATAAACATGGATATATCTACACCGCTATCTGTATGAACATGGAAATATCTACACCGCTATCTGTATGAACATGGAAATATCTACACCGCTATCTGTTTGAACATGGAAATATCTACACTGCTATCTGCATGAAAATGGAAATATCTACACAGCTATCCGCATATACATGGAAATATCTACACAGCTATCTCTTTACACATGTAAATAACTACACCGCTATCTCTATAAACATGGAAATATCTACACCGCCATCTGTATGAACATGGAAATATCTCCACCGCCATCTGTATGAACATATAAATATCTACACCGCCATCTGTATTAAGATGGAGATATCTACACCGCTATCTGTATAAACGTGGAAATATCTACACCGCTATCAGTATGAACATGGAAATATCTACACCGCTATCTGTATGAACATGGAAATATCTACACCGCTATCTGTATGAACATGGAAATATCTTCACCGCCATCTGTATGAACATGGATATATCTAGACAGCCATATGGACGAACATGGAAATAACTACACCGCTATCTGTATGAACATGGAAATATCTACACCGCTATCTGTATGAACACGGAAATATCTAAACCGCTATGTGTATGAACATGGAAATATCTACACCGATATCTGTATGAACATGGAAATAACTTCAACGCCATCTGTATGAACATGGATATATCTACACAGCCATCTGGATGATCATGGAAATATCTACACCGCTATCTGTATGAACATGGAAATATCTACACCGCTATCTGTTGGAACATGGAAATATCTACTACGCTATCTGCATGAAAATGGAAATATCTACACCGCTATCTGTATAAACATGGAAATATCTACACCGCTATCTGTATAAACATGGAAATATCTACACCGCTACCTGTATAAACATGGAAATATAAGCACCTCTATCTGTATTAACATGGAAATATCTACACCGCAATCTGTTCGAACATGGAAATATCTACACCGCCATCTGTATGAACATGGAAATAGCTACACCGCCATCTGTTTGAACATGGAAATATCTACAGCACAATCTGTGAGAACATGGAAATATCTACACCGCTATCTGTATGAACATGGATATATCTACACAGCCTTCTGGAAGAACATCGAAATATCTACACCGCTATCTGTATGAACGTGGAAATATCTACACCGATATCTGTGTAAACATGCATACATCTTCACCGCTATCTGTATAAACATGGATATATCTACACCGCTATCTGTATGAACATGGAAATATCTACACCGCTATCTGTATGAACATGGAAATATCTACACCGCTATCTGTTTGAACATGGAAATATCTACACCGCTATCTGCATGAAAATGGAAATATCTACACAGCTATCCGCATATACATGGAAATATCTACACAGCTATCTCTTTACACATGTAAATAACTACACCGCTATCTCTATAAACATGGAAATATCTACACCGCCATCTGTATGAACATGGAAATATCTCCACCGCCATCTGTATGAACATATAAATATCTACACTGCCATCTGTATTAAGATGGAGATATCTACACCGCTATCTGTATAAACATGGAAATATCTACACCGCTATCTGTATGAACATGGAAATATCTTCACCGCCATCTGTATGAACATGGATATATCTACACAGCCATATGGATGAACATGGAAATAACTACACCGCTATCTGTATGAACATGGAAATATCTACACCGCTATCTGTATGAACACGGAAATATCTAAACCGCTATCTGTATGAACATGGAAATATCTACACCGATATCTGTATGAACATGGAAATAACTTCAACGCCATCTGTATGAACATGGATATATCTACACAGCCATCTGGATGATCATGGAATTATCTACACCGCTATCTGTATGAACATGGAAATATCTACACCGCTACCTGTATAAACATGGAAATATCAACACCGCTATCTGTATGAACACGGAAATATCTACACCGCCATCTGTATGAACATGGAAATATCTTCACCGCCATCTATACCAACATGGATATATCTTCACTGCCATTTGGATAAAAATGGAAATATCTACACCGCTATATGTATGAACATGGGAATATCAACACCGCTATCTGTATGAACATGGAAGTATCTACACCGCTATCTGTATGAACATGGAAATATCTTCACCGCCATCTGTATTAAGATGGAGATATCTACACCGCTATCTGTATGAACATGGAAATAACAACACAGCCATCTGGATGAACATGGAAATATCTACACCGCTATCTGTATGAACATGGAAATATCTTCACCGATATCTGTGTAAACATGCATACATCTTCTCCGCTATCTTTATAAACATGGAAATATCTACACCGCTATCTGTATGAACATGGAAATATCTTCACCGCTATCTGTTTGAACATGGAAATATCTACACCGCTATCTGCATGAAAATGGAAATATCTACACAGCTATCTGCATATACATATAAATATCTAGAAAGCTATCTCTTTACACATGGAAATAACTACACCACTATATCTATAAACATGGAAATATCTACACCGCCATCTGTATGAACATGGAAATATCTGCACCACCATCTGTATGAACATATAAATACCTACACCACCATCTGTATTAAGATGGAGATATCTACACCGCTATCTGTACAAACTTGGAAATACCTTCACCGCTATCTGTATAAACATGGAAATATCTACACCGCTACCTGTATAAACATGGAAATATAAGCACCGCTATCTGTATGAACATGGAAATATCTACACCGCTATCTGTATGAACATGGAAATATCTTCACCGCCATCTGTATGAACATGGATATATCTACACAGCCATATGGATGAACATGGAAATAACTACACCGCTATCTGTATGAACATGGAAATATCTACACCGATATCTGTATGAACATGGAAATATCTAAACCGTTATCTGTATGAACATGGAAATATCTACACAGATATCTGTATGAACATGGAAATATTTTCAACGCCATCTGTATGAACATGGATATATCTACACAGCCATCTGGATGATCATGGAAATATCTACACTGCTATCTGTATGAACATGGAAATATCTACACCGCTATCTGTGTAAACAGGCATACATCTTCACCGCTATCTGTATAAACTTGGAAATTTCTACACCGCTATCTGTATGAACATGGAAATGTCTACACCGCTATCTTTTTGAACTTAGAAATATCTACACCGCTATCTGTATGAAAATGGAAATATCTACACACCTATCTGAATATACATGGAAATATCTACACAGCTATCTCTTTACACATGGAAATAACTACACCGCTATCTGTATGAACATGGAATTATCTACACCACTATCTGTATGAAAATGGAAATATCTACACCGCTATCTGTATGAACATGGAAATATCTTCACCGCCATCTGTATGAACATGGATATATCTACACAGCCATCTGGATGAACATGGAAATATCTACACAGCTATCTGCATGGACACGGAAATAGCTACACCACTATCTGTATGAACATGGAAATATCTACACCGCTATCTGTATGAACTTGGAAATATCTACACCGCTATCTGTATGAAGATGGATATATCTACACAGCCATCTGGATGAACATGGAAATATCTACACCGCTATCTGTGTAAACATGCATACATCTTCACCGCTATCTGTATAAACATGGAAATATCTACACCACTATCTGTATGAACATGGAAATATCTACACCGCTATCTGCATGAAAATGGAAATATCTACACCGCTATCCGTATAAACATGGAAATATCTACACCTCTATCTGTGTAAACATGGAAATATCTACACCGCTACCTGTATAAACATGGAAATATGAGCACCGCTATCTGTATGAACATGGAAATATCTACACCGCCATCTGTATGAACATGGAAATATCTTCACCGCCATCTGTACCAACATGGATACATCTACACTGCCATCTGTATAAACATGGAAATATCTACACCGTTATCTGTATGAACATGGAAATATCTGCACCGCAATCTGTTTGAACATGGAAATAACTACACCGCTATCTGCATGAAAATGGAAATATCTACACAGCTATCTGCATATACATGGAAATATCTACACAGCTATCTCTTTACACATGGAAATAACTACACCGCTATCTCTATAAACACGGAAATACCTACACCTCCATCTGTATGAACATGGAAATACCTGCACCGCCATGTGTATGAACATAAAAATATCTACACCGCCATCTGTATTAACATGGAGATATCTACACCGCTATCTGTACAAACTTGGAAATATCTTCACCGCTATCTGTATAAACATGGAAATATCTACACCGCTATCTGTATAAACATGGAAATATCTACACCGCTATCTGTATGAACATGGAAATATCTACACCGCTATCTGTTTGAACATGGAAATATCTACACTGCTATCTGCATGAAAATGGAAATATCTACACAGCTATCTGCATATACATGGAAATATCTACAAAGCTATCTCTTTACACATGGAAATAAGTACACCACTATAACTATAAAAATGGAAATATCTACAGCGCCATCTTTATGAACATGGAAATATCTCCACCACCATCTGTATGAACATATAAATATCTACACCGCCATCTGTATTAACATGGAGATATCTACACCGCTATCTGTACAAACTTGGAAATATTTTCACCGCTATCTGTATAAACATGGAAATATCTACACCGCTATCTGTATGAACATGGAAATAGCCACACCGCTATCTGTTTGAACATGGAAATATCTACAGCACTATCTGTATGAACATGGAAATATCTACACCGCTATATGTATGAACATGGATATACCTACACAGCCATCTGGATGAACATGGAAATATCTACACCGCTATCTGTATGAACATGGAAATATCTACACCGCTATCTGTTTGAACATGGAAATATCTACACCGCTATCTGCATGAAAATGGAAATATCTACACAGCTATCTGCATATACATGGAAATATCTACACAGCTATCTCTTTACACTTGGAAATAACTACACCGCTATCTCTATAAACATGGAAATATCTACACCGCCATCTGTATGAACATGGAAATATCTCCACCGCCATCTGTATGAACATATAAATATCTACACCGCCATCTGTATTAAGATGGAGATATCTACACCGCTATCTGTATAAACATGGAAATATCTACACCGCTATCTGTATGAACTGGAAATATCTACACCGCTATCTGTATGAACATGGAAATATCTACACCGCTATCTGTATGAACATGGAAATATCTTCACCGCCATCTGTATGAACATGGATATATCTACACAGCCATATGGATGAACATGGAAATAACTACTCCGCTATCAGTATGAACATGGAAATATCTACACCGCTATCTGTATGAACACGGAAATATCTAAAGCGCAATCTGTATGAACATGGAAATATCTACACCGATATCTGTATGAACATGGAAATAACTTCAACGCCATCTGTATGAACATGGAAATATCTACACCGCTATCTGTTTGAACATGGAAATATCTACACCGCTATCTGCATGAAAATGGAAATATCTACACAGCTATCTGCATATACATGGAAATATCTACACAGCTATCTCTTTACACATGGAAATAACTACACCGCTATCTGTATGAACTTGATAATATCTACACTGTCATCTGTATGAACATGGAAATATCTGCACCGCCATCTGTATGAACGTATAAATATCTACACCGCCATCTGTATTAAGATGGAGATATCTACACCTCTATCTGTATAAACATGGAAATATCTACACCGCTATCTGTATAAACATGGAAATATCTACACCGCTATCTGTATAAACATGGAAATATCTACACCGCTACCTGTATAAACATGGAAACATCAGCACTGCTATCTGTATGAACATGGAAATATCTACACCGCCATCTGTATGAACATGGAAATATCTTCAACGCCATCTGTACGAACATGGATATATCTACACTGCCATCTCGATGAAAATGGAAATATCTACACCGCTATATGTATCAACATGGGAATATCTACACCGCTATCTGTACGAACATGGAAATATCTACACCGCTATCTTTATGAACATGGAAATATCTACACCGCTATCTGTATGAACATGGAAATATCTTCACCGCCATCTGTATTAAGAAGGAGATATTTACACCGCTATCTGTATGAACATGGAAATAACTACACAGCCATCTGGATGAACATGGAAATATCTACACCGCTATCTGTGTAAACATGCATACATCTTCTCCGGTATCTGTATAAACATGGAAATATCTACACCGCTATCTGTATGAACATGGAAATATCTGCACCGCTATCTGTTTGAACATGGAAATATCTACACCGCTATCTGCATGAAAATGGAAATATCTACACAGCTATCTGCATATACATGGAAATATCTACACAGCTATCTCTTTACACATGGAAATAACTACACCACTATATCTATAAACATGGAAATATCTACAGCGCCATCTGTATGAACTTGGAAATATCTGCACCACCATCTGTATGAACATATAAATATCTACACCGCCATCTGTATTAAGATGGAGATATCTACACCGCTATCTGTATAAACTTGGAAATATCTTCACCGCTATCTGTATAAACATGGAAATATCTAAACCGCTATCTGTATGAACATGGAAATATCTGCACCGCTGTCTGTTTGAACATGGAAATATCTACACCGCTATCGGCATGAAAATGGAAATACCTACACAGCTGTCTGCATATACTTGGAAATATCTACACAGCTATCTCTTTACACATGGAAATAACTACACCGCTATCTCTATAAACATGGAAATATCTAAACCGTCATCTGTATGAACATGGAAGTATCTGCACCGCCATGTGTATGAACATATAAATATCTACACCAACATCTGTATTAAGATGGAGATATCTACACCACTATCTGTATAAACTTGGAAATATCTTCACCGCTATCTGTATAAACATGGAAATATCTACACCACTATCTGTATAAACATGGAAATATCTACACCGCTACCTGTATAAACATGGAAATATAAGCACCGCTATCTGTATTAACATGGAAATATCTACACCGCAATCTGTACGAACACGGAAATATCTACACCGCTATCTGTATGAACATGGAAATAGCTACTCCGCCATCTGTTTGAACATGGAAATATCTACAGCACTATCTGTAAGAACATGGAAATATCTACACAGCTATCCGTATGAACATGGATATATCTACACAGCCTTCTGGGTGAACATCGAAATATCTACACCGCTATCTGTATGAACATGGAAATATCTACACCGCTATCTGTGTAAACATGCATACATCTTCACCGCTATCTGTATAAATATGGATATATCTACACCGCTATCTTTACGAACATGGAAATATCTACACCGCTATCTGTTTGAACATGGAAATATCTACACCGTTATCTGCATGAAAATGGAAATATCTACACAGCTATCTGCATATACTTGGAAATATCTACACAGCTATCTCTTTACACATGGAAATAACTACACCGCTATCTCTATAAACATAGAAATATCTACACCGCTATCTGTATGAACATGGAAATATCTACACCACTATCTGTATGAACATGGAAATATCTAGACCGCTATATGTATGAACATGGAAATATCTACACCGCTATCTGTATGAACATGGAAATATCATCAACGCCATCTGCATGAACATGGATATATCTACAAAGCCATCTGGATGAACATGGATATATCTACACCGCTATCTGTATGAACATGGAAATATCTACACCGCTATCGGTTAGAACATGGAAATATCTACACCGCTATCTGCATGAAAATGGAAATATCTACACAGCTATCTGCATATACATGGAGATATCTACACAGCTATCTCTTTACACATGGAAATAACTACACCGCTATCTCTATAAACATAGAAATATCTACACCGCCATCTCTATGAACATGGAAATATCTCCACCGCCATCTGTATGAACATATAAATATCTACACCGCCATCTGTATTAAGATGGAGATATCTACACCGCTATCTGTATAAACATGAAAATATCTACACCGCTATCTGTATGAACATGGAAATATCTACACCGCTATCTGTATGAACATGGTAATATCTACACCGCTATCTGTATGAACATGGAAATATGTTCACCGCCATCTGTATGAACATGGATATATCTACACACCCATATGGATGAACATGGAAATAACTACACCGCTATCTGTATGAACATGGAAATATCTACACCGCTATCTGTATGAACATGGAAATATCTAGACCGCTATCTGTATGAACATGGAAATATCTACACTGCTATCTGTATGAACATGGAAATATCTTCAATGCCATCTGCATGAACATGGATATATCTACAAAGCCATCTGGATGAACATGGATATATCTACACCGCTATCTGTATGAACATGGAAATATCTACACCGCTATCTCTTTAAAGAGGCATACATCTTCACCGCTATCTGTATAAACATGGAAATTTCTACACCGCTATCTGTATGAACATGGAAATGTCTTCACCGCTATCTTTTTGAACTTAGAAATATCTACACCGCTATCTGCATGAAAATGGAAATATCTACACACCTATCTGAATATACATGGAAATATCTACACAGCTATCTCTTTACACATGGAAATAACTACACCGCTATCTGTATGAACATGGAATTATCTACACCACTATCTGTATGAACATGGAAATATCTACACCGCTATCTGTATGAACATGGAAATATCTTCACCGCCATCTGTATGAACATGGATATATCTACTCAGCCATCTGGATGAACATGGAAATATCTACACCGCTATCTGCATGGACATGGAAATAGCTACACCGCTATCTGTATGTACATGGAAATATCTACACCATTATCTGTATGAACTTGGAAATATCTTCACCGCCATCTGTATTAAGATGGAGATATCTACACCGCTATCTGTATGAACATGGAAATAACTACACAGCCATCTGGATGAACATTGAAATATCTACAACGCTATCTGTATGAACACGGAAATATCTACACCGCTATCTGCATGAAAATGGAAATATCTAAACCGCTATCTGTATAAACATGGAAATATCTACACCGCTATCTGTATAAACATGGAAATATCTACACCGCTAACTGTATGAACATGGAAATATCTACACCGCTATCTGTTTGAACATGGAAATATCTACACCGCTATCTGCATGAAAATGGAAATATCTACACCGCTATCTGCATATACATGGAAATATCTACAAAGTTATCTCTTTACACATGGAAATAACTACACTACTATATCTATAAACATGGAAATATCTACACCGCCATCTGTATGAACATGGAAATATCTGCACCACCATCTGTATGAACATATGAATATCTACACCGCCATCTGTATTAAGATGGAGATATCTACACCGCTAAATGTATAAACTTGGAAATATCTTCACCACTATCTGTATAAACATGGAAATATGTACACCACTATCTGTATGAACATGGAAATATCTGCACCGCTATCTGTTTGAACATGGAAATATCTACACCGCTATCTGCATGAAAATGGAAATATCTACACAGCTATCTGCATATACATGGAAATATCTACAAAGCTATCTTTTTACACATGGAAATAACTACACCACTATATCTATATAAATGGAAATATCTACACCGCCATCTGTATGAACATGGAAATATCTGCACCACCATCTGTATGAACATATAAATATCTACACCGCCATCTGTATTATCATGGAGATATTTACACCGCTATCTGTACAAACTTGGAAATATCTTCACCGCTATCTGTATAAACATGGAAATATCTACACCGCTATCTGTATAAACATGGAAATATCTACACCGCTACCTGTATAAACATGGAAATATAAGCACCGCTATCTGTATTAACATGGAAATATCTACATCGCAATCTGTATGAACATGGAAATATCTACACCGCTATCTTTATGAACATGGAAATAGCTACACCGCTATCTGTTTGAACATGGAAATATCTACAGTACTATCTGTATGAACATGGAAATATCTACACCGCTATCTGTATGAACATGGATATATCTTCACAGGCATCTGGATGAACATGGAAATATCTACACCGCTATCTGTATGAACATGGAAATATCTACACCGCTATCTGTTTGAACATGGAAATGTCTACACCGCTATCTGCATGAAAATGGAAAAATCTACACAGCTATCTGCATATACATGGAAATATCTACACAGCTATCTCTTTACACATGGAAATAACTACACCGCTATCTGTATGAACATGGAAATATGTACACCGCTATCTGTATGAACATGGAAATATCTACACCGCAATCTGTACGAACACGGAAATATCTACACCGCTATCTGTATGAACATGGAAATAGCTACTCCGCCATCTGTTTGAACATGGAAATATCTACAGCACTATCTGTAAGAACATGGAAATATCTACACAGCTATCTGTATGAACATGGATATATCTACACAGTCTTCTGGATGAACATCGAAATATCTACACTGCTATCTGTGTGAACATGGAAATATCTACACCGCTATCTGTGTAAACATGCATACATCTTCTACGCTATCTGCATAATAATGGATATATCTACACCGCTATCTGTATGAACATGGAAATATCTACACCGCGATCTGTTCGTACATGGAAATATCTACACCGCTATCTGCATGAAAATGGAAATATCTACACAGCTATCTGCATATACATGGAAATATCTACACGGCTATCTCTTTACACATGTAAATAGCTACACCGCTATCTCTATAAACATGGAAATATCTACACCGCCATCTGTATGAACACGGAAATATCTCCACCGCCATCTGTATGAACATATAAATATCTACACCGCCATCTGTATTAAGATGGAGATATCTACACCGCTATCTGTATAAACATGGAAATATCTACACCGCTATCTGTATGAACATGGAAATATCTACACCGCTATCTGTATGAACATGGAAATATCTACACCGCTATCTGTATGAACATGGAAATATCTTCACCGCCATTTGTATGAACATGGATATATCTACACAGCCATATGGATGAACATGGAAATAACTACACCGCTATCTGTATGAACATGGAAATATCTACACCGCTATCTGTATGAACACGGAAATATCTAAAGCGCAATCTGTATGAACATGGAAATATCTACACCGATATCTGTATGAACATGGAAATACCTTCAACGCCATCTGTATGAACATGGATATATCTACACAGCCATCTGGATGATCATGGAAATATCTACACCGCTATCTGTATGAACATGGAAATATCTACACCGCTATCTGTTTGAACATGGAAATATCTACACCGCTATCTGCATGAAAATGGAAATAACTACACAGCTATCTGCATATACATGGAAATATCAACAAAGCTATCTCTTTACACATCGAAATAACTACACCACTATATCTATAAAGATGGAAATATCTACACCGCCATCTGTATGAACATGGAAATATCTGCACCACCATCTGTATGAACATATAAATATCTACACCGCCATCTGTAATAAGATGGAGATATCTACACCGCTATCTGTATAAACATGGAAATATCTACACCGCTATCTGGATGAACATGGAGATATCTGCATCGCTATCTGTTTGAACATGGAAATATATACACCGCTATCTGCATGAAAATGGAAATATCTACACAGCTATCTCTTTACACATGGAAATAACTACACCGCTATCTCTATAAACATGGAAATATCTACACCGCCATCTGTATGAACATGGAAATATCTGCACCGCCATGTGTATGAACATATAAATATCTACACCACCATCTGTATTAAGATGGAGATATCTACACCGCTATCTGTATAAACATGGAAATATCTACACCGCTATCTGTATAAACATGGAAATATCTACACCGCTATCTGTATGAACATGGAAATATCTACACCGCTATCTGTTTGAACATCAAAATATCTACACCGCTATCTGCATGAAAATGGAAATATCTACACAGCTATCTGCATATACATGGAAATATCTACAAAGCTATCTCTTTACACATGGAAATAACTACAGCACTATATCTATAAACATGGAAATGTCTACACCACCATCTGTATGAACATGGAAATATCTGCACCACCATCTGTACGAAAATATAAATATCTACACCGCCATCTGTTTTAAGATGGAGATATCTACACCGCTATCTGTATAAACTTGGAAATATCTTCACCGCTATCTGTATAAACATGGAAATATCTACACCGTCATCTGTATAAACATGGAAATATCTACACCGCTACCTGTATAAACATGGAAATATAAGCACCGCTATCTGTATTAACATGGAAATATCTTCACCGCAATCTGTAAGAACATGGAATTATCTACACCGCTATCTGTATGAACATGGAAATAGCTACACCGCCATCTGTTTGAACATGGAAATATCTACAGCACTATCTGTAAGAACATGGAAATATCTACACCGCTATCTGTATGAACATGGATATATCTACACAGCCTTCTGGATGAACATCGAAATATCTACACCGCTATCTGTATGAACATGGAAATATCTACACCGCTATCTGTGTAAACATGCATACATCTTCACCGCTATCTGTATAAACATGGATATATCTACACCGCTATCTGTATGAACATGGAAATATCTACACCGCTATCTGTATGAACATGGAAATATCTACACCGCTATCTGTTTGAACATGGAAATATCTACACCGCTATCTGCATGAAAATGGAAATATCTACACAGCTATCTGCATATACATGGAAATATCTACACAGCTATCTCTTTACACATGTAAATAACTACACCGCTATCTCTATAAACATGGAAATATCTACACCGCCATCTGTATGAACATGGAAATATCTCCACCGCCATCTGTATGAACATATAAATATCTACACCGCCATCTGTATTAAGATGGAGATATCTACACCGCTATCTGTATAAACGTGGAAATATCTACACCGCTATCTGTATGAACATGGAAATATCTACACCGCTATCTGTATGAACATGGAAATATCTACACCGCTATCTGTATGAACATGGAAATATCTTCACCGCCATCTGTATGAACATGGATATATCTAGACAGCCATATGGACGAACATGGAAATAACTACACCGCTATCTGTATGAACATGGAAATATCTACACCGCTATCTGTATGAACACGGAAATATCTAAACCGCTATCTGTATGAACATGGAAATATCTACACCGATATCTGTATGAACATGGAAATACCTTCAACGCCATCTGTATGAACATGGATATATCTACACAGCCATCTGGATGATCATGGAAATATCTACACCGCTATCTGTATGAACATGGAAATATCTACACCGCTATCTGTTGGAACATGGAAATATCTACACCGCTATCTGCATGAAAATGGAAATATCTACACCGCTATCTGTATAAACATGGAAATATCTACACCGCTATCTGTATAAACATGGAAATATCTACACTGCTACCTGTATAAACATGGAAATATAAGCACCTCTATCTGTATTAACATGGAAATATCTACACCGCAATCTGTACGAACATGGAAATATCTACACCGCTATCTGTATGAACATGGAAATAGCTACACCGCCATCTGTTTGAACATGGAAATATCTACAGCAGAATCTGTGAGAACATGGAAATATCTACACCGCTATTTGTATGAACATGGATATATCTACACAGCCTTCTGGAAGAACATCGAAATATCTACACCGCTATCTGTATGAACGTGGAAATATCTACACCGCTATCTGTGTAAACATGCATACATCTTCACCGCTATCTGTATAAACATGGATATATCTACACCGCTATCTGTATGAACATGGAAATATCTACACAGCTATCTGTATGAACATGGAAATATCTACACCGCTATCTGTTTGAACATGGAAATATCTACACCGCTATCTGCATGAAAATGGAAATATCTACACAGCTATCCGCATATACATGGAAATATCTACACAGCTATCTCTTTACACATGGAAATAACTACACCGCTATCTCTATAAACATGGAAATATCTACACCGCCATCTGTATGAACATGGAAATATCTCCACCGCCATCTGTATGAACATATAAATATCTACACTGCCATCTGTATTAAGATGGAGATATCTACACCGCTATCTGTATAAACATGGAAATATCTACACCGCTATCTGTATGAACATGGAAATATCTTCACCGCCATCTGTATGAACATGGATATATCTACACAGCCATATGGATGAACATGGAAATAACTACACCGCTATCTGTATGAACATGGAAATATCTACACCGCTATCTGTATGAACACGGAAATATCTAAACCGCTATCTGTATGAACATGGAAATATCTACACCGATATCTGTATGAACATGGAAATAACTTCAACGCCATCTGTATGAACATGGATATATCTACACAGCCATCTGGATGATCATGGAATTATCTACACCGCTATCTGTATGAACATGGAAATATCTACACCGCTACCTGTATAAACATGGAAATATCAGCACCGCTATCTGTATGAACACGGTAATATCTACACCGCCATCTGTATGAACATGGAAATATCTTCACCGCCATCTATACCAACATGGATATATCTTCACTGCCATTTGGATAAAAATGGAAATATCTACACCGCTATATGTATGAACATGGGAATATCAACACCGCTATCTGTATGAACATGGAAGTATCTACACCGCTATCTGTATGAACATGGAAATATCTTCACCGCCATCTGTATTAAGATGGAGATATCTAAACCGCTATCTGTATGAACATGGAAATAACAACACAGCCATCTGGATGAACATGGAAATATCTACACCGCTATCTGTATGAACATGGAAATATCTTCACTGATATCTGTTTAAACATGCATACATCTTCTCCGCTATCTGTATAAACATGGAAATATCTACACCGCTATCTGTATGAACATGGAAATATCTTCACCGCTATCTGTTTGAACATGGAAATATCTACACCGCTATCTGCATGAAAATGGAAATATCTACACAGCTATCTGCATATACATAGAAATATCTAGAAAGCTATCTCTTTACACATGGAAATAACTACACCACTATATCTATAAACATGGAAATATCTACACCGCCATCTGTATGAACATGGAAATATCTGCACCACCATCTGTATGAACATATAAATACCTACACCACCATCTGTATTAAGATGGAGATATCTACACCGCTATCTGTACAAACTTGGAAATATCTTCACCGCTATCTGTATAAACATGGAAATATCTACACCGCTACCTGTATAAACATGGAAATATCTACATCGCAATCTGTATGAACATGGAAATATCTACACCGCTATCTGTATGAACATGGAAATATCTTCACCGCCATCTGTATGAACATGGATATATCTACACAGCCATATGGATGAACATGGAAATAACTACACCGCTATCTGTATGAACATGGAAATATCTACACCGATATCTGTATGAACATGGAAATATCTAAACCGTTATCTGTATGAACATGGAAATATCTACACAGATATCTGTATGAACATGGAAATATTTTCAACGCCATCTGTATGAACATGGATATATCTACACAGCCATCTGGATGATCATGGAAATATCTACACTGCTATCTGTATGAACATGGAAATATCTACACCGCTATCTGTGTAAACAGGCATACATCTTCACCGCTATCTGTATAAACTTGGAAATTTCTACACCGCTATCTGTATGAACATGGAAATGTCTACACCGCTATCTTTTTGAACTTAGAAATATCTACACCGCTATCTGTATGAAAATGGAAATATCTACACACCTATCTGAATATACATGGAAATATCTACACAGCTATCTCTTTACACATGGAAATAACTACACCGCTATCTGTATGAACATGGAATTATCTACACCACTATCTGTATGAAAATGGAAATATCTACACCGCTATCTGTATGAACATGGAAATATCTTCACCGCCATCTGTATGAACATGGATATATCTACACAGCCATCTGGATGAACATGGAAATATCTACACAGCTATCTGCATGGACACGGAAATAGCTACACCACTATCTGTATGAACATGGAAATATCTACACCGCTATCTGTATGAACTTGGAAATATCTACACCGCTATCTGTATGAAGATGGATATATCTACACAGCCATCTGGATGAACATGGAAATATCTACACCGCTATCTGTGTAAACATGCATACATCTTCACCGCTATCTGTATAAACATGGAAATATCTACACCACTATCTGTATGAACATGGAAATACCTACACCGCTATCTGTATAAACATGGAAATATCTACACCGCTATCTGTGTAAACATGGAAATATCTACACCGCTACCTGTATAAACATGGAAATATCAGCACCGCTATCTGTATGAACATGGGAATATCTACACCGCCATCTGTATGAACATGGAAATATCTTCACCGCCATCTGTACCAACATGGATACATCTACACTGCCATCTGTATAAACATGGAAATATCTACACCGTTATCTGTATGAACATGGAAATATCTGCACCGCAATCTGTTTGAACATGGAAATAACTACACCGCTATCTGCATGAAAATGGAAATATCTACACAGCTATCTGCATATACATGGAAATATCTACACAGCTATCTCTTTACACATGGAAATAATTACACCACTATCTCTATAAACACGGAAATATCTACACCGCCATCTGTATGAACATGGAAATACCTGCACCGCCATGTGTATGAACATATAAATATCTACACCGCCATCTGTATTAACATGGAGATATCTACACCGCTATCTGTACAAACTTGGAAATATCTTCACCGCTATCTGTATAAACATGGAAATATCTACACCGCTATCTGTATAAACATGGAAATATCTACACCGCTATCTGTATGAACATGGAAATATCTACAGCACAATCTGTGAGAGCATGGAAATATCTACACCGCTATTTGTATGAACATGGATATATCTACACATCCTTCTGGAAGAACATCGAAATATCTACACCGCTATCTGTATGAACGTGGAAATATCTACACCGCTATCTGTGTAAACATGCATACATCTTCACCGCTATCTGTATAAACATGGATATATCTACACCGCTATCTGTATGAACATGGAAATATCTACACCGCTATCTGTATGAACATGGAAATATCTACACCGCTATCTGTTTGAACATGGAAATATCTACACCGCTATCTGCATGAAAATGGAAATATCTACACAGCTATCCGCATATACATGGAAATATCTACAAAGCTATCTCTTTACACATGTAAATAACTACACCGCTATCTCTATAAACATGGAAATATCTACACCGCCATCTGTATGAACATGGAAATATCTCCACCGCCATCTGTATGAACATATAAATATCTACACTGCCATCTGTATTAAGATGGAGATATCTACACCGCTATCTGTATAAACATGGAAATATCTACACCGCTATCTGTATGAACATGGAAATATCTTCACCGCCATCTGTATGAACATGGATATATCTACACAGCCATATGGATGAACATGGAAATAACTACACCGCTATCTGTATGAACATGGAAATATCTACACCGCTATCTGTATGAACACGGAAATATCTAAACCGCTATCTGTATGAACATGGAAATATCTACACCGATATCTGTATGAACATGGAAATAACTTCAACGCCATCTGTATGAACATGGATATATCTACACAGCCATCTGGATGATCATGGAATTATCTACACCGCTATCTGTATGAACATGGAAATATCTACACCGCTACCTGTATAAACATGGAAATATCAGCACCGCTATCTGTATGAACACGGTAATATCTACACCGCCATCTGTATGAACATGGAAATATCTTCACCGCCATCTATACCAACATGGATATATCTTCACTGCCATTTGGATAAAAATGGAAATATCTACACCGCTATATGTATGAACATGGGAATATCAACACCGCTATCTGTATGAACATGGAAGTATCTACACCGCTATCTGTATGAACATGGAAATATCTTCACCGCCATCTGTATTAAGATGGAGATATCTACACCGCTATCTGTATGAACATGGAAATAACAACACAGCCATCTGGATGAACATGGAAATATCTACACCGCTATCTGTATGAACATGGAAATATCTTCACCGATATCTGTGTAAACATGCATACATCTTCTCCGCTATCTGTATAAACATGGAAATATCTACACCGCTATCTGTATGAACATGGAAATATCTTCACCGCTATCTGTTTGAACATGGAAATATCTACACCGCTATCTGCATGAAAATGGAAATATCTACACAGCTATCTGCATATACATAGAAATATCTAGAAAGCTATCTCTTTACACATGGAAATAACTACACCACTATATCTATAAACATGGAAATATCTACACCGCCATCTGTATGAACATGGAAATATCTGCACCACCATCTGTATGAACATATAAATACCTACACCACCATCTGTATTAAGATGGAGATATCTACACCGCTATCTGTACAAACTTGGAAATATCTTCACCGCTATCTGTATAAACATGGAAATATCTACACCGCTACCTGTATAAACATGGAAATATCTACATCGCAATCTGTATGAACATGGAAATATCTACACCGCTATCTGTATGAACATGGAAATATCTTCACCGCCATCTGTATGAACATGGATATATCTACACAGCCATATGGATGAACATGGAAATAACTACACCGCTATCTGTATGAACATGGAAATATCTACACCGATATCTGTATGAACATGGAAATATCTAAACCGTTATCTGTATGAACATGGAAATATCTACACAGATATCTGTATGAACATGGAAATATTTTCAACGCCATCAGTATGAACATGGATATATCTACACAGCCATCTGGATGATCATGGAAATATCTACACTGCTATCTGTATGAACATGGAAATATCTACACCGCTATCTGTGTAAACAGGCATACATCTTCACCGCTATCTGTATAAACTTGGAAATTTCTACACCGCTATCTGTATGAACATGGAAATGTCTACACCGCTATCTGTTTGAACTTAGAAATATCTACACCGCTATCTGTATGAAAATGGAAATATCTACACACCTATCTGAATATACATGGAAATATCTACACAGCTATCTCTTTACACATGGAAATAACTACACCGCTATCTGTATGAACATGGAATTATCTACACCACTATCTGTATGAAAATGGAAATATCTACACCGCTATCTGTATGAACATGGAAATATCTTCACCGCCATCTGTATGAACATGGATATATCTACACAGCCATATGGATGAACATGGAAATATCTACACCGCCATCTGTATGAACATGGAAATATCTACACCGCTATCTGTATGAACATGGAAATATCTACACCGCTATCTGTTTGAACATGGAAATATCTACACCGCTATCTGCATGAAAATGGAAATATCTACACAGCTATCTGCATATACATGGAAATATCTACAAAGCTATCTCTTTACACATGGAAATAACTACACCACTATAACTATAAAAATGGAAATATCTACAGCGCCATCTTTATGAACATGGAAATATCTCCACCACCATCTGTATGAACATATAAATATCTACACCGCCATCTGTATTAACATGGAGATATCTACACCGCTATCTGTACAAACTTGGAAATATTTTCACCGCTATCTGTATAAACATGGAAATATCTACACCGCTATCTGTATGAACATGGAAATAGCCACACCGCTATCTGTTTGAACATGGAAATATCTACAGCACTATCTGTATGAACATGGAAATATCTACACCGCTATCTGTATGAACATGGATATATCTACACAGCCATCTGGATGAACATGGAAATATCTACACAGCTATCTGTATGAACATGGAAATATCTACACCGCTATCTGTTTGAACATGGAAATATCTACACCGCTATCTGCATGAAAATGGAAATATCTACACAGCTATCTGCATATACATGGAAATATCTACACAGCTATCTCTTTACACTTGGAAATAACTACACTGCTATCTCTATAAACATGGAAATATCTACACCGCCTTCTGTATGAACATGGAAATATCTCCACCGCCATCTGTGTGAACATATAAATATCTACACCGCCATCTGTATTAAGATGGAGATATCTACACCGCTATCTGTATAAACATGGAAATATCTACACCGCTATCTGTATGAACATGGAAATATCTACACCGCTATCTGTATGAACATGGAAATATCTACACCGCTATCTGTATGAACATGGAAATATCTTCACCGCCATCTGTATGAACATGGATATATCTACACAGCCATATGGATGAACATGGAAATAACTACACCGCTATCAGTATGAACATGGAAATATCTACACCGCTATCTGTATGAACACGGAAATATCTAAAGCGCAATCTGTATGAACATGGAAATATCTACACCGATATCTGTATGAACATGGAAATACCTTCAACGCCATCTGTATGAACATGGATATATCTACACAGCCATCAGGATGATCATGGAAATATCTACACCGCTATCTGTATGAACATGGAAATATCTACACCGCTATCTGTTTGAACATGGAAATATCTACACCGCTATCTGCATGAAAATGGAAATATCTACACAGCTATCTGCATATACATGGAAATATCTACAAAGCTATCTCTTTACACATCGAAATAACTACACCACTATATCTATAAAGATGGAAATATCTACACCGCCATCTGTATGAACATGGAAATATCTGCACCACCATCTGTATGAACATATAAATATCTACACCGCCATCTGTAATAAGATGGAGATATCTACACCGCTATCTGTATAAACTTGGAAATATCTTAACCGCTATCTGTATAAACATGGAAATATCTACACCGCTATCTGGATGAACATGGAGATATCTGCACCGCTATCTGTTTGAACATGGAAATATATACACCGCTATCTGCATGAAAATGGAAATATCTACACAGCTATCTCTTTACACATGGAAATAACTACACCGCTATCTCTATAAACATGGAAATATCTACACCGCCATCTGTATGAACATGGAAATATCTGCACCGCCATGTGTATGAACATATAAATATCTACACCACCATCTCTATTAAGATGGCGATATCTACACCGCTATCAGTATAAACATGGAAATATCTACACCGCTATCTGTATAAACATGGAAATATCTACACAGCTATCTGTATGAACATGGAAATATCTACACCGCTATCTGTTTGAACATCAAAATATCTACACCGCTATCTGCATGAAAATTGAAATATCTACACAGCTATCTGCATATACATGGAAATATCTACAAAGCTATCTCTTTACACATGGAAATAACTACAGCACTATATCTATAAACATGGAAATGTCTACACCACCATCTGTATGAACATGGAAATATCTGCACCACCATCTGTATGAAAATATAAATATCTACACCGCCATCTGTATTAAGATGGAGATATCTACACCGCTATCTGTATAAACATGGAAATATCTACACCGCTATCTGTATGAACATGGAAATATCTACACCGCTATCTGTATGAACATGGAAATATCTACACCGCTATCTGTATGAACATGGAAATATCTACACAGCCATATGGATGAACATGGAAATATCTACACCGCTATCTGTATGAACATGGAAATATCTACACCGCTATCTGTATGAACACGGAAATATCTAAAGCGCAATCTGTATGAACATGGAAATATCTACACCGATATCTGTATGAACATGGAAATATCTACACCGATATCTGAACATCAAAATATCTACACCGCTATCTGCATGAAAATGGAAATATCTACACAGCTATCTGCATATACATGGAAATATCTACAATGCTATCTCTTTACACATGGAAATAACTACAGCACTATATCTATAAACATGGAAATGTCTACACCACCATCTGTATGAACATGGAAATATCTGCACCACCATCTGTATGAAAATATAAATATCTACACCGCCATCTGTATTAAGATGGAGATATCTACACCGCTATCTGTATAAACTTGGAAATATCTTCACCGCTATCTGTATAAACATGGAAATATCTACACCGTCATCTGTATAAACATGGAAATATCTACACCGCTACCTGTATAAACGTGGAAATATAAGCACCGCTATCTGTATTAACATGGAAATATCTACACCGCAATCTGTAAGAACATGGAATTATCTACACCGCTATCTGTATGAACATGGAAATAGCTACACCGCCATCTGTTTGAACATGGAAATATCTACAGCACTATCTGTAAGAACATGGAAATATCTACACCGCTATCTGTATGAACATGGATATATCTACACAGCCTTCTGGATGAACATCGAAATATCTACACCGCTATCTGTATGAACATGGAAATATCTACACTGCTATCTGTGTAAACATGCATACATCTTCACCGCTATCTGTATAAACATGGATATATCTACACCGCTATCTGTATGAACATGGAAATATCTACACCGCTATCTGTATGAACATGGAAATATCTACACCGCTATCTGTTTGAACATGAAAATATCTACACCGCTATCTGCATGAAAATGGAAATATCTACACAGCTATCCGTATATACATGGAAATATCTACAAAGCTATCTCTTTACACATGTAAATAACTACACCGCTATCTCTATAAACATGGAAATATCTACACCGCCATCTGTATGAACATGGAGATATCTACACCGCTATCTGTATAAACGTGGAAATATCTACAACGCTATCTGTATGAACATGGAAATATCTACACCGCTATCTGTATGAACATGGAAATATCTACACCGCCATCTGTATGAACATGGAAATATCTTCACCGCCATCTGTATGAACATGGATATATCTAGACAGCCATATGGACGAACATGGAAATAACTACACTGCTATCTGTATGAACATGGAAATATCTACACCGCTATCTGTATGAACACGGAAATATCTAAACAGCTATCTGTATGAACATGGAAATATCTACACCGATATCTGTATGAACATGGAAATACCTTCAACGCCATCTGTATGAACATGGATATATCTACACAGCCATCTGGATGATCATGGAAATATCTACACCGCTATCTGTATGAACATGGAAATATCTACACCGCTATCTGTTGGAACATGGAAATATCTACACCGCTATCTGCATGAAAATGGAAATATCTACACCGCTATCTGTATGAACACGGAAATATCTACACCGCCATCTGTATGAACATGGAAATATCTTCACCGCCATCTATACCAACATGGATATATCTTCACTGCCATTTGGATAAAAATGGAAATATCTACACCGCTATATGTATGAACATGGGAATATCAACACCGCTATCTGTATGAACATGGAAGTATCTACACCGCTATCTGTATGAACATGGAAATATCTTCACCGCCATCTGTATTAAGATGGAGATATCTACACCGCTATCTGTATGAACATGGAAATAACAACACAGCCATCTGGATGAACATGGAAATATCTACACCGCTATCTGTATGAACATGGAAATATCTTCACCGATATCTGTGTAAACATGCATACATCTTCTCCGCTATCTGTATAAACATGGAAATATCTACACCGCTATCTGTATGAACATGGAAATATCTTCACCGCTATCTGTTTGAACATGGAAATATCTACACCGCTATCTGCATGAAAATGGAAATATCTACACAGCTATCTGCATATACATAGAAATATCTAGAAAGCTATCTCTTTACACATGGAAATAACTACACCGCTATCTGTATGAACATGGAATTATCTACACCACTATCTGTATGAAAATGGAAATATCTACACCGCTATCTGTATGAACATGGAAATATCTTCACCGCCATCTGTATGAACATGGATATATCTACACAGCCATCTGGATGAACATGGAAATATCTACACAGCTATCTGCATGGACACGGAAATAGCTACACCACTATCTGTATGAACATGGAAATATCTACACCGCTATCTGTATGAACTTGGAAATATCTACACCGCTATCTGTATGAACATGGATATATCTACACAGCCATCTGGATGAACATGGAAATATCTACACCGCTATCTGTGTAAACATGCATACATCTTCACCGCTATCTGTATAAACATGGAAATATCTACACCACTATCTGTATGAACATGGAAATATCTACACCGCTATCTGCATGAAAATGGAAATATCTACACCGCTATCTGTATAAACATGGAAGTATCTACACCGCTATCTGTGTAAACATGGAAATATCTACACCGCTACCTGTATAAACATGGAAATATGAGCACCGCTATCTGTATGAACACGGAAATATCTACACCGCCATCTGTATGAACATGGAAATATCTTCACCGCCATCTGTACCAAGATGGATACATCTACACTGCCATCTGTATGAACATGGAAATATCTGCACCGCAATCTGTTTGAACATGGAAATAACTACACCGCTATCTGCATGAAAATGGAAATATCTACACAGCTATCTGCATATACATGGAAATATCTACACAGCTATCTCTTTACACATGGAAATAACTACACCGCTATCTCTATAAACACGGAAATATCTACACCGCCATCTGTATGAACATGGAAATACCTGCACCGCCATGTGTATGAACATAAAAATATCTACACCGCTATCTGTATTAACATGGAGATATCTACACCGCTATCTGTACAAACTTGGAAATATCTTCACCGCTATCTGTATAAACATGGAAATATCTACACCGCTATCTGTATAAACATGGAAATATCTACACCGCTATCTGTATGAACATAGAAATATCTACACCGCTATCTGTTTGAACATGGAAATATCTACACCGCTATCTGCATGAAAATGGAAATATCTACACAGCTATCTGCATATACATGGAAATATCTACAAAGCTATCTGTTTACACATGGAAATAACTACACCACTATAACTATAAAAATGGAAATATCTACAGCGCCATCTGTATGAACATGGAAATATCTCCACCACCATCTGTATGAACATATAAATATCTACACCGCCATCTGTATTAACATGGAGATATCTACACCGCTATCTGTACAAACTTGGAAATATTTTCAGCGCTATCTGTATAAACATGGAAATATCTACACCGCTATCTGTATGAACATGGAAATAGCCACACCGCTATCTGTTCGAACATGGAAATATCTACAGCACTATCTGTATGAACATGGAAATATCTACACCGCTATCTGTATGAACATGGATATATCTACAGAGCCATCTGGATGAACATGGAAATATCTACACCGCTATCTGTATGAACATGGAAATATCAACACCGCTATCTGTTTGAACATGGAAATATCTACACCGCTATCTGCATGAAAATGGAAATATCTACACAGCTATCTGCATATACATGGAAATATCTACACAGCTATCTCTTTACACTTGGAAATAACTACACCGCTATCTCTATAAACATGGAAATATCTACACCGCCATCTGTATGAACATGGAAATATCTCCACCGCCATCTGTATGAACATATAAATATCTACACCGCCATCTGTATTAAGATGGAGATATCTACACCGCTATCTGTATAAACTTGGAAATATCTTCACCGCTATCTGTATAAACATGGAAATATCTACACCGTCATCTGTATAAACATGGAAATATAAGCACCGCTATCTGTATTAACATGGAAATATCTACACCGCAATCTGTACGAACATGGAATTATCTACACCGCTATCTGTATGAACATGGATATATCTACACAGCCTTCTGGATGAACATCGAAATATCTACACAGCCTTCTGGATGAACATCGAAATATCTACACCGCTATCTGTATGAACATGGAAATATCTACACCGCTATCTGTGTAAACATGCATACATCTTCACCGCTATCTGTATAAACATGGATATATCTACACCGCTATCTGTATGAACATGGAAATATCTACACCGCTATCTGTATGAACATGGAAATATCTACACCGCTATCTGTTTGAACATGGAAATATCTACACCGCTATCTGCATGAAAATGGAAATATCTACACAGCTATCTGCATATACATGGAAATATCTACACGGCTATCTCTTTACACATGTAAATAACTACACCGCTATCTCTATAAACATGGAAATATCTACACCGCCATCTGTATGAACACGGAAATATCTCCACCGCCATCTGTATGAACATATAAATATCTACACCGCCATCTGTATTAAGATGGAGATATCTACACCGCTATCTGTATAAACATGGAAATATCTACACCGCTATCTGTATGAACATGGAAATATCTACACCGCTATCTGTATGAACATGGAAATATCTACACCGCTATCTGTATGAACATGGAAATATCTTCACCGCCATCTGTATGAACATGGATATATCTACACAGCAATATGGATGAACATGGAAATAACTACACCGCTATCAGTATGAACATGGAAATATCTACACCGCTATCTGTATGAACACGGAAATATCTAAAGCGCAATCTGTATGAACATGGAAATATCTACACCGATATCTGTATGAACATGGAAATACCTTCAACGCCATCTGTATGAACATGGATATATCTACACAGCCATCTGGATGATCATGGAAATATCTACACCGCTATCTGTATGAACATGGAAATATCTACACCGCTATCTGCATGAAAATGGAAATATCTACACAGCTATCTGCATATACATGGAAATATCTACAAAGCTATCTCTTTACACATCGAAATAACTACACCTCTATATCTATAAAGATGGAAATATCTACACCGCCATCTGTATGAACATGGAAATATCTGCACCAACATCTGTATGAACATATAAATATCTACACCGCCATCTGTAATAAGATGGAGATATCTACACCGCTATCTGTATAAACTTGGAAATATCTTAACCGCTATCTGTATAAACATGGAAATATCTACACCGCTATCTGGATGAACATGGAGATATCTGCACCGCTATCTGTTTGAACATGGAAATATATACAACGCTATCTGCATGAAAATGGAAATATCTACACAGCTATCCCTTTACACATGGAAATAACTACACCGCTATCTCTATAAACATGGAAATATCTACACCGCCATCTGTATGAACATGGAAATATCTGCACCGCCATGTGCATGAACATATAAATATCTACACCACCATCTGTATTAAGATGGCGATATCTACACCGCTATCAGTATAAACATGGAAATATCTACACCGCTATCTGTATAAACATGGAAATATCTACACAGCTATCTGTATGAACATGGAAATATCTACACCGCAATCTGTTTGAACATCAAAATATCTACACCGCTATGTGCGTGAAAATGGAAATATCTACACAGCTATCTGCATATACATGGAAATATCTACAAAGCTATCTCTTTACACATGGAAATAACTACAGCACTATATCTATAAACATGGAAATGTCTACACCACCATCTGTATGAACATGGAAATATCTGCACCACCATCTGTATGAAAATATAAATATCTACACCGCCATCTGTATTAAGATGGAGATATCTACACCGCTATCTGTATAAACTTGGAAATATCTTCACCGCTATCTGTATAAACATGGAAATATCTACACCGTCATCTGTATAAACATGGAAATATCTACACCGCTACCTGTATAAACATGGAAATATAAGCACCGCTATATGTATTAACATGGAAATATCTACACCGCAATCTGTAGAAACATGGAATTATCTACACCGCTATCTGTATGAACATGGAAATAGCTACACCGCCATCTGTTTGAACATGGAAATATCTACAGCACTATCTGTAAGAACATGGAAATATCTACACCGCTATCTGTATGAACATGGATATATCTACACAGCCTTCTGGATGAACATCGAAATATCTACACCGCTATCTGTATGAACATGGAAATATCTACACCGCTATCTGTGTAAACATGCATACATCTTCACCGCTATCTGTATAAACATGGATATATCTACACCGCTATCTGTATGAACATGGAAATATCTACACCGCTATCTGTATGAACATGGAAATATCTACACCGCTATCTGTTTGAACATGGAAATATCTACACCGCTATCTGCATGAAAATGGAAATATCTACACAGCTATCCGCATATACATGGAAATATCTACACAGCTATCTCTTTACACATGAAAAAAACTACACCGCTATCTCTATAAACATGGAAATATCTACACCGCCATCTGTATGAACAGGGAAATATCTCCACCGCCATCTGTATGAACATATAAATATCTACACCGCCATCTGTATTAAGATGGAGATACCTACACCGCTATCTGTATAAACGTGGAAACATCTACACCGCTATCTGTATGAACATGGAAATATCTACACCGCTATCTGTATGAACATGGAAATATCTACACCGCTATCTGTATGAACATGGAAATATCTTCACCGCCATCTGTATGAACATGGATATATCTACACAGCCATATGGACGAACATGGAAATAACTACACCGCTATCTGTATGAACATGGAAATATCTACACCGCTATCTGTATGAACACGGAAATACCTAAACCGCTATCTGTATGAACATGGAAATATCTACACCGATATCTGTATGAACATGGAAATACCTTCAACGCCATCTGTATGAACATGGATATATCTACACAGCCATCTGGATGATCATGGAAATATCTACACCGCTATCTGTATGAACATGGAAATATCTACACCGCTATCTGTTGGAACATGGAAATATCTACACCGCTATCTGCATGAAAATGGAAATATCTACACCGCTATCTGTATAAACATGGAAATATCTACACCGCTCTCTGTATAAACATGGAAATATCTACACCGCTACCTGTATAAACATGGAAATATAAGCACCTCTATCTGTATTAACATGGAAATATCTACACCGCAATCTGTACGAACATGGAAATATCTACACCGCTATCTGTATGAACATGGAAATAGCTACACCGCCATCTGTTTGAACATGGAAATATCTACAGCACTATCTGTGAGAACATAGAAATATCTACACCGCTATCTGTATGAACATGGATATATCTACACAGCCTTCTGGAAGAACATCGAAATATCTACACCGCTATCTGTATGAACATGGAAATATCTACACCGCTATCTGTGTAAACATGCATACATCTTCACCGCTATCTGTATAAACATGGATATATCTACACCGCTATCTGTATGAACATGGAAATATCTACACCGCTATCTGTATGAACATGGAAATATCTACACCGCTATCTGTTTGAACATGGAAATATCTACACCGCTATCTGCATGAAAATGGAAATATCTACACAGCTATCCGCATATACATGTAAATATCTACACAGCTATCTCTTTACACATGTAAATAACTACACCGCTATCTCTATAAACATGGAAATATCTACACCGCCATCTGTATGAACATGGAAATATCTCCACCGCCATCTGTATGAACATATAAATATCTACACTGCCATCTGTATTAAGATGGAGATATCTACACCGCTATCTGTATAAACATGGAAATATCTACACCGCTATCTGTATGAACATGGAAATATCTTCACCGCCATCTGTATGAACATGGATATATCTACACAGCCATATGGATGAACATGGAAATAACTACACCGCTATCTGTATGAACATGGAAATATCTACACCGCTATCTGTATGAACACGGAAATATCTAAACCGCTATCTGTATGAACATGGAAATATCTACACCGATATCTGTATGAACATGGAAATAACTTCAACGCCATCTTTATGAACATGGATATATCTACACAGCCATCTGGATGATCATGGAAATATCTACACCGCTATCTGTATGAACATGGAAATATCTACACCGCTACCTGTATAAACATGGAAATATCAGCACCGCTATCTGTATGAACACGGAAATATCTACACCGCCATCTGTATGAACATGGAAATATCTTCACCGCCATCTATACCAACATGGATATATCTTCACTGCCATTTGGATAAAAATGGAAATATCTACACCGCTATATGTATGAACATGGGAATATCAACACCGCTATCTGTATGAACATGGAAGTATCTACACCGCTATCTGTATGAACATGGAAATATCTTCACCCCCATCTGTATTAAGATGGAGATATCTACACCGCTATCTGTATGAACATGGAAATAACTACACAGCCATCTGGATGAACATGGAAATATCTACACCGCTATCTGTATGAACATGGAAATATCTTCACCGATATCTGTGTAAACATGCATACATCTTCTCCGCTATCTGTATAAACATGGAAATATCTACACCGCTATCTGTATGAACATGGAAATATCTTCACCGCTATCTGTTTGAACATGGAAATATCTACACCGCTATCTGCATGAAAATGGAAATATCTACACAGCTATCTGCATGTGCATGGAAATATCTATACAGCTATCTCTTTACCCTTAGAAATAACTACACCGCTATCTCTATAAACATGGAAATATCTACACCGCCTTCTGTATGAACATGGAAATATCTGCACCGCCATGTGTGTGAACATATAAATATCTGCACCACCATCTGTATTAAGATGGAGATATCTACACCGCTGTCTTTATAAACATGGAAATATCTACACCGCTATCTGTATAATCATGGAAATATCTACACCGCTATCTGTATGAACATGGAAATATCTACACCGCTATCTGTTTGAACATTGAAATATCTACACCGCTATCTGCATGAAAATGGAAATATCTACACAGCTATCTGCATATACATAGAAATATCTAGAAAGCTATCTCTTTACACATGGAAATAACTACACCACTATATCTATAAACATGGAAATATCTACACCGCCATCTGTATGAACATGGAAATATCTGCACCACCATCTGTATGAACATATAAATACCTACACGACCATCTGTATTAAGATGGAGATATCTACACCGCTATCTGTACAAACTTGGAAATATCTTCACCGCTATCTGTATAAACATGGAAATATCTACACCGCTACCTGTATAAACATGGAAATATAAGCACCGCTATCTGTATGAACATGGAAATATCTACACCGCTATTTGTTTGAACATGGAAATATCTTCACCGCCATCTGTATGAACATGGATATATCTACACAGCCATATGGATGAACATGGAAATAACTACACCGCTATCTGTATGAACATGGAAATATCTACACCGATATCTGTATGAACATGGAAATATCTAAACCGTTATCTGTATGAACATGGAAATATCTACACAGATATCTGTATGAACATGGAAATATTTTCAACGCCATCTGTATGAACATGGATATATCTACACAGCCATCTGGATGATCATGGAAATATCTACACTGCTATCTGTATGAACATGGAAATATCTACACCGCTATCTGAATGAAAATGGAAATATCTACACAGCTATCTGCATATACATGGAAATATCTACAAAGCTATCTCTTTACACATGGAAATAACTACACCACTATAACTATAAAAATGGAAATATCTACAGCGCCATCTGTATGAACATGGAAATATCTCCACCACCATCTGTATGAACATATAAATATCTACACCGCCATCTGTATTAACATGGATATATCTACACCGCTATCTGTACAAACTTGGAAATATTTTCACCGCTATCTGTATAAACATGGAAATATCTACACCGCTATCTGTATGAACATGGAAATATCTACAGCACTATCTGTATGAACATGGAAATATCTACACCGCTATCTGTATGAACATGGATATATCTACACAGCCATCTGGATGAACATGGAAATATCTACACCGCCATCTGTATGAACATGGAAATATCTTCACCGCCATCTGTACGAACATGGATATATCTACACTGCCATCTCGGTGAAAATGGAAATATCTACACCGCTATATGTATCAACATGGGAATATCTACACCGCTATCTGTACAAACATGGAAATATCTACACCGCTATCTGTATGAACATGGAAATATCTACACTGCTATCTGTATGAACATGGAAATATCTTCACCGCCATCTGTATTAAGATGGAGATATCTACACCGCTATCTGTATGAACATGGAAATAACTACACAGCCATCTGGATGAACATGGAAATATCTAAACCGCTATCTGTATGAACATGGAAATATCTTCACCGCTATCTGTGTAAACATGCATACTTCTTCTCCGCTATCTGTATAAACATGGAAATATCTTCAGCGCTATCTGTATAAACATGGAAATATCTACACCGCTTTCTGTATGAACATGGAAATATCTACACCGCTATCTGTTTGAACATGGAAATATCTACACCGCTATCTGCATGAAAATGGAAATATCAACACCGCTATCTGCATATACATGGAAATATCTAAAAATCTGTCTCATTACACATGGAAATAACTACACAACTATATCTATAAAGATGGAAATATCTAAACCGCCATCTGTATGAACATGGAAATATCTGCACAACCATCTGTATGAACATATAAATATCTACACCGCCATCTGTATTAAGATGGAGATATCTACACCGCTATCTGTATAAACTTGGAAATATATTCACCGCTATCTGTATAAATATGGAAATATCTACACCGCTATCTGTATGAACATGGAAATATCTGCACCGCTATCTGTTTGAACATGGAAATATCTACACCGCTATCTGCATGAAAATGGAAATATCTACACAGCTATCTGCATATACATGGAAATATCTACACAGCTATCTCTTTACACATGGAAATAACTACACCACTATCTCTATAAACATGGAAATATCTACACCGCCATCTGTATGAACATGGAAATATCTGCACCACCATCTCTATGAACATATAAATAACTACACCGCCATCTGTATTATGATGGAGATATCTACACTGCTATCTGTATAAACTTGGAAATATCTTCACCGCTATCTGTATAAACATGGAAATATCTACACCGCTATCTGTATAAACATGGAAATATCTTCACCGCTATCTCTATAAACATGGAAATATCTACACCGCTATCTGTATAAACATGGAAATATCTACACCGCTACCTGTATAAACATGGAAATATAAGCACCGCTATCTGTATTAACATGGAAATATCTACACCGCAATCTGTACGAACATGGAAATATCTACACCGCTATCTGTATGAACATGGAAATAGCTACACCGCTATCTGTTTGAACATGGAAATATCTACAGCACTATCTGTAAGAACATGGAAATATCTACACCTCTATCTGTATGAACATGGATATATCTACACAGCCTTCTGGATGAACATCGAAATATCTACACCGCTATCTGTATGAACATGGAAATATCTACACCGCTATCTGTGTAAACATGCATACATCTTCACCGCTATCTGTATAAACATGGATATGTCTAAACCGCTATCTGTATGAACATGGAAATATCTACACCGCTATCTGTTTGAACATGGAAATGTGTACACCGCTATCTGCATGAAAATGGAAATATCTACACAGATATCTGCATATACATGGAAATATCTACACAGCTATCTCTTTACACATGTAAATAACTACACCGCTATCTCTATAAACATGGAAATATCTACACCGCCATCTGGATGAACATGGAAATATCTCCACCGCCATCTGTATGAACATATAAATACCTACACCGCCATCTGTATTAAGATGGAGATATCTACACCGCTATCTGTATAAACATGGAAATATCTACACCACTATCTGCATGAAAATGGAAATATCTACACCGCTATCTGTATAAACATGGAAATATCTACACCGTTTTCTGTGTAAACATGGAAATATCTACACCGCTACCTGTATAAACATGGAAATATCAGCACCGCTATCTGTATGAACACGGAAATATCTACACCGCCATCTGTATGAACATGGAAATACCTTCACCGCCATCTGCACCAACATGGATATATCTACACTGCCATCTGGATGAAAATGGAAATATCTACACCGCTATATGTATGAACATGGGAATATCTACACCGCAATCTGTATGAACATGGAAATATCTGCACCGCTATCTGTATGAACATGGAAATATCTTCACCGCCATCTGTATTAAGATGGAGATATCTAGACCGCTATCTGTATGAACATGGAAATAACTACACAGACATCTGGATGAAGATGGAAATATCTGCACCGCTATCTGTATGAACATGGAAATATCTTCACCGCTATCTTTGTAAACATGCATACACCTTCTCCGCTATCTGTATAAACATGGAAATATCTACACCGCTATCTGTATGAACATGGAAATATCTGCATCGCTATCTGTTTGAACCTGGAAATATCTACACCGCTATCTGCATGAAAATGGAAATATCTACACAGCTATCTGCATATACATGGAAATATATACACAGCTATCTCTTTACACATGAAAATAACTACACCGCTATCTCCATAAACATGGAAATACCAACACCGCCATCTGAATGAACATGGAAATATCTGCACCGCCATGTGTATGAACATATAAATATCTACACCACCATCTGTATTAAGATGGAGATATCTACACCGCTATCTGTATAAACATGGAAATATCTACACCGCTATCTGTATAAACATGGAAATATCTACACCGCTATCTGTATGAACATGGAAATACCTACACGGCTATCTGTTTGAACATGGAAATATCTACACCGCTATCTGCATATACATGGAAATATCTACACCGCTATCTGCATATACATGGAAATATCTACAAAGCTATGTCTTTACACATGGAAATAACTACACCACTATATCTATAAACATGGAAATATCTACACCGCCATCTTTATGAACATGGAAATATCTGCACCACCATCTGTATGAAAATAAATATATCTACACCGCCATCTGTATTAAGATGGAGATATCTAAACCGCTTTCTGTATAAACTTGGAAATATCTTCACCGCTATCTGTATAAACATGGAAATATCTACACCGCTACCTGTATAAACATGGAAATATCAGCACTGCTATCTGAATGAACACGGAAATATCTACACCGCCATCTGTATGAACATGGAAATATCTTCACTGCCATCTGTACGAACATGGATATATCTACACTGCCATCCCGGTGAAAATGGAAATATCTACACCGCTATATGTATCAACATGGGAATATCTACACCGCTATCTGTACAAACATGGAAATATCTACACCGCTATCTGCATGAACATGGAAATATCTACACTGCTATCTGTATGAACATGGAAATATCTTCACCGCTATCTGTGTAAACATGCATACATCTTCTCCGCTATCTGTATAAACATGGAAATATCTTCAGCGCTATCTGTATGAACATGGAAATATCTGCACCGCTATCTGTTTGAACATGGAAATATTTACACCGCTATCTGCATGAAAATGGAAATATCTACACAGCTCTCTGCATATACATGGAAATATCTACACAGCTATCTCTTTACACATGAAAATAACTACACCGCTATCTCTATAAACACGGAAATACCTTCACCGCCATCTGTATGAACATGGAAATATCTGCACCGCCATGTGTATGAACATATAAATATCTACACCAACATCTGTATTAAGATGGAGATATCTACACCGCTATCTGTATAAACTTGGAAATATCTACACCGCTATCTGTATAAACATGGAAATATCTACACCGCTATCTGTATGAACATGGAAATATCTACACCACTATCTGTTTGAACATGGAAATATCTAAACCGCTATCTGCATGAAAATGGAAATATCAACACCGCTATCTGCATATACAAGGAAATATCTAAAAATCTGTCTCATTACACATGGAAATAACTACACAACTATATCTATAAAGATGGAAATATCTAAACCGCCATCTGTATGAACATGGAAATATCTGCACAACCATCTGTATGAACATATAAATATCTACACCGCCATCTGTATTAAGATGGAGATATCTACACCGCTATCTGTATAAACTTGGAAATATATTCACCGCTATCTGTATAAACATGGAAATATCTACACCGCTATCTGTATGAACATGGAAATATCTGCACCGCTATCTGTTTGAACATGGAAATATCTACACCGCTATCTGCATGAAAATGGAAATATCTACACAGCGATCTGCATATACGTGGAAATATCTACACAGCTATCTCTTTACACATGTAAATAACTACACCGCTATCTCTATAAACATGGAAATATCTACACCGCCATCTGTATGAACATGGAAATATCTCCACCGCCATCTGTATGAACATATAAATATCTACACCGCCATCTGTATTAAGATGGAGATATCTACACCGCTATCTGTATAAACATGGAAATATCTACACCGCTATCTGCATGAAAATGGAAATATCTACACCGCTATCTGTATAAACATGGAATTATCTACACCGTTTTCTGTGTAAACATGGAAATATCTACACCGCTACCTGTATAAACATGGAAATATCAGCACCGCTATCTGTATGAACACGGAAATATCTACACCGCCATCTGTATGAACATGGAAATACCTTCACCGCCATCTGCACCAACATGGATATATCTACACTGCCATCTGGATGAAAATGGAAATATCTACACCGCTATATGTATGAACATGGGAATATCTACACCGCTATCTGTATGAACATGGAAATATCTACACCGCTATCTGTATGAACATGGAAATATCTTCACCGCCATCTGTATAAAGATGGAGATATCTAGACTGCTATCTGTATGAACATGGAAATAACTACACAGACATCTGGATGAAGATGGAAATATCTACACCGCTATCTGTATGAACATGGAAATATCTACACTGCTATCTGTATAAACATGGAAATATCTACACCGCTATCTGTATGAACATGGAAATGTCTACAACGCTATCTGTTTGAACATGGAAATATCTACACCGCTATTTGCATGAAAATGGAAATATCTACACAGCTATCTGCATATACATGGAAATATCTACAAAGCTATCTCTTTACACATGGAAAAAAATACACCACTATATCTATAAACATGGAAATATCTACACCGCCATCTGTATGAACATGGAAATATCTGCACCACCATCTGTATGAACATATAAATAACTACACCGCCATCTGTATTATGATGGAGTTATCTACACCTCTATCTGTATAAACTTGGAAATATCTTCACCGCTATCTGTATAAACATGGTAATATCTACACCGCTATCTGTATAAACATGGAAATATCTACACCGCTACCTGTATAAACATGGAAATATAAGCACCGCTATCTGTATTAACATGGAAATATCAGCACAGCAATCTGTACGAACATGGAAATATCTACACCGCTATCTGTATGAACATGGAAATAGCTACACCGCTATCTGTTTGAACATGGAAATATCTACAGCACTATCTGTAAGAACATGGAAATATCTATACCGCTATCAGTATGAACATGGATATATCTACACAGCCTTCTGGATGAACATCGAAATATCTACCCCGCTATCTGTATGAACATGGAAATATCTACACCGCTATCTGTGTAAACATGCATACATCTTCACCGCTATCTGTATAAACATGGATATATCTACACCGCTATCTGTATGAACATGGAAATATCTACACCACTATCTGTTTGGACATGGAAATGTCTACACCGCTATCTGCATGAAAATGGAAATATCTACACAGCTATCTGCATATACATGGAAATATCTACACAGATATCTCTTTACACATGTAAATAACTACACCGCTATCTCTATATACATGGAAATATCTACACCGCCATCTGTATGAACATGGAAATATCTGCAGCGCCATGTGTATGAACATATAAATATCTACACCACCATCTGTATTAAGATGGAGATATCTACACCGCTATCTGTATAAACATGGAAATATCTACACCGCTATCTGTATAAACATGGAAATATCTACACCGCTATCTGTATGAACATGGAAATGTCTACACCATTATCTGTTTGAACATGGAAATATCTACATCGCTATCTGCATGAAAATGGAAATATCTACACAGCTATCAGCATATACATGGAAATATCTACAAAGCTATCTCTTTACACATGGAAATAACTACACCACTATATCTATAAATATGGAAATATCTACACCGCCATCTGTATGAACAAGGAAATATCTGCACCACCATCTGTATGAACATATAAATATCTACACCGCCATCTGTATTAAGATGGAGATATCTACACCGCTATCTGTATAAACTTGGAAATATCTTCACCGCTATCTGTATAAACATGGAAATATCTACACCACTATCTGTATAAACATGGACATATCTACACCGCTACCTGTATAAAGATGGAAATATAAGCACCACTATCTGTATTAACATGGAAATATCTAAACCACAATCTGTACGAACACGGAAATATCTACACCGCTATCTGTATGAACATGGAAATAGCTACAGCACTATCTGTAAGAACATGGAAATATCTACACAGCTATCTGTATGAACATGGATATATCTACACAGCCTTCTGGATGAACATTGAAATATCTACACCGCTATCTGTGTGAACATGGAAATATCTACACCGCTATCTGTGTAAACATGCATACATCTTCTACGCTATCTGTATAAAAATGGATATATCTACACCGATATCTGTATGAACATGGAAATATCTACACCGCTATCTGTTTGAACATGGAAATATCTACACCGCTATCTGCATGAAAATGGAAATATCTACACAGCTGTCTGCATATACATGGAAATATCTACACAGCTATCTCTTTACACATGTAAATAACTACACCGCTATCTCTATAAACATGGAAATATCTACAACGCCATCTGTATGAACATGGAAATATCTCCACCGCCATCTGTATGAACATATAAATATCTACACCGCCATCTGTATTAAGATGGAGATATCTACACCGCTATCTGTTTAAACATGGAAATATCTACACCGCTATCTGTATGAACATGGACATATCTACACCGCTATCTGTATGAACATGGAAATCTCTACACCGCTATCTGTATGAACATGGAAATATCTTCACCGCCATCTGTATGAACATGGATATATCTACACAGCCATATGGATGAACATGGAAATAACTACACCGCTATCTGTATGAACATGGAAATATCTACACCGCTATCTGTATGAACACGGAAATATCTAAAGCGCTATCTGTATGAACATGGAAATATCTACATCGATATCTATATGAACATGGAAATACCTTCAACGCCATCTGTATGAACATGGATATATCTACACAGCCATCTGTATGATCATGGAAATATCTACACCGCTATCTGTATGAACATGGAAATATCTACACCGCTATCTGTTTGAACATGGAAATATCTACACCGCTATCTGCATGAAAATGGAAATATCTACACAGCTATCTGCATGTACATGGAAATATCTACAAAGCTATCTCTTTACACATCGAAATAACTACACCACTATATCTATAAAGATGGAAATATCTACACCGCCATCTGTATGAACATGGAAATATCTGCACCACCATCTGTATGAACATATAAATATCTACACCGCCATCTGTATTAAGATGGAGATATCTACACCGCTATCTGTATAAACTTTGAAATATCTTAACCGCTATCTAAATAAACATGGAAATATCTACACCGCTATCTGGATGAACATGGAGATATCTGCACCGCTATCTGTTTGAACATGGAAATATATACACCGCTATCTGCATGAAAATGGAAATATATACACACCTATCTGCATATACATGGAAATATCTACACAGCTATCTCTTTACACATGGAAATAACTACACCGCTATCTCTATAAACATGGAAATAATTACACCGCCATCTGTATGAACATGGAAATATCTGCTCCGCCATGTGTATGAACATATAAATATCTACACCACCATCTGTATTAAGATGGAGATATCTACACCGCTATCTGTATAAACATGGAAATATCTACACCGCTATCTGTATAAACATGGAAATATCTACACCGCTATCTGTATGAACATGGAAATATCTACACCGCTCTCTGTTTGAACATGGAAATATCTACACCGCTATCTGCATGAAAATCGAAATATCTACACAGCTATCTGCATATACATGGAAATATCTACAAAGCTATCTCTTTACACATGGAAATAACTACACCACTATATCTATAAACATGGAAATATCTACACCACCATCTGTATGAACATGGAAATATCTGCACCACCATCTGTATGAAAATATAAATATCTACACCGCCATCTGTATTAAGATGGAGATGTCTACACCGCTATCTGTATAAACTTGGAAATATCTTCACCGCTATCTGTATAAACATGGAAATATCTACACCGTTATCTGTATAAACATGGAAATATCTACACCGCTACCTGTATAAACATGGAAATATAAGCACCGCTATCTGTATAAACATGGAAATATCTACACCGCAATCTGTAGGAACATGGAAATATCTACACCGGTGTCTGTATGAACATGGAAATAGCTACACCGCCATCTGTTTGAACATGGAAATATCTACAGCACTATCTGTAAGAACATGGAAATATCTACACCGCTATCTGTATGAACATGGATATATCTACACAGCCTTCTGGATGAACATCGAAATATCTACACCGCTATCTGTATGAACATGGAAATATCTACACCGCTATCTGTGTAAACATGCATACATCTTCACCGCTATCTGTATAAACATGGATATATGTACACCGCTATCTGTATGAACATGGAAATATCTGCACCGCTATCTGTATGAACATGGAAATATCTACACTGCTATCTGTTTGAACATGGAAATATCTACACCGCTATCTGTATGAAAATGGAAATATCTACACAGCTATCTGCATATACATGGAAATACGTACTCAGCTATCTCTTTACACATGTAAATAACTACACCGCTATCTCTATAAACATGGAAATATCTACACCGCCATCTGTATGAACATGGAAATATCTCCACCGCCATCTGTATGGACATATAAATATCTACACCGCCATCTGTATTAAGATGGAAATATCTACTCCGCTATCTGTATAAACATTGAAATATCTACACCGCTATCTGTATGAACATGGAAATATCTACACCGCTATCTGTATGAACATGGAAATATCTACACCACTATCTGTATGAACATGGAAATAACTTCACCTCCATCTGTATGAACATGGATATATCTACACAGCCATATGGATGAACATGGAAATAACTACACCGCTATCTGTATGAACATGGAAATATGTACACCGCTATCTGTATGAACACGGAAATATCTAAACCGCTATCTGTATGAACATGGAAATATCTACACCGATATCTGTATGAACATGGAAATACCTTCAACGCCATCTGTATGAACATGGATATATCTACACAGCCATCTGGATGATCATGGAAATATCTACAACGCTATCTGTTTGAACATGGAAATATCTACACCGCTATCTGCATGAAAATGGAAATATCTACACAGCTATCAGCATATACATGGTAATATCTACAAATCTATCTCTTTACACATGGAAATAACTACACCACTATATCTATAAACATGGAAATATCTACACCGCCATCTGTATGAACAAGGAAATATCTGCACCACCATCTGTATGAACATATAAATATCTACACCGCCATCTGTATGAACATGGAAATATCTGCACCGCCATGTGTATGAACATATAAATATCTACACCACCATCTGTATTAAGATGGAGATATCTACACCGCTATCTGTATAAACTTGGAAATATCTACACCGCTATCTGTATAAACATGGAAATATCTACACCGCTATCTGTATGAACATGGAAATATCTACACCACTATCTGTTTGAACATGGAAATATCTAAACCGCTATCTGCACGAAAATGGAAATATCAACACCGCTATCTGCATATACAAGGAAATATCTAAAAATCTGTCTCATTACACATGGAAATAACTACACAACTATATCTATAAAGATGGAAATATCTAAACCGCCATCTGTATGAACATGGAAATATCTGCACAACCATCTGTATGAACATATAAATATCTACACTGCCATCTGTATTAAGATGGAGATATCTACACCGCTATCTGTATAAACTTGGAAATATATTCACCGCCATCTGTATAAACATGGAAATATCTACACCGCTATCTGTATGAACATGGAAATATCTGCACCGCTATCTGTTTGAACATGGAAATATCTACACCGCTATCTGCATGAAAATGGAAATATCTACACAGCGATCTGCATATACGTGGAAATATCTACACAGCTATCTCTTTACACATGGAAATAACTACACCACTATCTCTATAAACATGGAAATAACTACACCGCCATCTGTATGAACATGGAAATATCTGCACCACCATCTGTATGAACATATAAATAACTACACCGCCATCTGTATTATGATGCAGATATCTACACTGCTATCTGTATAAACTTGGAAATATCTTCACCGCTATCTGTATAAACATGGAAATATCTACACCGCTATCTGTATAAACATGGAAATATCTTCACCGCTATCTGTATAAACATGGAAATATCTACACCGCTATCTGTATAAACATGGAAATATCTACACCGCTACCTGTATAAACATGGAAATATAAGCACCGCTATCTGTATTAACATGGAAATATCTACACCGCAATCTGTACGAACATGGAAATATCTACACCGCTATCTGTATGAACATGGAAATAGCTACACCGCTATCTGTTTGAACATGGAAATGTCTACAGCACTATCTGTAAGAACATGGAAATATCTACACCGCTATCTGTATGAACATGGATATATCTACACAGCCTTCTGGATGAACATCGAAATATCTACACCGCTATCTGTATGAACATGGAAATATCTACACCGCTATCTGTGTAAACATGCATACATCTTCACCGCTATCTGTATAAACATGGATATATCTACACCGATATCTGTATGAACATGGAAATATCTACACCGCTATCTGTTTTAACATGGAAATGTCTACACCGCTATCTGCATGAAAATGGAAATATCTACACAGCTATCTGCATATACATGGAAATATCTACACAGCTATCACTTTACACATGTAAATAACTACACCGCTATCTCTATAAACATGGAAATATCTACACCGCCATCTGTATGAACATGGAAATATCTCCACCGCCATCTGTATGAACATATAAATATCTACACCGCCATCTGTATTAAGATGGAGATATCTACACCGCTATCTGTATAAACATGGAAATATCTACACCGCTATCTGCATGAAAATGGAAATATCTACACCGCTATCTGTATAAACATGGAAATATCTACACCGCTATCTGCATGAAAATGGAAATATCTACACCGCTATCTGTATAAACATGGAAATATCTACACCGTTTTCTGTATAAACATGGAAATATCAGCACCGCTATCTGTATGAACACGGAAATATCTACACCGCCATCTGTATTAACATGGAAATACCTTCACCGCCATCTGCACCAACATGGATATATCTACACTGCCATCTGGATGAAAATGGAAATATCTACACCGCTATATGTATGAACATGGGAATATCTACACCGCTATCTGTATGAACATGGAAATATCTACACCGCTATCTGTATGAACATGGAAATATCTTCACCGCCATCTGTATAAAGATGGAGATATCTAGACCGCTATCTGTATGAACATGGAAATAACTACACAGACATCTGGATGAAGATGGAAATATCTACACCGCTATCTGTATGAACATGGAAATATCTACACTGCTATCTGTATAAACATGGAAATATCTACACCGCTATCTGTATGAACATGGAAAGGTCTACAACGCTATCTGTTTGAACATGGAAATATCTACACCGCTATCTGCATGAAAATGGAAATATCTACACAGCGATCTGCATATACGTGGAAATATCTACACAGCTATCTCTTTACACATGGAAATAACTACACCACTATCTCTATAAACATGGAAATAACTACACCGCCATCTGTATGAACATGGAAATATCTGCACCACCATCTGTATGAACATATAAATAACTACACCGCCATCTGTATTATGATGCAGATATCTACACTGCTATCTGTATAAACTTGGAAATATCTTCACCGCTATCTGTATAAACATGGAAATATCTACACCGCTATCTGTATAAACATGGAAATATCTACACCGCTACCTGTATAAACATGGAAATATAAGCACCGCTATCTGTATTAACATGGAAATATCTACACCGCAATCTGTACGAACATGGAAATATCTACACCGCTATCTGTATGAACATGGAAATAGCTACACCGCTACCTGTTTGAACATGGAAATATCTACAGCACTATCTGTAAGAACATGGAAATATCTATACCGCTATCTGTATGAACATGGATATATCTACAAAGCCTTCTGGATGAACATCGAAATATCTACCCCGCTATCTGTATGAACATGGAAATATCTACACCGCTATCTGTGTAAAAATGCATACATCTTCACCGCTATCTGTATAAACATGGATATATCTACACCGCTATCTGTATGAACATGGAAATATCTACACCACTATCTGTTTGGACATGGAAATGTCTACACCGCTATCTGCATGAAAATGGAAATATCTACACAGCTATCTGCATATACATGGAAATATCTACACAGCTATCTCTTTACACATGTAAATAACTACACCGCTATCTCTATATACATGGAAATATCTACACCGCCATCTGTATGAACATGGAAATATCTGCAGCGCCATGTGTATGAACATATAAATATCTACACCACCATCTGTATTAAGTTGGACATATCTACACCGCTATCTGTATAAACATGGAAATATCTACACCGCTATCTGTATAAACATGGAAATATCTACACCGCTATCTGTATGAACATGGAAATGTCTACACCATTATCTGTTTGAACATGGAAATATCTACACCGCTATCTGCATGAAAATGGAAATATCTACACAGCTATCAGCATATACATGGAAATATCTACAAAGCTATCTCTTTACACATGGAAATAACTACACCACTATATCTATAAACATGGAAATATCTACACCGCCATCTGTATGAACAAGGAAATATCTGCACCACCATCTGTATGAACATATAAATATCTACACCGCCATCTGTATTAAGATGGAGATATCTACACCGCTATCTGTATAAACTTGGAAATATCTTCACCGCTATCTGTATAAACATGGAAATATCTACACCACTATCTGTATAAACATGGACATATCTACACCGCTACCTGTATAAACATGGAAATATAAGCACCGCTATCTGTATTAACATGGAAATATCTAAACCACAATCTGTACGAACACGGAAATATCTACACCGCTATCTGTATGAACATGGAAATAGCTACAGCACTATCTGTAAGAACATGGAAATATCTACACAGCTATCTGTATGAACATGGATATATCTACACAGCCTTCTGGATGAACATTGAAATATCTACACCGCTATCTGTGTGAACATGGAAATATCTACACCGCTATCTGTGTAAACATGCATACATCTTCTACGCTATCTGTATAAAAATGGATATATCTACACCGCTATCTGTATGAACATGGAAATATCTACACCGCTATCTGTTCGAACATGGAAATATCTACACCGCTATCTGCATGAAAATGGAAATATCTACACAGCTGTCTGCATATACATGGAAATATCTACACAGCTATCTCTTTACACATGTAAATAACTACACCGCTATCTCTATAAACATGGAAATATCTACAACGCCATCTGTATGAACATGGAAATATCTCCACCGCCATCTGTATGAACATATAAATATCTACATCGCCATCTGTATTAAGATGGAGATATCTACACCGCTATCTGTTTAAACATGGAAATATCTACACCGCTATCTGTATGAACATGGACATATCTACACCGCTATCTGTATGAACATGGAAATATCTACACCGCTATCTGTATGAACATGGAAATATCTTCACCGCCATCTGTATGAACATGGATATATCTACACAGCCATATGGATGAACATGGAAATAACTACACCGCTATCTGTATGAACATGGAAATATCTACACCGCTATCTGTATGAACACGGAAATATCTAAAGCGCTATCTGTATGAACATGGAAATATCTACATCGATATCTGTATGAACATGGAAATACCTTCAACGCCATCTGTATGAACATGGATATATCTACACAGCCATCTGTATGATCATGGAAATATCTACACCGCTATCTGTATGAACATGGAAATATCTACACCGCTATCTGTTTGAACATGGAAATATCTACACCGCTATCTGCAAGAAAATGGAAATATCTACACAGCTATCTGCATATACATGGAAATATCTACAAAGCTATCTGTTTACACATCGAAATAACTACACCACTATATCTATAAAGATGGAAATATCTACACCGCCATCTGTATGAACATGGAAATATCTGCACCACCATCTGTATGAACATATAAATATCTACACCGCCATCTGTATTAAGATGGAGATATCTACACCGCTATCTGTATAAACTTGGAAATATCTTAACCGCTATCTAAATAAACATGGAAATATCTACACCGCTATCTGGATGAACATGGAGATATCTGCACCGCTATCTGTTTGAACATGGAAATATATACACCGCTATCTGCATGAAAATGGAAATATCTACACACCTATCTGCATATACATGGAAATATCTACACAGCTATCACTTTACACATGGAAATAACTACACCGCTATCTCTATAAACATGGAAATATCTACACCGCCATCTGTATGAACATGGAAATATCTGCTCCGCCATGTGTATGATTATATAAATATCTACACCACCATCTGTATTAAGATGGAGATATCTACACCGCTATCTGTATAAACATGGAAATATCTACACCGCTATCTGTATAAACATGGAAATATCTACACCGCTATCTGTATGAACATGGAAATATCTACACCGCTCTCTGTTTGAACATGGAAATATCTACACCGCTATCTGCATGAAAATGGAAATATCTACACAGCTATCTGCATATACATGGAAATATCTACAAAGCTATCTCTTTACACATGGAAATAACTACACCACTATATCTATAAACATGGAAATATCTACACCACGATCTGTATGAACATGGAAATATCTGCACCACCATCTGTATGAAAATATAAATATCTACACCGCCATCTGTATTAAGATGGAGATATCTACACCGCTATCTGTATAAACTTGGAAATATCTTCACCGCTATCTGTACAAACATGGAAATATCTACACCGTTATCTGTATAAACATGGAAATATCTACACCGCTACCTGTATAAACATGGAAATATAAGCACCGCTATCTGTATAAACATGGAAATATCTACACCGCAATCTGTAGGAACATGGAAATATCTACACCAGTGTCTGTATGAACATGGAAATAGCTACACCGCCATCTGTTTGAACATGGAAATATATACAGCACTATCTGTAAGAACATGGAAATATCTACACCGCTATCTGTATGAACATGGATATATCTACACAGCCTTCTGGATGAACATCAAAATATATACACCGCTATCTGTATGAACATGGAAATATCTACACCGCTATCTGTGTAAACATGCATACATCTTCACCGCTATCTGTATAAACATGGATATATGTACACCGCTATCTGTATGAACATGGAAATATCTGCACCGCTATCTGTATGAACATGGAAATATCTACACTGCTATCTGTTTGAACATGGAAATATCTACACCGCTATCTGTATGAAAATGGAAATATCTACACAGCTATCCGCATATACATGGAAATACGTACTCAGCTATCTCTTTACACATGTAAATAACTACACCGCTATCTCTATAAACAAGGAAATATCTACACCGCCATCTGTATGAACATGCAAATATCTCCACCGCCATCTGCATGGACATATAAATATCTACACCGCCATCTGTATTAAGATGGAGATATCTACACCGCTATCTGTATAAACATTGAAATATCTACACCGCTATCTGTATTAAGATGGAGATATCTACACCGCTATCTGTATAAACATGGAAATATCTACACAGCTATCTGTATAAACATGGAAATAACTACACCGTTATCTGTATAAACATGGAAATATCTACACCGCTACCTGTATAAACATGGAAATATAAACACCGCTATCTGTATTAACATGGAAATATCTACACTGCAATCTGTACGAACATGGAATTATCTACACCGCTATCTGTATGAACAAGGAAATATCTGCACCAACATCTGTATGAACATATAAATATCTACACCGCCATCTGTATTAAGATGGAGATATCTACACCGCTATCTGTATAAACTTGGAAATATCTTCACCGCTATCTGTATAAACATGGAAATATCTACACCACTATCTGTATAAACATGGACATATCTACACCGCTACCTGTATAAACATGGAAATATAAGCACCGCTATCTGTATTAACATGGAAATATCTACACCGCAATCTGTACGAACACGGAAATATCTACACCGCTATCTGTATGAACGTGGAAATAGCTACTCCGCCATCTGTTTGAACATGGAAATATCTACAGCACTATCTGTAAGAACATGGAAATATCTACACAGCTATCTGTATGAACATGGATATATCTACACAGTCTTCTGGATGAACATCGAAATATCTACACCGCTATCTGTGTGAACATGGAAATATCTACACCGCTGTCTGTGTAAACATGCATACATCTTCTACGCTATCTGTATAATAATGGATATATCTACACCGCTATCAGTATGAACATGGACATATCTACACCGCTATCTGTTCGAACATGGAAATATCTACACCGCTATCTGCATGAAAATGGAAATATCTACACAGCTATCTGCATATACATGGAAATATCTACACAGCTATCTCTTTACACATGGAAATAACTACACCGCTATCTCTATAAACATGGAAATATCTACACCGCCATCTGTATGAACATGGAAATATCTCCACCGCCATCTGTATGAACATATAAATGTCTACACCGCCATCTGTATTAAGATGGAGATATCTACACCGCTATCTGTATAAACATGGAAATATCTACACCGCTATCTGTATGAACATGGAAATATCTACACCGCTATCTGTATGAACATGGAAATGTCTACACCGCTATCTGTATGAACATGGAAATATCTTCACCGCCATCTGTATGAACATGGATATATCTACACAGCCATAAGGATGAACATGGAAATAACTACACCGCTATCTGTATGAACATGGAAATATCTACACCGCTATCTGTATGAACACGGAAATATCTAAAGCACAATCTGTATGAACATGGAAATATCTACACCGATATCTGTTTGAACATGGAAATACCTTCAACGCAATCTGTATGAACATGGATATATCTACACAGCCATCTGGATGATCATGGAAATATCTACACCGCTATCTGTATGAACATGGGAATATCTACACCGCTATCTGTTTGAACATGGAAATATCTACACCGCTATCTGCATGAAAATGGAAATATCTACACAGCTATCTGCATATACATGGAAATATCTACAAAGCTATCTCTTTACACATCGAAATAACTACACCACTAAATCTATAAAGATGGAAATATCTACACCGCCATCTGTATGAACATGGAAATATCTGCACCACCATCTGTATGAACATATAAATATCTACACCGCCATCTGTATTAAGATGGAGATATCTACACCGCTATCTGTATAAACTTGGAAATATCTTAACCGCTATCTGTATAAACATGGAAATATCTACACCGCTATCTGGATGAACATGGAGATATCTGCACCGCTATCTGTTTGAACATGGAAATATATACACCGCTATCTGCATGAAAATGGAAATATCTAAACAGCTATCTCTTTACACATGGAAATAATTACACCGCTATCTCTATAAACATGGAAATATCTACACCGCCATCTGTATGAACATGGAAATATCTGCACCGCCATGTGTATGAACATATAAATATCTACACCACCATCTGTATTAAGATGGAGATATCTACACCGCTATCTGTATAAACATGGAAATATCTACACCGCTATCTGTATAAACATGGAAATATCTACACAGCTATCTGTATGAACATGGAAATATCTACACCGCTATCTGTTTGAACATGAAAATATCTACACCGCTATCTGCATGAAAATGGAAATATCTACACAGCTATCTGCATATACATGGAAATATCTACAAAGCTATCTCTTTACACATGCAAATAACTACAGCACTATATCTATAAACATGGAAATGTCTACACCACCATCTGTATGAACATGGAAATATCTGCACCACCATCTGTATGAAAATATAAATATCTACACCGCCGTCTGTATTAAGATGGAGATATCTACACCGCTATCTGTATAAACTTGGAAATATCTTCACCGCTATCAGTATAAACATGGAAATATCTACACCGTTATCTGTATAAACATGGAAATATCTACACCGCTACCTGTATAAACATGGAAATATAAGCACCGCTATCTGTATTAACATGGAAATATCTACACCGCAATCTGTACAAACATGGAATTATCTACACCGCTATCTGTATGAACATGGAAATAGCTACACCGCCATCTGTTTGAACATGGAAATATCTACAGCACTATCTGTAAGAACATGGAAATATCTACACCGCTATCTGTATGAACATGGATATATCTACACAGCCTTCTGGATGAACATCGAAATATCTACACCGCTATCTGTATGAACATGGAAATATCTACACCGCTATCTGTGTAAACATGCATACATCTTCACCGCTATCTGTATAAACATGGATATATCTACACCGCTATCTGTATGAACATGGAAATATCTACACCGCTATCTGTATGAACATGGAAATATCTACACCGCTATCTGTTTGAACATGGAAATAACTACACCGCTATCTGTATGAAGATTGAAATATCTACACCGCTATCTGTATGAACACGGAAATATCTAAACCGCTATCTGTATGAACATGGAAATATCTACACCGATATCTGTATGAACATGGAAATACCTTCAAAGCCATCTGTATGAACATGGATATATCTACACAGCCATCTGGATGATCATGGAAATATCTACACCGCTATCTGTATGAACATGGAAATATCTACACCGCTATCTGTTGGAACATGGAAATATCTACACCGCTATCTGCATGAAAATGGAAATATCTACACCGCTATCTGTATAAACATGGTAATACCAACACCGCTATCTGTATAAACATGGAAATATCTACACCGCTACCTGTATAAACATGGAAATATAAGCACCTCTATCTGTATTAACATGGAAATATCTACACCGCAATCTGTACGAACATGGAAATATCTACACCGCTATCTGTATGAACATGGAAATAGCTACACCGCCATCTGTTTGAACATGGAAATATCTACAGCACTATCTGTGAGAACATGGAAATATCTACACCGCTATCTGTATGAACATGGATATATCTACACAGCCTTCTGGAAGAACATCGAAATATCTACACCGCTATCTGTATGAACATGGAAATATCTACACCGCTATCTGGGTAAACATGCATACATCTTCACCGCTATCTGTATAAACATGGATATATCTACACCGCTATCTGTATGAACATGGAAATATCTACACCGCTATCTGTATGAACATGGAAATATCTACACCGCTATCTGTTTGAACATGGAAATATCTACACCGATATCTGCATGAAAATGGAAATATCTACACAGCTATCCGCATATACATGGAAATATCTACACAGCTATCTCTTTACACATGTAAATAACTACACCGCTATCTCTATAAACATGGAAATATCTACACCGCCATCTGTATGAACATGGAAATATCTCCACCGCCATCTGTATGAACATATAAATATCTACACCGCCATCTGAATTAAGACGGAGATATCTACACCGCTATCTGTATAAACATGGAAATATCTACACCGCTATCTGTATGAACATGGAAATATCTTCACCGCCATCTGTATGAACATGGATATATCTACACAGCCATATGGATGAACTTGGAAATAACTACACCGCTAGCTGTATAAACATGGAAATATCTTCACCGCCATCTGTGTGAACATGGATATGTCTACACAGCCGTCTGGATGAACATGGAAATATCTACACCGCTATCTGTGTAAACAGGCATACATCTTCACCGCTATCTGTATAAACTTGGAAATTTCTACACCGCTATCTGTATGAACATGTAAATGTCTACACCGCTATCTTTTTGAACTTAGAAATATCTACACCGCTATCTGCATGAAAATGGAAATATCTACACACCTATCTGAATATACATGGAAATATCTACACAGCTATCTCTTTACACATGGAAATAACTACACCGCTATCTGTATGAACATGGAATTATCTACACCACTATCTGTATGAACATGGAAATATCTACACCGCTATCTGTATGAACATGGAAATATCTTCACCGCCATCTGTATGAACATGGATATATCTACACAGCCATCTGGATGAACATGGAAATATCTACACAGCTATCTGCATGGACACGGAAATAGCTACACCACTATCTGTATGAACATGGAAATATCTACACCGCTATCTGTATGAACTTGGAAATATCTACACCGCTATCTGTATGAACATGGATATATCTACACAGCCATCAGGATGAACATGGAAATATCTACACCGCTATCTGTGTAAACATGCATACATCTTCACCGCTATCTGTATAAACATGGAAATATCTACACCACTATCTGTATGAACATGGAAATATCTACACCGCTATCTGCATGAAAATGGAAATATCTACACCGCTATCTGTATAAACATGGAAATATCTACACCGCTATCTGTGTAAACATGGAAATATCTACACCGCTACCTGTATAAACATGGAAATATCAGCACCGCTATCTGTATGAACACGGAAATATCTACACCGCCATCTATATGAACATTTAAATATCTTCACCGCCATCTGTACCAACATGGATACACCTACACTGCCATCTGTATAAACATGGAAATATCTACACCGTTATATGTATGAACATGGAAATATCTGCACCGCAATCTGTTTGAACATGGAAATAACTACACCGCTATCTGCATGAAAATGGAAATATCTACACAGCTATCTGCATATACATGGAAATATCTACACAGCTATCTCTTTACACATGGAAATAACTACACCGCTATCTCTATAAACACGGAAATATCTACACCGCCATCTGTATGAACATGGAAATACCAGCACCGCCATGTGTATGAACATATAAATATCTACACCGCCATCTGTATTAACATGGAGATATCTACACCGCTATCTGTACAAACTTGGAAATATCTTCACCGCTATCTGTATAAACATGGAAATATCTACACCGCTATCTGTATAAACGTGGAAATATCTACACCGCTATCTGTATGAACATGGAAATATCTACACCGCTATCTGTTTGAACATGGAAATATCTACACCGCTATCTGCATGAAAATGGAAATATCTACACAGCTAACTGCATATACATGGAAATATCTACAAAGCTATCTCTTTACACATGGAAATAACTACACCACTATAACTATAAAAATGGAAATATCTACAGCGACATCTGTATGAACATGGAAATATCTCCACCACAATCTGTATGAACATATAAATATCTACACCGCCATCTGTATTAACATGGAGATATCTACACCGCTATCTGTACAAACTTGGAAATATTTTCACCGCTATCTGTACAAAGATGGAAATATCTACACCGCTATCTGTATGAACATGGAAATAGCCACACCGCTATCTGTTTGAACATGGAAATATCTACAGCACTATGTGTATGAACATGGAAATACCTACACCGCTATCTGTATGAACATGGATATATCTACACAGCCATCTGGATGAACATGGAAATATCTACACCGCTATCTGTATGAACATGGATATATCTACACAGCCATCTGGATGAACATGGAAATATCTACACCGCTATCTGTATGAACATGGAAATATCTACACCGCTATCTGTTTGAACATGGAAATATCTACACCGCTATCTGCATGAAAATGGAAATATCTACACAGCTATCTGCATATACATGGAAATATCTACACAGCTATCTCTTTACACTTGGAAATAACTACACCGCTATCTCTATAAACATGGAAATATCAACACCGCCATCTGTATGAACATGGAAATATCTCCACCGCCATCTGTATGAACATATAAATATCTACACCGCCATCTGTATTAAGATGGAGATATCTACACCGCTATCTGTATAAACATGGAAATATCTACACCGCTATCTGTATGAACATGGAAATATCTACACCGCTATCTGTATGAACATGGTAATATCTACACCGCTATCTGTATGAACATGGAAATATCTTCACCGCCATCTGTATGAACATGGGTATATCTACACAGACATATGGATGAACATGGAAATAACTACACCGCTATCTGTATGAACATGGAAATATCTACACCGCTATCTGTATGATCACGGAAATATCTAGACTGCTATCTGTATGAACATGGAAATATCTACACCGCTATCTGTATGAACATGGAAATATCTTCAACGCCATCTGCATGAACATTGATATATCTACAAAGCCATCTGGATGAACATGGATATATCTACACCGCTATCTGTATGAACATGGAAATATCTACACCGCTATCTCTTTACACATGGAAATAACTACACCGCTATCTGTATGAACATGGTAATATCTACACCACCATCTTTATGAACATGGAAATATCTTCACCGCCATCTGTATGAACATATAAATACCTACACCGCCATCTGTATTAAGATGGAGATATGAACACCTCTATCTGTATAAACATGGAAATATCTACACCGCTGTCTGTATAAACATGGAAATATCTACACCGCTATCTGCATAAACATGGAAATATCTACACCGCTACCTGTATAAACATGGAAATATCAGCACTGCTATCTGAATGAACACGGAAATATCTACACCGCCATCTGTATGAACATGGAAATATCTTCACCGCCATCTGTACGAACATGGATATATGTACACTGCCATCTCGGTGAAAATGGAAATATCTACACCGCTATATGTATCAACATGGGAATATCTACACCGCTATCTGTACAAACATGGAAATATCTACACCGCTATCTGTATGAACATGGAAATATCTACACTGCTATCTGTATGAACATGGAAATATCTTCACCGCCATCTGTATTAAGATGGAGATATCTACACCGCTATCTGTATGAACATGGAAATAACTACACAGCCATCTGGATGAACATGGAAATATCTACACCGCTATATGTATGAACATGGAAATATCTTCACCGCTATCTGTGTAAACATGCATACATCTTCTCCGCTATCTGTATAAACATGGAAGTATCTTCAGCGCTATCTGTATGAACATGGAAATATCTGCACCGCTATCTGTTTGAACATGGAAATATTTACACCGCTATCTGCATGAAAATGGAAATATCTATACAGCTCTCTGCATATACATGGAAATATCTACACAGCTATCTCTTTACACATGAAAATAACTACACCGCTATCTCTATAAACACGGAAATATCTACACCGCCATCTGTATGAACATGGAAATATCTGCACCGCCATGTGTATGAACATATAAATATCTACACCACCATCTGTATTAAGATGGAGATACCTACACCGCTATCTGTATAAACATGGAAATATCTACACCGCTATCTGTATAAACATGGAAATATCTACACCCCTATCTGTATGAACATGGAAATATCTACACCGCTATCTGTTTGAACATGGAAATATCTACACCGCTATCTGCATGACAATGGAAATATCAACACCGCTATCTGCATATACATGGAAATATCTAAAAATCTGTCTCATTACACATGGAAATAACTACACAACTATATCTATAAAGATGGAAATATCTAAACCGCCATCTGTATGAACATGGAAATATCTGCACAACCATCTGTATGAACATATAAATATCTACACCGCCATCTGTATTAAGATGGAGATATCTACACCGCTATCTGTATAAACTTGGAAATATATTCACCGCTATCTGTATAAACATGGAAATATCTACACCGCTATCTGTATGAACATGGAAATATCTGCACCGCTATCTGTTTGAACATGGAAATATCTACACCGCTATCTGCATGAAAATGGAAATATCTACACAGCTATCTGCATATACATGGAAATATCTACACAGCTATCTCTTTACACATGGAAATAACTACACCACTATCTCTATAAACATGGAAATATCTACACCGCCATCTGTATGAACATGGAAATATCTGCACCACCATCTGTATGAACATATAAATAACTACACCGCCATCTGTATTATGATGGAGATATCTACACTGCTATCTGTATAAACTTGGAAATATCTTCACCGCTATCTGTATAAACATGGAAATATCTACACCGCTATCTGTATAAACATGGAAATATCTTCACCGCTATCTGTATAAACATGGAAATATCTACACCGCTATCTGTATAAACATGGAAATATCTACACCGCTACCTGTATAAACATGGAAATATCTACACCGCTATCTGTATAAACATGGAAATATCTACACCGCTATCTGTATTAACATGGAAATATCTACACCGCAATCTGTACGAACATGGAAATATCTACACCGCTATCTGTATGAACATGGAAATAGCTACACCGCTATCTGTTTGAACATGGAAATATCTACAGCACTATCTGTAAGAACACGGAAATATCTACACCGCTATCTGTATGAACATGGATATATCTACACAGCCTTCTGGATGAACATCGAAATATCTACACCGCTATCTGTATGAACATGGAAATATCTACACCGCTATCTGTGTAAACATGCATACATCTTCACCGCTATCTGTATAAACATGGATATGTCTACACCGCTATCTGTATGAACATGGAATATCTACACCGCTATCTGTTTGAACATGGAATTGTCTACACCGCTATCTGCATGAAAATGGAAATATCTACACAGCTATCTGCACATACATGGAAATATCTACACAGCTATCTCTTTACACAAGTAAATAACTACACCGCTATCTCTATAAACATGGAAATATCTACACCGCCATCTGTATGAACATGGAAATATCTCCACCGCCATCTGTATGAATATATAAATATCTACACCGCCATCTGTATTAAGATGGAGATTCCTACACCGCTATCTGTATAAACATGGAAATGTCTACACCGCTATCTGTGTAAACAGGAATACATCTTCACCGCTATCTGTATAAACATGGAAATTTCTACACCGCTATCTGTATGAACATGGAAATGTCTACACTGCTATCTGAATGAACATGGAAATATCTACACCGCTATCTGTATGAACATGGAAATTTCTACACTGATATCTGTTTGAACATGGATATATCTACATAGCCATCTGGATGACCGTGGAAATATCTACACCGCTATCTGCATGAACATGGAAATAGCTACACCGCTATCTGTAGGAACATGGAAATATCTACACCACTATCTGTATGAACTTGGAAATATCTACACCGCTATCTGTATGAACATGGATATATCTACACAGCCATCTGGATGAACATGGAAATATCTACACCGCTATCTGTGTAAACATGCATACATCTTCACCGCTATCTGTATAAACATGGAAATATCTACACCGCTATCTGTATGAACATGGAAATATCTACACCGCTATCTGCATGAAAATGGAAATATCTACACCGCTATCTGTATAAACATGGAAATATCTACACTGCTATCTGTGTAAACATGGAAATATCAACACCGCTACCGGTATAAACATGGAAATATCAGCACCGCTATCTGTATGAACACGGAAATATCTACACCGCCATCTGTATGAACATGGAAATATCTTCACCGCCATCTGTACCAACATGGATACATCTACACTGCCATCAGGATGAAAATGGAAATATCTACACCGCTATATGTATGAACATGGGAATATCTACACCGCTATCTGTATGAACATGGAAATATCTACACCGCTGTCTGTATGAACATGGAAATATCTTCACCGCCATCTGTATTAAGATGGAGATATCTACACCGCTATCTGTATGAACATGAAAACAACTACACAGCCATCTGGATGAACATGGAAATATCTACACCGCTATCTGTATGAACATGGAAATATCTTCACCGCTATCTGTGTAAACATGCATACATCTTCTCTGCTATCTGTAGAAACATGGAAATATCTACACCGTTATCTGTATGAACATGGAAATATCTGCACCGCTATCTGTTTGAACATGGAAATATCTACACCGCTATCTGCATGAAAATGGAAATATCTACACAGCTATCTGCATATACATGGAAATATCTACACAGCTATCTCTTCACACATGGAAATAACTACACCGCTATCTCTATAAACACGGAAATATCTACACCGCCATCTGTATGAACATGGAAATACCTGCACCGCCATGTATATGAACATATAAATATCTACACCGCCATCTGTATTAAGTTGGACATATCTACACCGCTATCTGTATAAACGTGGAAATATCTACACCGCTATCTGTATAAACATGGAAATATCTACACCGCTATCTGTATGAACATGGAAATATCTACACCGCTATCTGTTTGAACATGGAAATATCTACACCGCTATCTGCATGAAAATGGAAATATCTACACAGCTATCTGCATATACATGGAAATATCTACAAAGCTATCTCTTTACACATGGAAATAACTACACCACTATATCTATAAAAATGGAAATATCTACACCGCCATCTGTATGAAGATGGAAATATCTGCACCACCATCTGTATGAACATATAAATATCTACACCGCCATCTGTATTAACATGGAGATATCTACACCGCTATCTGTATGAACATGGAAATAGCTACACCGCTATCTGTATGAACATGGAAATATCTAAACCGCTATCTGTATGAACATGGAAATAACTACACCGATATCTGTATGAACATGGAAATATTTTCAACGCCATCTGTATGAACATGGATATATCTACACAGCCATCTGGATGATCATGGAAATACCTTCACCGCTATCTGTATGAACATGGAATTATCTACACCACTGTCTGTATGAACATGGAAATATCTAAACCGCTATCTATATGAACATGGAAATATCTTCACCGCTATCTGTATGAACATGGATATATATACACAGCCATCTGGATGAACATGGAAATATCTGCACAGCTATCTGCATTGACATGGAAATAGCTACACCGCTATCTGTAGGAAAATGGAAATATCTACACCACTATCTGTATGAACTTGGAACTATCTACACCGCTATCTGTATGAACATGGATATATCTACACAGCCATCTGGATGAACATGGAAATATCTACACCGCTATCTGTATAAACATGGAAATATCTACACCGCTACCTGTATAAACATGGAAATATCAGCACCGCTATCTGTATAAACATGGAAATATTTACACTGCTATCTGTATGAACATGGAAATATCTACACCGCTATCTGTTTGAACATGGAAATATCTACACCGCTATCTGCATGAAAATGGAAATTTCTACACAGCTATCTGCATATACATGGAAATATCTACAAAGCTATCTCTTTACACATGGAAATAACTACACCGCTATCTCTATAAACATGGAAAATCTAAACCGCCATTTGTATGAACATGGAAATATCTGCACCGCCATCTGCATGAACTTATAAATATCTACACCGCAATCTGTATAAAGATGGAGATATCTACAACGCTATCTGTATAAACATGGAAATATCTACAACGCTATCTGTATAAACATGGAAATACCTACACCGCTATCTGTATAAACATGGAAAGATCAGCACTGCTATCTGAATGAACATGGAAATATCACCCCCTCTATCTGTGAACATGGAAATATCTACACCACTATCTGTATGAACATGGAAATATCTACACCGCTATCTGTATGAACATGGAATTACCTTCACCGCCATCTTTATGAACATGGATATGTCTACGCAGCCATCTGGATGAACATAGAAATATCAACACCGCTCTCTGTATGAACATGGAAATTGCAACACCGCTATCTGTATGAACATGGAAATATCTACACCACTATCTGTATGAACATGGAAATATCTACACCGCTATCTGTATGAACATGGAAATAGCTACACCGATATCTGTATGAACATGGAAATATCTACACCTCTATCTGTATGAACATGGAAATATCTACACCGCTATCTGTATGAACATGGAAATATCTACACCGCTATCTGTATAAACACGGAAATATCTACAACGCTATCTGTATAAACATGGAAATATCTACACCGCTATCTGTATAAACATGGAAATATCTACACCGCTACCTGTATAAACATGGAAATATCAGCACCGCTATCTGTATGAACATGGAAATATCTTCACCGCTATCTGTATGAACATGGAAATATCTACGCCACTATCTGTATGAACATGGAAACATCTACACCGCTATCTGAACATGGAAATATCTTCACCGCCATCTGTTAGAACATGCATATATCTACACAGCCATCTGGTTGAACATGGAAATATCTACATCGCTATCTGCATGAACATGGAAATAGCTACACCGCTATCTGTATGAACATGGAAATATCTACACCACTATCTGTATGCACATGGAAATATCTACACCGCTATCTGTATGAACATGGATATATCAACACAGCCATCTGGATGAACATGGAAATATCTACACCGCTATCTGTGTAAACATGCATATATCTTCACCGCTATCTGTATAAACATGGAAATATCTACACCGCTATCTGGATGAACATGGAAAAATCTACACCGCTATCTGCATGAAAATGGAAATATCTACACAGCTATCTGCATATACATAGAAATATCTACACAGCTATCTCTTTACACATGGAAATAACTACAACGCTATCTTGATAAACATGGAAATATCTACACCGCCCACTGTATGAACATCTAAATATCTACACCGCCATCTGTATTAACATGGAGATATCTACACCGCTATCTGTACAAACTTGGAAATATCTTCACCGCTATCTGTATAAACATGGAAATATCTACACCGCTATCTGTATAAACGTGGAAATATCTACACCGCTATCTGTATGAACATGGAAATATCTACACCGCTATCTGTTTGAACATGGAAATATCTACACCGCTATCTGCATGAAAATGGAAATATCTACACAGCTATCTGCATATACATGGAAATATCTACAAAGCTATCTCTTTACACATGGAAATAACTACACCACTATAACTATAAAAATGGAAATATCTACAGCGCCATCTGTATGAACATGGAAATATCTCGACCACCATCTGTATGAACATATAAATATCTACACCGCCATCTGTATTAACATGGAGATATCTACACCGCTATCTGTACAAACTTGGAAATATTTTCACCGCTATCTGTATAAAGATGGAAATATCTACACCGCTATCTGTATGAACATGGAAATAGCCACACCGCTATCTGTTTGAACATGGAAATATCTACAGCACTATGTGTATGAACATGGAAATATCTACACCGCTATCTGTATGAACATGGATATATCTACACAGCCATCTGAATGAACATGGAAATATCTACACCGCTATCTGTATGAACATGGAAATATCTACACCGCTATCTGTTTGAACATGGAAATATCTACACCGCTATCTGTTTGAACATGGAAATATCTACACAGCTATCTGCATATACATGGAAATATCTACACAGCTATCTCTTTACACTTGGAAATAACTACACCGCTATCTCTATAAACATGGAAATATCAACACCGCCATCTGTATGAACATGGAAATATCTCCACCGCCATCTGTATGAACATATAAATATCTACACCGCCATCTGTATTAAGATGGAGATATCTACACCGCTATCTGTATAAACATGGAAATATCTACACCGCTATCTGTATGAACATGGAAATATCTACACCGCTATCTGTATGAACATGGTAATATCTACACCGCTATCTGTATGAACATGGAAATATCTTCACCGCCATCTGTATGAACATGGGTATATCTACACAGCCATATGGATGAACATGGAAATAACTACACCGCTATCTGTATGAACATGGAAATATCTACACCGCTATCTGTATGATCATGGAAATATCTAGACCGCTATCTGTATGAACATGGAAATATCTACACCGCTATCTGTATGAACATGGAAATATCTTCAACGCCATCTGCATGAACATTGATATATCTACAAAGCCATCTGGATGAACATGGATATATCTACACCGCTATCTGTATGAACATGGAAATATCTACACCGCTATCTCTTTACACATGGAAATAACTACACCGCTATCTGTATGAACATGCTAATATCTACACCACCATCTTTATGAACATGGAAATATCTTCACCGCCATCTGTATGAACATATAAATACCTACACCGCCATCTGTATTAAGATGGAGATATGAACACCTCTATCTGTATAAACATGGAAATATCTACACCGCTGTCTGTATAAACATGGAAATATCTACACCGCTATCTGCATAAACATGGAAATATCTACACCGCTACCTGTATAAACATGGAAATATCAGCACTGCTATCTGAATGAACACGGAAATATCTACACCGCCATCTGTATGAACATGGAAATATCTTCACCGCCATCTGTACGAACATGGATATATCTACACTGCCATCTCGGTGAAAATGGAAATATCTACACCGCTATATGTATCAACATGGGAATATCTACACCGCTATCTGTACAAACATGGAAATATCTACACCGCTATCTGTATGAACATGGAAATATCTACACTGCTATCTGTATGAACATGGAAATATCTTCACCGCCATCTGTATTAAGATGGAGATATCTACACCGCTATCTGTATGAACATGGAAATAACTACACAGCCATCTGGATGAACATGGAAATATCTACACCGCTATATGTATGAACATGGAAATATCTTCACCGCTATCTGTGTAAACATGCATACATCTTCTCCGCTATCTGTATAAACATGGAAGTATCTTCAGCGCTATCTGTATGAACATGGAAATATCTGCACCGCTATCTGTTTGAACATGGAAATATTTACACCGCTATCTGCATGAAAATGGAAATATCTATACAGCTCTCTGCATATACATGGAAATATCTACACAGCTATCTCTTTACACATGAAAATAACTACACCGCTATCTCTATAAACACGGAAATATCTACACCGTCATCTGTATGAACATGGAAATATCTGCACCGCCATGTGTATGAACATATAAATATCTACACCACCATCTGTATTAAGATGGAGATATCTACACCGCTATCTGTATAAACATGGAAATATCTACACCGCTATCTGTATAAACATGGAAATATCTACACCGCTATCTGTATGAACATGGAAATATCTACACCACTATCTGTTTGAACATGGAAATATCTACACCGCTATCTGCATGAAAATGGAAATATCAACACCGCTATCTGCATATACATGGAAATATCTAAAAATCTGTCTCATTACACATGGAAATAACTACACAACTATATCTATAAAGATGGAAATATCTAAACCGCCATCTCTATGAACATGGAAATATCTGCACAACCATCTGTATGAACATATAAATATCTACACCGCCATCTGTATTAAGATGGAGATATCTACACCGCTATATGTATAAACTTGGAAATATATTCACCGCTATCTGTATAAACATGGAAATATCTACACCGCTATCTGTATGAACATGGAAATATCTGCACCGCTATCTGTTTGAACATGGAAATATCTACACCGCTATCTGCATGAAAATGGAAATATCTACACAGCTATCTGCATATACATGGAAATATCTACACAGCTATCTCTTTACACATGGAAATAACTACACCACTATCTCTATAAACATGGAAATATCTACACCGCCATCTGTATGAACATGGAAATATCTGCACCACCATCTGTATGAACATATAAATAACTACACCGCCATCTGTATTATGATGCAGATATCTACACTGCTATCTGTATAAACTTGGAAATATCTTCACCGCTATCTGTATAAACATGGAAATATCTACACCGCTATCTGTATAAACATGGAAATATCTTCACCGCTATCTGTATAAACATGGAAATATCTACACCGCTATCTGTATAAACATGGAAATATCTACACCGCTACCTGTATAAACATGGAAATATAAGCACCGCTATCTGTATTAACATGGAAATATCTACACCGCAATCTGTACGAACATGGAAATATCTACACCGCTATCTTTATGAACATGGAAATAGCTACACCGCTATCTGTTTGAATATGGAAATATCTACAGCACTATCTCTAAGAACACGGAAATATCTACACCGCTATCTGTATGAACATGGATATATCTACACAGCCTTCTGGATTAACATCGAAATATCTACACCGCTATCTGTATGAACATGGAAATATCTACACCGCTATCTGTGTAAACATGCATACATCTTCACCGCTATCTGAATAAACATGGATATGTCAACACCGCTATCTGTATGAACATGGAATATCTACACCGCTATCTGTTTGAACATGGAAATGTCTACACCGCTATCTGCATGAAAATGGAAATATCTACACAGCTATCTGCATATACATGGAAATATCTACACAGCTATCTCTTTACACAAGTAAATAACTACACCGCTATCTCTATAAACATGGAAATATCTACACCGCCATCTGTATGAACATGGAAATATCTCCACCGCCATCTGTATGAACATATAAATATCTACACCGCCATCTGTATTAAGATGGAGATTCCTACACCGCTATCTGTATAAACATGGAAATGTCTACACCGCTATCTGTGTAAACAGGAATACATCTTCACCGCTATCTGTATAAACATGGAAATTTCTACACCGCTATCTGTATGAACATGGAAATGTCTACACCGCTATCTGTATGAACATGGAAATATCTTCACCGCTCTCTGTATGAACATGGAAATTTCTACACTGATATCTGTTTCAACATGGATATATCTACACAGCCATCTGGATGACCATGGAAATATCTACACCGCTATCTGCATGAACATGGAAATAGCTACACCGCAATCTGTAGGAACATGGAAATATCTACACCACTATCTGTATGAACTTGGAAATATCTACACCGCTATCTGTATGAACATGGATATATCTACACAGCCATCTGGATGAACATGGAAATATCTACACCGCTATCTGTGTAAACATGCATACATCTTCACCGCTATCTGTATAAACATGGAAATATCTACACCGCTATCTGTATGAACATGGAAATATCTACACCGCTATCTTCATGAAAATGGAAATATCTACACCGCTATCTGTATAAACATGGAAATATCTACACCGCTATCTGTGTAAACATGGAAATATCAACACCGCTACCTGTATAAACATGGAAATATCAGCACCGCTATCTGTATGAACACGGAAATATCTACACCGCCATCTGTATGAACATGGAAATATCTTCACCGCCATCTGTACCAACATGGATACATCTACACTGCCATCAGGATGAAAATGGAAATATCTACACCGCTGTATGTATGAACATGGGAATATCTACACCGCTATCTGTATGAACATGGAAATATCTACACCGCTATCTGTATGAACATGGAAATATCTTCACCGCCATCTGTATTAAGATGGAGATATCTACACCGCTATCTGTATGAACATGAAAACAACTACACAGCCATCTGGATGAACATGGAAATATCTACACCGCTATCTGTATGAACATGGAAATATCTTCACCGCTATCTGTGTAAACATGCATACATCTTCTCTGCTATCTGTATAAACATGGAAATATCTACACCGTTATCTGTATGAACATGGAAATATCTGCACCGCTATCTGTTTGAACATGGAAATATCTACACCGCTATCTGCATGAAAATGGAAATATCTACACAGCTATCTGCATATACATGGAAATATCTACACAGCTATCTCTTCACACATGGAAATAACTACACCGCTATCTCTATAAACACGGAAATATCTACACCGCCATCTGTATGAACATGGAAATACCTGCACCGCCATGTGTATGAACATATAAATATCTACACCGCCATCTGTATTAAGTTGGACATATCTACACCGCTATCTGTATAAACGTGGAAATATCTACACCGCTATCTGTATAAACATGGAAATATCTACACCGCTATCTGTATGAACATGGAAATATCTACACCGCTATCTGTTTGAACATGGAAATATCTACACCGCTATCTGCATGAAAATGGAAATATCTACACAGCTATCTGCATATTCATGGAAATATCTACAAAGCTATCTCTTTACACATGGAAATAACTACACCACTATATCTATAAAAATGGAAATATCTACACCGCCATCTGTATGAACATGGAAATATCTGCACCACCATCTGTATGAACATATAAATATCTACACCGCCATCTGTATTAACATGGAGATATCTACACCGCTATCTGTATGAACATGGAAATAGCTACACCGCTATCTGTATGAACATGGAAATATCTAAACCGCTATCTGTATGAACATGGAAATATCTACACCGATATCTGTATGAACATGGAAATATCTTCAACGCCATCTGTATGAACATGGATATATCTACACAGCCATCTGGATGATCATGGAAATACCTTCACCGCTATCTGTATGAACATGGAATTATCTACACCACTGTCTGTATGAACATGGAAATATCTAAACCGCTATCTATATGAACATGGAAATATCTTCACCGCTATCGGTATGAACATGGATATATCTACACAGCCATCTGGATGAACATGGAAATATCTGCACAGCTATCTGCATTGACATGGAAATAGCTACACCGCTATCTGCAGGAAAATGGAAATATCTACACCACTATCTGTATGAACTTGGAACTATCTACACCGCTATCTGTATGAACATGGATATATCTACACAGCCATCTGGATGAACATGGAAATATCTACACCGCTATCTGTGTAAACATGCATACATCTTCACCGCTATCTGTATAAACATGGAAATATCTACACAGCTATCTGTATAAACATGGAAATATCTACACCGCTATCTGTATAAACATGGAAATATCTACACCGCTACCTGTATAAACATGGAAATATCAGCACCGCTATCTGTATAAACATGGAAATATTTACACTGCTATCTGTATGAACATGGAAATATCTACACCGCTATCTGTTTGAACATGGAAATATCTACACCGCTATCTGCATGAAAATGGAAATTTCTACACAGCTATCTGCATATACATGGAAATATCTACAAAGCTATCTCTTTACACATGGAAATAACTACACCGCTATCTCTATAAACATGGAAAATCTAAACCGCCATTTGTATGAACATGGAAATATCTGCACCGCCATCTGCATGAACTTATAAATATCTACACCGCAATCTGTATAAAGATGGAGATATCTACACCGCTATCTGTATAAACATGGAAATATCTACACCGCTATCTGTATAAACATGGAAATACCTACACCGCTATCTGTATAAACATGGAAAGATCAGCACTGCTATCTGAATGAACATGGAAATATCACCCCCTCTATCTGTGAACATGGAAATATCTACACCACTATCTGTATGAACATGGAAATATCTACACCGCTATCTGTATGAACATGGAATTACCTTCACCGCCATCTTTATGAACATGGATATGTCTACACAGCCATCTGGATGAACATGGAAATATCAACACCGCTCTCTGTATGAACATGGAAATTGCAACACCGCTATCTGTATGAACATGGAAATATCTACACCACTATCTGTATGAACATGGAAATATCTACACCGCTATCTGTATGAACATGGAAATAGCTACACCGATATCTGTATGAACATGGAAATATCTACACCTCTATCTGTATGAACATGGAAATATCTACACCGCTATCTGTATGAACATGGAAATATCTACACCGCTATCTGTATAAACACGGAAATATCTACAACGCTATCTGTATAAACATGGAAATATCTACACCGCTATCTGTATAAACATGGAAATATCTACACCGCTACCTGTATAAACATGGAAATATCAGCACCGCTATCTGTATGAACATGGAAATATCTTCACCGCTATCTGTATGAACATGGAAATATCTACGCCACTATCTGTATGAACATGGAAACATCTACACCGCTATCTGAACATGGAAATATCTTCACCGCCATCTGTTAGAACATGCATATATCTACACAGCCATCTGGTTGAACATGGAAATATCTACATCACTATCTGCATGAACATGGAAATAGCTACACCGCTATCTGTATGAACATGGCAATATCTACACCACTATCTGTATGAACATGGAAATATCTACACCGCTATCTGTATGAACATGGAAATATCTTCACCGCCATCTGTATGAACATGGAAATATCTTCACCGCCATCTGTATGAACATGGATATATCTACACAGCCATCTGGATGAACATGGAAATATCTACACAGCTATCTGCATATACATGGGAATATCTACACAGCTATCTCTTTACACATGGAAATAACTACAACGCTATCTTGATAAACATGGAAATATCTACACCGCCATCTGTATGAACATGGAAATATCTGCACCGCCATGTGTATGAACATATAAATATCTACACCAACATCTGTATTAAGATGGAGATATCTACACCGCTGTCTGTATAAACATGGAAATATCTACACCGCTTTCTGTATACATATGGAAATATCTACACCGCTATCTGTATGAACATGGAAATATCTACACCGCTATCTGTATAAACATGGAAATATCTACACCGCTATCTGTATGAACATGGAAATATCTACAACGCTATCTGTTTGAACATGGAAATATCTACACCGCTATCTGCATGAAAATGGAAATATCTACACAGCTATCAGCATATACATGGAAATATCTACGAAGCTATCTCTTTACACATGGAAATAACTACACCACTATATCTATAAACATGGAAATATCTACACCGCCATCTGTATGAACATGGAAATATCTGCACCGCCATGTGTATGAACATATAAATATCTACACCAACATCTGTATTAAGATGGAGATATCTACACCGCTGTCTGTATAAACATGGAAATATCTACACCGCTTTCTGTATACATATGGAAATATCTACACCGCTATCTGTATGAACATGGAAATATCTACACCGCTATCAGTTTGAACATGGAAATATCTACCCTGCTATCTGCATGAAAATGGAAATATCTACACAGCTATCTGCATATACATGGAACTATCTACTAAGATATCTCTTTACACATGGAAATAACTACACCACTATATCTATAAACATGGAAATATCTACACCGCTACCTGTATGAACATGGAAATATCTGCACCACCATCTGTATGAACATATAAATATCTACACCACCATCTGTATTAAGATGGAGATAACTACACCGCTATCTGTATAAACTTGGAAATATCTACACCGCTATCTGTATAAACATGGAAATATCTACACCGTTATCTGTATAAACATGGAAATATCTACACCTCTACCTGTATAAACATGGAAATATAAGCACCGCTACCTGTATTAAGATGGAGATAACTACACCGCTATCTGTATAAACGTGGAAATATCAGCACCACTATCTGTATGAACATGGAAATATCTTCACCGCTATCTGTATGAACTTGGAAATATCCACACCGTTATCTGTATGAACATGGAAATATCTACACCGCTATCTGAACATGGAAATATCTTCACCGCCATCTGTTAGAACATGCATATATCTACACAGCCATCTGGTTGAACATGGAAATATCTACATCGCTATCTGCATGAACATGGAAATAGCTACACCGCTATCTGTATGAACATGGAAATATCTACACCACTATCTGTATGAACATGGAAATATCTACACCGCTATCTGTATGAACATGGATATATCAACACAGCCATCAGGATGAACATGGAAATATCTACACCGCTATCTGTGTAAACATGCATATATCTTCACCGCTATCTGTATAAACATGGAAATATCTACACCGCTATCTGGATGAACATGGAAATATCTACAACGCTATCTGTTTGAACATGGAAATATCTACACCGCTATCTGAATGAAAATGGAAATATCTACACGGCTATCTGCATATACATGGAAATATCTACACAGCTATCTCTTTACACATGGAAATAACTACACCGCTATCTGTATGAACATGGAAATATCCACACCGCCATCTGTATTAACATGGAAATATCTGCACCGCCATCTGTATGAACATATAAATATCTACACCACCATCTGTATTAAGTTGGAGATATCTACACCGCTTTCTGTATAAGCATGGAAATATCCACAGCGCTATCTGTGTAAACATGGAAATATCTACACCGCAATCTGTTTAAACATGGAAATACCTACACCGCAACCTGTATAAACATGGAAATATCAGCACCGCTATCTGTATGAACATGGAAATATCTACACCGCTATCTGTTTGAACATGGAAATATCTACACCGCTATCTGCATGAAAATGGAAATATCTACACAGCTATCGGCATATACATGGAAATATCTACAAAGCTATCTCTTTACACATGGAAATAACTACACCGCTATCTCTATAAACATGGAAATATCTACACCGCCATCTGTATGAACATGGAAATAGCTGCACCGCCATCTGTAGGAACATATAAATATCTACACCGCTATCTGTATTAAGATGGAGATACCTACACCGCTAGCTGTATAAACATGGAAATATCTACACCGCTACCTGTATAAACATGGAAATATCAGCACCGCTATCTGTATGAACATGGAAGTATCTACACTGCTATCTGTATGAACATGGAAATATCTACACCGCTATCTGTATGAACATGGAAATATCTTCACCGCCATCTGTATGAACATGGATATATCTACACAGCCATCTGGATGAACATGGAAATATCTAAACCGCCATCTGTATGAACATGGAAATATCTGCACCGCCATCTGTATGAACATATAAATACCTACACCGCCATCTGTATTAAGATGGAGATATCTACACCTCTATCTGTATAAACATGGAAATATCTACACCGCTATCTGTATAAACATGGAAATATCCACACCGCTATCTGTATAAAAATGGAAATATCAGCACTTCTTTCTGTATGAACACGGAAATATCTACACCGCCATCTGTATGAAAAAGGAAATATCTTCACCGCCATCTGTACGAACATGGATATATCTACACTGCCATCTCGATGAAAATGGAAATATCTACACCGCTATATGTATCAACATGGGAATATCTACACCGCTATCTGTACGAACATGGAAATATCTACACGGCTATCTGTACGAACATGGAAATATCTACACCGCTATCTGTATTAACATGGAAATATCTACACCGCAATCTGTACGAACACGGAAATATCTACACCGCTATCTGTATGAACATGGAAATAGCTACTCCGCCATCTGTTTGAACATGGAAATATCTACAGCACTATCTGTAAGAACATGGAAATATCTACACAGCTATCTGTATGAACATGGATATATCTACACAGTCTTCTGGATGAACATCGAAATATCTACACCGCTATCTGTGTGAACATGGAAATATCTACACCGCTATCTGTGTAAACATGCATACATCTTCTACGCTATCTGTATAATAATGGATATATCTACACCGCTATCTGTATGAACATGGAAATATCTACACCGCTATCTGTTCGAACATGGAAATATCTACACCGCTATCTGCATGAAAATGGAAATATCTACACAGCTATCTGCATATACATGGAAATATCTACACAGCTATCTCTTTACACATGTAAATAACTACACCGCTATCTCTATAAACATGGAAATATCTACACCGCCATCTGTATGAACATGGAAATATCTCCACCGCCATCTGTATGAACATATAATTATCTACACCGCCATCTGTATTAAGATGGAGATATCTACACCGCTATCTGTATAAACATGGAAATATCTACACCACTATCTGTATGAACATGGAAATATCTACACCGCTATCTGTATGAACATGGAAATATCTACACCGCTATCTGTATGAACATGGAAATATCTTCACCGCCATCTGTATGAACATGGATATATCTACACAGCCATATGGATGAACATGGAAATAACTACACCGCTATCTGTATGAACATGGAAATATCTACACCGCTATCTGTATGAACACGGAAATATCAAAAGCGCAATCTGTATGAACATGAAAATATCTACACCGATATCTGTATGAACATGGAAATACCTTCAACGCTATCTGTATGAACATGGATATATCTACACAGCCATCTGGATGATCATGGAAATATCTACACCGCTATCTGTATGAACATGGAAATATCTACGCCACTATCTGTATGAACATGGAAACATCTACACCGCTATCTGAACATGGAAATATCTTCACCGCCATCTGTTAGAACATGCATATATCTACACAGCCATCTGGTTGAACATGGAAATATCTACATCACTATCTGCATGAACATGGAAATAGCTACACCGCTATCTGTATGAACATGGCAATATCTACACCACTATCTGTATGAACATGGAAATATCTACACCGCTATCTGTATGAACATGGAAATATCTTCACCGCCATCTGTATGAACATGGAAATATCTTCACCGCCATCTGTATGAACATGGATATATCTACACAGCCATCTGGATGAACATGGAAATATCTACACAGCTATCTGCATATACATGGGAATATCTACACAGCTATCTCTTTACACATGGAAATAACTACAACGCTATCTTGATAAACATGGAAATATCTACACCGCCATCTGTATGAACATGGAAATATCTGCACCGCCATGTGTATGAACATATAAATATCTACACCAACATCTGTATTAAGATGGAGATATCTACACCGCTGTCTGTATAAACATGGAAATATCTACACCGCTTTCTGTATACATATGGAAATATCTACACCGCTATCTGTATGAACATGGAAATATCTACACCGCTATCTGTATAAACATGGAAATATCTACACCGCTATCTGTATGAACATGGAAATATCTACAACGCTATCTGTTTGAACACGGAAATATCTACACCGCTATCTGCATGAAAATGGAAATATCTACACAGCTATCAGCATATACATGGAAATATCTACGAAGCTATCTCTTTACACATGGAAATAACTACACCACTATATCTATAAACATGGAAATATCTACACCGCCATCTGTATGAACATGGAAATATCTGCACCGCCATGTGCATGAACATATAAATATCTACACCAACATCTGTATTAACATGGAGATATCTACACCGCTGTCTGTATAAACATGGAAATATCTACACCGCTTTCTGTATACATATGGAAATATCTACACCGCTATCTGTATGAACATGGAAATATCTACACCGCTATCAGTTTGAACATGGAAATATCTACCCTGCTATCTGCATGAAAATGGAAATATCTACACAGCTATCTGCATATACATGGAACTATCTACTAAGATATCTCTTTACACATGGAAATAACTACACCACTATATCTATAAACATGGAAATATCTACACCGCTACCTGTATGAACATGGAAATATCTGCACCACCATCTGTATGAACATATAAATATCTACACCACCATCTGTATTAAGATGGAGATAACTACACCGCTATCTGTATAAACTTGGAAATATCTACACCGCTATCTGTATAAACATGGAAATATCTACACCGTTATCTGTATAAACATGGAAATATCTACACCTCTACCTGTATAAACATGGAAATATAAGCACCGCTACCTGTATTAAGATGGAGATAACTACACCGCTATCTGTATAAACGTGGAAATATCAGCACCACTATCTGTATGAACATGGAAATATCTTCACCGCTATCTGTATGAACTTGGAAATATCCACACCGTTATCTGTATGAACATGGAAATATCTACACCGCTATCTGAACATGGAAATATCTTCACCGCCATCTGTTAGAACATGCATATATCTACACAGCCATCTGGTTGAACATGGAAATATCTACATCGCTATCTGCATGAACATGGAAATAGCTACACCGCTATCTGTATGAACATGGAAATATCTACACCACTATCTGTATGAACATGGAAATATCTACACCGCTATCTGTATGAACATGGATATATCAACACAGCCATCAGGATGAACATGGAAATATCTACACCGCTATCTGTGTAAACATGCATATATCTTCACCGCTATCTGTATAAACATGGAAATATCTACACCGCTATCTGGATGAACATGGAAATATCTACAACGCTATCTGTTTGAACATGGAAATATCTACACCGCTATCTGAATGAAAATGGAAATATCTACACGGCTATCTGCATATACATGGAAATATCTACACAGCTATCTCTTTACACATGGAAATAACTACACCGCTATCTGTATGAACATGGAAATATCCACACCGCCATCTGTATTAACATGGAAATATCTGCACCGCCATCTGTATGAACATATAAATATCTACACCACCATCTGTATTAAGATGGAGATATCTACACCGCTTTCTGTATAAACATGGAAATATCCACAGCGCTATCTGTGTAAACATGGAAATATCTACACCGCAATCTGTTTAAACATGGAAATACCTACACCGCAACCTGTATAAACATGGAAATATCAGCACCGCTATCTGTATGAACATGGAAATATCTACACCGCTATCTGTTTGAACATGGAAATATCTACACCGCTATCTGCATGAAAATGGAAATATCTACACAGCTATCGGCATATACATGGAAATATCTACAAAGCTATCTCTTTACACATGGAAATAACTACACCGCTATCTCTATAAACATGGAAATATCTACACCGCCATCTGTATGAACATGGAAATAGCTGCACCGCCATCTGTAGGAACATATAAATATCTACACCGCTATCTGTATTAAGATGGAGATACCTACACCGCTAGCTGTATAAACATGGAAATATCTACACCGCTACCTGTATAAACATGGAAATATCAGCACCGCTATCTGTATGAACATGGAAGTATCTACACCGCTATCTGTATGAACATGGAAATATCTACACCGCTATCTGTATGAACATGGAAATATCTTCACCGCCATCTGTATGAACATGGATATATCTACACAGCCATCTGGATGAACATGGAAATATCTAAACCGCCATCTGTATGAACATGGAAATATCTGCACCGCCATCTGTATGAACATATAAATACCTACACCGCCATCTGTATTAAGATGGAGATATCTACACCTCTATCTGTATAAACATGGAAATATCTACACCGCTATCTGTATAAACATGGAAATATCCACACCGCTATCTGTATAAAAATGGAAATATCAGCACTGCTTTCTGTATGAACACGGAAATATCTACACCGCCATCTGTATGAAAAAGGAAATATCTTCACCGCCATCTGTACGAACATGGATATATCTACACTGCCATCTCGATGAAAATGGAAATATCTACACCGCTATATGTATCAACATGGGAATATCTACACCGCTATCTGTACGAACATGGAAATATCTACACGGCTATCTGTACGAACATGGAAATATCTACACCGCTATCTGTATTAACATGGAAATATCTACACCGCAATCTGTACGAACACGGAAATATCTACACCGCTATCTGTATGAACATGGAAATAGCTACTCCGCCATCTGTTTGAACATGGAAATATCTACAGCACTATCTGTAAGAACATGGAAATATCTACACAGCTATCTGTATGAACATGGATATATCTACACAGTCTTCTGGATGAACATCGAAATATCTACACCGCTATCTGTGTGAACATGGAAATATCTACACCGCTATCTGTGTAAACATGCATACATCTTCTACGCTATCTGTATAATAATGGATATATCTACACCGCTATCTGTATGAACATGGAAATATCTACACCGCTATCTGTTCGAACATGGAAATATCTACACCGCTATCTGCATGAAAATGGAAATATCTACACAGCTATCTGCATATACATGGAAATATCTACACAGCTATCTCTTTACACATGTAAATAACTACACCGCTATCTCTATAAACATGGAAATATCTACACCGCCATCTGTATGAACATGGAAATATCTCCACCGCCATCTGTATGAACATATAATTATCTACACCGCCATCTGTATTAAGATGGAGATATCTACACCGCTATCTGTATAAACATGGAAATATCTACACCACTATCTGTATGAACATGGAAATATCTACACCGCTATCTGTATGAACATGGAAATATCTACACCGCTATCTGTATGAACATGGAAATATCTTCACCGCCATCTGTATGAACATGGATATATCTACACAGCCATATGGATGAACATGGAAATAACTACACCGCTATCTGTATGAACATGGAAATATCTACACCGCTATCTGTATGAACACGGAAATATCAAAAGCGCAATCTGTATGAACATGGAAATATCTACACCGATATCTGTATGAACATGGAAATACCTTCAACGCTATCTGTATGAACATGGATATATCTACACAGCCATCTGGATGATCATGGAAATATCTACACCGCTATCTGGATGAACATGGAAATATCTACACCGCTATCTGTTTGAACATGGAAATATCTACACCGCTATCTGCATGAAAATGGAAATATCTACACAGCTTTCTGCATATACATGGAAATATCTACAAAGCTATCTCTTTACACATCGAAATAACTACAACACTATATCTATAAAGATGGAAATATCTACACCGCCATCTGTATGAACATGGAAATATCTGCACCACCATCAGTATGAACATATAAATATCTACACCGCCATCTGTATTAAGATGGAGATATCTACACCACTATCTGTATAAACTTGGAAATATCTTAACCGCTATCTGCATGAACATGGAAATATCTACACCGCTATCTGGATGAACATGGAGATATCTGCACCGTTATCTGTTTGAACATGGAAATACATACACCGCTATCTGCATGAAAATGGAAATATCTACACAGCTATCTCTTTACACATGGAAATAACTACACCGCTATCTCTATAAACATGGAAATATCTACACCGCCATCTGTATGAACATGGAAATATCTGCACCGCCATGTGTATGAACATATAAATATCTACACAACCATCTGTATTAAGATGGAGATATCTACACCGCTATCTGTATAAACATGGAAATATCTACACCGCTATCTGTATAAACATGGAAATATTTACACTGCTATCTGTATGAACATGGAAATATCTACACCGCTATCTGTTTGAACACGGAAATATCTACACCGCTATCTGCATGAAAATGGAAATTTCTACACAGCTATCTGCATATACATGGAAATATCTACAAAGCTATCTCTTTACACATGGAAATAACTACACCGCTATCTCTATAAACATGGAAATATCTACACCGCCATTTGTATGAACATGGAAATATCTGCACCGCCATCTGCATGAACTTATAAATATCTACACCGCAATCTGTATAGAGATGGAGATATCTACACCGCAATCTGTATAGAGATGGAGATATCTACACCGCTATCTGTATAAACATGGATATACCTACACCGCTATCTGTATAAACATGGAAAGATCAGCACCGCTATCTGAATGAACATGGAAATATCACCCCCTCTATCTGTGAACATGGAAATATCTACACCACTATCTGTATGAACATGGAAATATCTACACCGCTATCTGTATGAACATGGAATTACCTTCACCGCCATCTTTATGAACATGCATATGTCTACACAGCCATCTGGATGAACATGGAAATATCTACACCGCTATCTGTATGAACATGGAAATAGCAACACCGCTATCTGTATGAACATGGAAATATCTACACCACTATCTGTATGAACATGGAAATATCTACACCGCCATCTGTATGAACATGGAAATAGCTACACCGATATCTGTATGAACATGGAAATATCTACACCTCTATCTGTATGAACACGGAAATATCTACACCGCTATCTGTATGAACATGGAAATATCTACACCGCTATCTGTATAAACACGGAAATATCTACACTGCTATCTGTATAAACCTGGAAATATCTACACCGCTATCTGTATAAACATGGAAATATCTACACCGCTACCTGTATAAACATGGAAATATCAGCACCGCTATCTGTATGAACATGGAAATAACTTCACCGCTATCTGTATGAACATGGAAATATCTACACCGCTATCTGAACATGGAAATATCTTCACCGCCATCTGTTAGAACATGCATATATCTACACAGCCATCTGGTTGAACATGGAAATATCTACATCGCTATCTGCATGAACATGGAAATAGCTACACCGCTATCTGTATGAACATGGAAATATCTACACCACTATCTGTATGAACATGGAAATATCTACACCGCTATCTGTATGAACATGGATATATCAACACAGCCATCAGGATGAACATGGAAATATCTACACCGCTATCTGTGTAAACATGCATATATCTTCACCGCTATCTGTATAAACATGGAAATATCTACACCTCTATCTGGATGAACATTGAAATATCTACAACGCTATCTGTTTGAACATGGAAATATCTACACCACTATCTGAATGAAAATGGAAATATCTACACGGCAATCTGCATATACATGGAAATATCTACACAGCTATCTCTTTACACATGGAAATAACTACACCGCTATCTGTATGAACATGGAAATATCCACACCGCCATCTGTATTAACATGGAAATATCTGCACCGCCATCTGTATGAACATATAAATATATACACCACCATCTGTATTAAGATGGAGATATCTACACCGCTTTCTGTATAAACATGGAAATATCCACAGCGCTATCTGTGTAAACATGGAAATATCTACACCGCAATCTGTTTAAACATGGAAATACCTACACCGCAACCTGTATAAACATGGAAATATCAGCACCGCTATCTGTATGAACATGGAAATATCTACACCGCTATCTGTTTGAACATGGAAATATCTACACCGCTATCTGCATGAAAATGGAAATATCTACACAGCTATCGGCATATACATGGAAATATCTACAAAGCTATCTCTTTACACATGGAAATAACTACACCGCTATCTCTATAAACATGGAAATATCTACACCGCCATCTGTATGAACATGGAAATAGCTGCACCGCCATCTGTAGGAACATATAAATATCTACACCGCTATCTGTATTAAGATGGAGATACCTACACCGCTAGCTGTATAAACATGGAAATATCTACACCGCTACCTGTATAAACATGGAAATATCAGCACCGCTATCTGTATGAACATGGAAGTATCTACACCGCTATCTGTATGAACATGGAAATATCTACACCGCTATCTGTATGAACATGGAAATATCTTCACCGCCATCTGTATGAACATGGATATATCTACACAGCCATCTGGATGAACATGGAAATATCTACACCGCCATCTGTATGAACATGGAAATATCTGCACCGCCATCTGTATGAACATATAAATACCTACACCGCCATCTGTATTAAGATGGAGATATCTACACCTCTATCTGTATAAACATGGAAATATCTACACCGCTATCTGTATAAACATGGAAATATCCACACCGCTATCTGTATAAAAATGGAAATATCAGCACTGCTTTCTGTATGAACACGGAAATATCTACACCGCCATCTGTATGAAAAAGGAAATATCTTCACCGCCATCTGTACGAACATGGATATATCTACACTGCCATCTCGATGAAAATGGAAATATCTACACCGCTATATGTATCAACATGGGAATATCTACACCGCTATCTGTACGAACATGGAAATATCTACACGCCTATCTGTACGAACATGGAAATATCTACACCGCTATCTGTATTAACATGGAAATATCTACACCGCAATCTGTACGAACACGGAAATATCTACACCGCTATCTGTATGAACATGGAAATAGCTACTCCGCCATCTGTTTGAACATGGAAATATCTACAGCACTATCTGTAAGAACATGGAAATATCTACACAGCTATCTGTATGAACATGGATATATCTACACAGTCTTCTGGATGAACATCGAAATATCTACACCGCTATCTGTGTGAACATGGAAATATCTACACCGCTATCTGTGTAAACATGCATACATCTTCTACGCTATCTGTATAATAATGGATATATCTACACCGCTATCTGTATGAACATGGAAATATCTACACCGCTATCTGTTCGAACATGGAAATATCTACACCGCTATCTGCATGAAAATGGAAATATCTACACACCTATCTGCATATACATGGAAATATCTACACAGCTATCTCTTTACACATGTAAATAACTACACCGCTATCTCTATAAACATGGAAATATCTACACCGCCATCTGTATGAACATGGAAATATCTCCACCGCCATCTGTATGAACATATAATTATCTACACCGCCATCTGTATTAAGATGGAGATATCTACACCGCTATCTGTATAAACATGGAAATATCTACACCACTATCTGTATGAACATGGAAATATCTACACCGCTATCTGTATGAACATGGAAATATTTACACCGCTATCTGTATGAACATGGAAATATCATCACCGCCATCTGTATGAACATGGATATATCTACACAGCCATATGGATGAACATGGAAATAACTACACCGCTATCTGTATGAACATGGAAATATCTACACCGCTATCTGTATGAACACGGAAATATCAAAAGCGCAATCTGTATGAACATGGAAATATCTACACCGATATCTGTATGAACATGGAAATACCTTCAACGCTATCTGTATGAACATGGATATATCTACACAGCCATCTGGATGATCATGGAAATATCTACACCGCTATCTGTATGAACATGGAAATATCTACACCGCTATCTGTTTGAACAGGGAAATATCTACACCGCTATCTGCATGAAAATGGAAATATCTACACAGCTTTCTGCATATACATGGAAATATCTACAAAGCTATCTCTTTACACATCGAAATAACTACACCACTATATCTATAAAGATGGAAATATCTACACCGCCATCTGTATGAACATGGAAATACCTTCACCACCATCTGTATGAACATATAAATATCTACACCGCCATCTGTATTAAGATGGAGATATCTACACCGCTATCTGTATAAACTTGGAAATATCTTAACCGCTATCTGTATGAACATGGAAATATCTACACCGCTATCTGGATGAACATGGAGATATCTGCACCGCTATCTGTTTGAACATGGAAATATATACACCGCTATCTGCATGAAAATGGAAATATCTACACAGCTATCTCTTTACACATGGAAATAACTACACTGCTATCTCTATAAACATGGAAATATCTACACCGCCATCTGTATGAACATGGAAATATCTGCACCGCCATGTGTATGAACATATAAATATCTACACCGCAATCTGTATAGAGATGGAGATATCTACACCGCAATCTGTATAGAGATGGAGATATCTACACCGCTATCTGTATAAACATGGATATACCTACACCGCTATCTGTATAAACATGGAAAGATCAGCACCGCTATCTGAATGAACATGGAAATATCACCCCCTCTATCTGTGAACATGGAAATATCTACACCACTATCTGTATGAACATGGAAATATCTACACCGCTATCTGTATGAACATGGAATTACCTTCACCGCCATCTTTATGAACATGGATATGTCTACACAGCCATCTGGATGAACATGGAAATATCTACACCGCTATCTATATGAACATGGAAATAGCAACACCGCTATCTGTATGAACATGGAAATATCTACACCACTATCTGTATGAACATGGAAATATCTACACCGCCATCTGTATGAACATGGAAATAGCTACACCGATATCTGTATGAACATGGAAATATCTACACCTCTATCTGTATGAACACGGAAATATCTACACCGCTATCTGTATGAACATGGAAATATCTACACCGCTATCTGTATAAACACGGAAATATCTACACTGCTATCTGTATAAACATGGAAATATCTACACCGCTATCTGTATAAACATGGAAATATCTACACCGCTACCTGTATAAACATGGAAATATCAGCACCGCTATCTGTATGAACATGGAAATATCTTCACCGCTATCTGTATGAACATGGAAATATCTACACCACTATCTGTATGAACATGGAAATATCTACACCGCTATCTGAACATGGAAATATCTTCACCGCCATCTGTTAGAACATGCATATATCTACACAGCCATCTGGTTGAACATGGAAATATCTACATCGCTATCTGCATGAACATGGAAATAGCTACACCACTATCTGTATGAACATGGAAATATCTACACCACTATCTGTATGAACATGGAAATATCTACACCGCTATCTGTATGAACATGGATATATCAACACAGCCATCAGGATGAACATGGAAATACCTACACCGCTATCTGTGTAAACATGCATATATCTTCACCGCTATCTGTATAAACATGGAAATATCTACACCGCTATCTGGATGAACATGGAAATATCTACAACGCTATCTGTTTGAACATGGAAATATCTACACCGCTATCTGAATGAAAATGGAAATATCTACACGGCTATCTGCATATACATGGAAATATCTACACAGCTATCTCTTTACACATGGAAATAACTACACCGCTATCTGTATGAACATGGAAATATCCACACCGCCATCTGTATTAACATGGAAATATCTGCACCGCCATCTGTATGAACATATAAATATCTACACCACCATCTGTATTAAGATGGAGATATCTACACCGCTTTCTGTATAAACATGGAAATATCCACAGCGCTATCTGTGTAAACATGGAAATATCTACACCGCAATCTGTTTAAACATGGAAATACCTACACCGCAACCTGTATAAACATGGAAATATCAGCACCGCTATCTGTATGAACATGGAAATATCTACACCGCTATCTGCATGAAAATGGAAATATCTACACAGCTATCGGTATATACATGGAAATATCTACAAAGCTATCTCTTTACACATGGAAATAACTACACCGCTATCTCTATAAACATGGAAATATCTACACCGCCATCTGTATGAACATGGAAATATCTCCACCGCCATCTGTATGAACATATAATTATCTACACCGCCATCTGTATTAAGATGGAGATATCTACACCGCTATCTGTATAAACATGGAAATATCTACACCACTATCTGTATGAACATGGAAATATCTACACCGCTATCTGTATGAACATGGAAATATTTACACCGCTATCTGTATGAACATGGAAATATCATCACCGCCATCTGTATGAACATGGATATATCTACACAGCCATATGGATGAACATGGAAATAACTACACCGCTATCTGTATGAACATGGAAATATCTACACCGCTATCTGTATGAACACGGAAATATCAAAAGCGCAATCTGTATGAACATGGAAATATCTACACCGATATCTGTATGAACATGGAAATACCTTCAACGCTATCTGTATGAACGTGGATATATCTACACAGCCATCTGGATGATCATGGAAATATCTACACCGCTATCTGTATGAACATGGAAATATCTACACCGCTATCTGTTTGAACAGGGAAATATCTACACCGCTATCTGCATGAAAATGGAAATATCTACACAGCTTTCTGCATATACATGGAAATATCTACAAAGCTATCTCTTTACACATCGAAATAACTACACCACTATATCTATAAAGATGGAAATATCTACACCGCCATCTGTATGAACATGGAAATACCTTCACCACCATCTGTATGAACATATAAATATCTACACCGCCATCTGTATTAAGATGGAGATATCTACACCGCTATCTGTATAAACTTGGAAATATCTTAACCGCTATCTGTATGAACATGGAAATATCTACACCGCTATCTGGATGAACATGGAGATATCTGCACCGCTATCTGTTTGAACATGGAAATATATACACCGCTATCTGCATGAAAATGGAAATATCTACACAGCTATCTCTTTACACATGGAAATAACTACACTGCTATCTCTATAAACATGGAAATATCTACACCGCCATCTGTATGAACATGGAAATATCTGCACCGCCATGTGTATGAACATATAAATATCTACACCGCAATCTGTATAGAGATGGAGATATCTACACCGCAATCTGTATAGAGATGGAGATATCTACACCGCTATCTGTATAAACATGGATATACCTACACCGCTATCTGTATAAACATGGAAAGATCAGCACCGCTATCTGAATGAACATGGAAATATCACCCCCTCTATCTGTGAACATGGAAATATCTACACCACTATCTGTATGAACATGGAAATATCTACACCGCTATCTGTATGAACATGGAATTACCTTCACCGCCATCTTTATGAACATGGATATGTCTACACAGCCATCTGGATGAACATGGAAATATCTACACCGCTATCTATATGAACATGGAAATAGCAACACCGCTATCTGTATGAACATGGAAATATCTACACCACTATCTGTATGAACATGGAAATATCTACACCGCCATCTGTATGAACATGGAAATAGCTACACCGATATCTGTATGAACATGGAAATATCTACACCTCTATCTGTATGAACACGGAAATATCTACACCGCTATCTGTATGAACATGGAAATATCTACACCGCTATCTGTATAAACACGGAAATATCTACACTGCTATCTGTATAAACATGGAAATATCTACACCGCTATCTGTATAAACATGGAAATATCTACACCGCTACCTGTATAAACATGGAAATATCAGCACCGCTATCTGTATGAACATGGAAATATCTTCACCGCTATCTGTATGAACATGGAAATATCTACACCACTATCTGTATGAACATGGAAATATCTACACCGCTATCTGAACATGGAAATATCTTCACCGCCATCTGTTAGAACATGCATATATCTACACAGCCATCTGGTTGAACATGGAAATATCTACATCGCTATCTGCATGAACATGGAAATAGCTACACCACTATCTGTATGAACATGGAAATATCTACACCACTATCTGTATGAACATGGAAATATCTACACCGCTATCTGTATGAACATGGATATATCAACACAGCCATCAGGATGAACATGGAAATACCTACACCGCTATCTGTGTAAACATGCATATATCTTCACCGCTATCTGTATAAACATGGAAATATCTACACCGCTATCTGGATGAACATGGAAATATCTACAACGCTATCTGTTTGAACATGGAAATATCTACACCGCTATCTGAATGAAAATGGAAATATCTACACGGCTATCTGCATATACATGGAAATATCTACACAGCTATCTCTTTACACATGGAAATAACTACACCGCTATCTGTATGAACATGGAAATATCCACACCGCCATCTGTATTAACATGGAAATATCTGCACCGCCATCTGTATGAACATATAAATATCTACACCACCATCTGTATTAAGATGGAGATATCTACACCGCTTTCTGTATAAACATGGAAATATCCACAGCGCTATCTGTGTAAACATGGAAATATCTACACCGCAATCTGTTTAAACATGGAAATACCTACACCGCAACCTGTATAAACATGGAAATATCAGCACCGCTATCTGTATGAACATGGAAATATCTACACCGCTATCTGCATGAAAATGGAAATATCTACACAGCTATCGGTATATACATGGAAATATCTACAAAGCTATCTCTTTACACATGGAAATAACTGCACCGCTATCTCTATAAACATGGAAATATCTACACCGCCATCTGTATGAACATGGAAATACCTGCACCGCCATCTGTAGGAACATATAAATATCAACAACCGCTATCTGTATTAAGATGGAGATACCTACACCGCTAGCTGTATAAACATGGAAATATCTACACCGCTAACTGTATAAACATGGAAATATAAGCACCGCTATCTGTATGAACATGGAAGTATCTACACCGCTATCTGTATGAACATGGAAATATCTACACCGCTATCTGTATGAACATGGAAATATCTTCACCGCCATCTGTATGAACATGGATATATCTACACAGCCATCTGGATTAACATGGAAATATCTACACCGCCATCTGTATGAACATGGAAATATCTGCACCGCCATCTGTATGAACATATAAATACCTACACCGCCATCTGTATTAAGATGGAGATATCTACACCTCTATCTGTATAAACATGGAAATATCTACACCGCTATCTGTATAAACATGGAAATATCCACACCGCTATCTGTATAAAAATGGAAATATCAGCACTGCCTTCTGTATGAACACGGAAATATCTACACCGCCATCTGTATGAAAAAGGAAATATCTTCACCGCCATCTGTACGAAAATGGATATATCTACACTGCCATCTCGATGAAAATGGAAATATCTACACCGCTATATGTAGCAACATGGGAATATCTACACCGCTATCTGTACGAACATTGAAATATCTACACGGCTATCTGTACGAACATGGAAATATCTACACCGCTATCTGTATTAACATGGAAATATCTACACCGCAATCTGTACGAACACGGAAATATCTACACCGCTATCTGTATGAACCTGGAAATAGCTACTCCGCCATCTGTTTGAACATGGAAATATCTACAGCACTATCTGTAAGAACATGGAAATATCTACACAGCTATCTGTATGAACATGGATATATCTACACAGTCTTCTGGATGAACATCGAAATATCTACACCGCTATCTGTGTGAACATGGAAATATCTACACCGCTATCTGTGTAAACATGCATACATCTTCTACGCTATCTGTATAATAATGGATATATCTACACCGCTATCGGTATGAACATGGAAATATCTACACCGCTATCTGTTCGAACATGGAAATATCTACACCGCTATCTGCATGAAAATGGAAATATCTACACAGCTATCTGCATATACATGGAAATATCTACACAGATATCTCTTTACACATGTAAATAACTACACCGCTATCTCTATAAACATGGAAATATCTACACCGCCATCTGTATGAACATGGAAATATCTCCACCGCCATCTGTATGAACATATAATTTTCTACACCGCCATCTGTATTAAGATGGAGATATCTACACCGCTATCTGTATAAACATGGAAATATCTACACCACTATCTGTGTGAACATGGAAATATCTACACCGCTATCTGTATGAACATGGAAATATCTACACCGCATTCTGTATGAACATGGAAATATCTTCACCGCCATCTGTATGAACATGGATATATCTACACAGCCATATGGATGAACATGGAAATAACTACACCGCTATCTGTGTGAACATGGAAATATCTACACCGCTATCTGTATGAACACGGAAATATCAAAAGCGCAATCTGTATGAACATGGAAATATCTACACCGATATCTGTATGAACATGGAAATACCTTGAACGCTATCTGTATGAACATGGATATATCTACACAGCCATCTGGATGATCATGGAAATATCTACACCGCTATCTGTATGAACATGGAAATATCTACACCGCTATCTGTTTGAACATGGAAATATCTACACCGCTATCTGCATGAAAATGGAAATATCTACACAGCTATCTGCATATACATGGAAATATCTACATAGCTATCTCTTTACACATCGAAATAACTACACCACTATATCTATAAAGATGGAAATATCTACACCGCCATCTGTATGAACATGGAAATATCTGCACCACCATCTGTATGAACATATAAATATCTACACCGCCATCTGTATTAAGATGGAGATATCTACACCGCTATCTGTATAAACTTGGAAATATCTTAACCGCTATCTGTATAAACATGGAAATATCTACACCGCTATCTGGATGAACATGGAGATATCTGCACCGCTATCTGTTTGAACATGGAAATATATACACCGCTATCTGCATGAAAATGGAAATATCTACACAGCTATCTCTTTACACATGGAAATAACTACACCGTTATCTCTATAAACATGGAAATATCTACACCGCCATCTGTATGAACACGGAAATATCTGCACCGCCATGTGTATGAACATATAAATATCTACACCACCATCTGTATTAAGATGGAGATATCTACACCGCTATCTGTATAAACATGGAAATATCTACACCACTATCTGTATAAACATGGAAATATCTACACAGCTATCTGTATGAACATGGAAATATCTACACAGCTATCTGTTTGAACATGAAAATATCTACACCGCTATCTGCATGAAAATGGAAATATCTACACAGCTATCTGCATATACATGGAAATATCTACAAAGCTATCTCTTTACACATGGAAATAACTACAGCACTATATCTATAAACATGGAAATGTCTACACCACCATCTGTATGAACATGGAAATATCTGCACCACCATCTGTATGAAAATATAAATATCTACACCGCCATCTGTATTAAGATGGAGATATCTACACCGCTATCTGAATAAACTTGGAAATATCTTCACCGCTATCTGTATAAACATGGAAATATCTACACCGTTATCTGTATAAACATGGAAATATCTACACCGCTACCTGTATAAACATGGAAATATAAGCACCGCTATCTGTATTAACATGGAAATATCTACACCGCAATCTGTACGAACATGGAATTATCTACACCGCTATCTGTATGAACAAGGAAATATCTGCACCACCATCTGTATGAACATATAAATATCTACACCACCATCTGTATTAAGATGGAGATATATACACCGCTATCTGTATAAACTTGGAAATATCTTCACCGCTATCTGTATAAACATGGAAATATCTACACCACTATCTATATAAACATGGACATATCTACACCGCTACCTGTATAAACATGGAAACATAAGCACCGCTATCTGTATTAACATGGAAATATCTACACCGCAATCTGTACGAACACGGAAATATCTACACCGCTATCTGTATGAACATGGAAATAGCTACTCCGCCATCTGAACATGGAAATATCTACAGCACTATCTGTAAGAACATGGAAATATCTACACAGCTATCTATATGAACATGGATATATCTACACAGTCTTCTGGATGAACATCGAAATATCTACACCGCTATCTGTGTGAACATGGAAATATCTACACCGCTATCTGTGTAAACATGAATACATCTTCTACGCTATCTGTATAATAATGGATATATCTACACCGCTATCTGTATAAACATGGAAATATCTACACCGCTACCTGTATAAACATGGAAATATAAGCACCGCTATCTGTATGAACATGGAAATATCTACACCGCTATCTGTATGAACATGGAAATATCTTCACCGCCATCTGTATGAACATGGATATATCTACACAGCCATATGGATGAACATGGAAATAACTACACCGCTATCTGTATGAACATGGAAATATCTACACCGATATCTGTATGAACATGGAAATATCTAAACCGCTATCTGTATGAACATGGAAATATCTACACCGATATCTGTATGAACATGGAAATATTTTCAACGCCATCTGTATGAACATGGATATATCTACACAGGCATCTGGATGATCATGGAAATATCTACACTGCTATCTGTATGAACATGGAAATATCTACACCGCTATCTGTGTAAACAGGCATACATCTTCACCGCTATCTGTATAAACTTGGAAATTTCTACACCGCTATCTGTATGAACATGGAAATGTCTACACCGCTATCTTTTTGAACTTAGAAATATCTACACCGCTATCTGCATGAAAATGGAAATATCTACACACCTATCTGAATATACATGGAAATATCTACACAGCTATCTCTTTACACATGGAAATAACTACACCGCTATCTGTATGAACATGGAATTATCTACACCACTATCTGTATGAACATGGAAATATCTACACCGCTATCTGTATGAACATGGAAATATCTTCACCGACATCTGTATGAACATGGATATATCTACACAGCCTTCTGGATGAACATGGAAATATCTACACAGCTATCTGCATGGACACGGAAATAGCTACACCACTATCTGTATGAACATGGAAATATCTACACCGCTATCTGTATGAACTTGGAAACATCTACACCGCTATCTGTATGAACATGGATATATCTACACAGCCATCTGGATGAACATGGAAATATCTACACCGCTATCTGTGTAAACATGCATACATCTTCACCGCTATCTGTATAAACATGGAAATATCTACACCACTATCTGTATGAACATGGAAATATCTACACTGCTATCTGCATGAAAATGGAAATATCTACACCGCTATGTGTATAAACATGGAAATATCTACACCGCTATCTGTGTAAACATGGAAATATCTACACCGCTACCTGTATAAACATGGAAATATCAGCACCGCTATCTGTATGAACACGGAAATATCTACACCGCCATCTGTATGAACACGGAAATATCTTCACCACCATCTGTACCAACATGGATACATCTACACTGCCATCTGTATAAACATGGAAATATCTACACCGTTATCTGTATGAACATGAAAATATCTGCACCGCAATCTGTATGAACATGGAAATAACTACACCGCTATCTGCATGAAAATGGAAATATCTACACAGCTATCTGCATATACATGGAAATATCTACACAGGTATCTCTTTACACATGGAAATAACTACACCGCTATCTCTATAATCAAGGAAATATCTACACCGCCATCTGTATGAACAAGGAAATACCTGCACCGCCATGTGTATGAACATATAAATATCTACACCGCCATCTGTATTAACATGGAGATATCTACACCGCTATCTGTACAAACTTGGAAATATCTTCACCGCTATCTGTATAAACATGGAAATATCTACACCGCTATCTGTATAAACATGGAAATATCTACACCGCTATCTGTATGAACATGGAAATATCTACACCGCTATCTGTTTGAACATGGAAATATCTACACCACTATCTGCATGAAAATGGAAATATCTACACAGCTATCTGCATATACATGGAAATATCTACAAAGCTATCTCTTTACACATGGAAATAACTACACCACTATAACTATAAAAATGGAAATATCTACACCGCCATCTGTATGAACATGGAAATATCTCCACCACCATCTGTATGAACATATAAATATCTACACCGCCATCTGTATTAACATGGAGATATCTTCACCGCTATCTGTACAAACTTGGAAATATCTTCACCGCTATCTGTATAAACATGGAAATATCTACACCGCTATCTGTATGAACATGGAAATAGCCACACCGCTATCTGTTTGAACATGGAAATATCTACAGCACTATCTGTATGAACATGGAAATATCTACACCGCTATCTGTATGAACATGGATATATCTACACAGCCATCTGGATGAACATGGAAATGTCTACACCGCTATCTGTATGAACATGGAAATATCTACACCGCTATCTGTTTGAACATGGAAATATCTACACCGCTATCTGCATGAAAATGGAAATATCTACACAGCTATCTGCATATACATGGAAATATCTACACAGCTATCTCTTTACACTTGGAAATAACTACACCGCTATCTCTATAAACATAGAAATATCAACACCGCCATCTGTATGAACATGGAAATATCTCCACCGCCATCTGTATGAACATATAAATATCTACACCGCCATCTGTATTAAGATGGAGATATCTACACCGCTATCTGTATAAACATGGAAATATCTACACCGCTATCTGTATGAACATGGAAATATCTACACCGCTCTCTGTATGAACATGGTAATATCTACACCGCTATCTGTATGAACATGGAAATAACTTCACCGCCATCTGTATGAACATGGGTATATCTACACAGCCATATGGATGAACATGGAAATAACTACACCGCTATCTGTATGAACATGGAAATATCTACACCGCTATCTGTATGATCATGGAAATATCTAGACCGCTATCTGTATGAACATGGAAATACCTACACCGCTATCTGTATGAACATGGAAATTTCTTCAACGCCATCTGCATGAACATGGATATATCTACAAAGCCATCTGGATGAACATGGATATATCTACACCGCTATCTGTATAAACATGGAAATATCTACACCGCTATCTCTTTACACATGGAAATAACTACACCGCTATCTGTATGAACATGGTAATATCTACACCACCATCTTTATGAACATGGAAATATCTTCACCGCCATCTGTATGAACATATAAATACCTACACCGCCATCTGTATTAAGATGGAGATATGAACACCTCTATCTGTATAAACATGGAAATATCTACACAGCTGTCTGTTTAAACATGGAAATATCTACACCGCTATCTGCATAAACATGGAAATATCTACACCGCTACCTGTATAAACATGGAAATATCAGCACTGCTATCTGAATGAACACGGAAATATCTACACCGCCATCTGTATGAACATGGAAATATCTTCACCGCCATCTGTACTAACATGGATATATCTACACTGCCATCTCGATGAAAATGGAAATATCTACACCGCTATATGTATCAACATGGGAATATCTACACCGCTATCTGTACAAACATGGAAATATCTGAACCGCTATCTGTATGAACATGGAAATATCTACACTGCTATCTGTATGAACATGGAAATATCTTCACCGCCATCTGTATTAAGATGGAGATATCTACACCGCTATCTGTATGAACATGGAAATAACTACACAGCCATCTGGATGAACATGGAAATATCTACACCGCTATCTGTATGAACATGGAAATATCTTCACCGCTATCTGTGTAAACATGCATACATCTTCTCCGCTATCTGTATAAACATGGAAATATCTTCAGCGCTATCTGTATGAACATGGAAATATCTGCACCGCTATCTGTTTGAACATGGAAATATTTACACCGCTATCTGCATGAAAATGGAAATATCTACACAGCTCTCTGCATATACATGGAAATATCTACACAGCTATCTCTTTACACATGAAAATAACTACACCGCTATCTCCATAAACACGGAAATATCTACACCGCCATCTGTATGAACATGGAAATATCTGCACCGCCATGTGTATGAACATATAAATATCTACACCACCATCTGTATTAAGATGGAGTTATCTACACCGCTATCTGTATAAACATGGAAATATCTACACCGCTATCTGTATAAACATGGAAATATCTACACCGCTATCTGTATGAACATGGAAATATCTACACCGCTATCTGAACATGGAAATATCTACACCGCTATCTGCATGAAAATGGAAATATCAACACCGCTATCTGCATATACATGGAAATATCTAAAAATCTGTCTCATTACACATGGAAATAACTACACAACTATATCTATAAAGATGGAAATATCTAAACCGCCATCTGTATGAACATGGAAATATCTGCACAACCATCTGTATGAACATATAAATATCTACACCGCCATCTGTATTAAGATGGAGATATCTACACCGCTATCTGTATAAACTTGGAAATATATTCACCGCTATCTGTATAAACATGGAAATACCTACACCGCTATCTGTATGAACATGGAAATATCTGCACCGCTATCTGTTTGAACATGGAAATATCTACACCGCTATCAGCATGAACATGGAAATATCTACACCGCTATCAGCATGAAAATGGAAATATCTACACCGCTATCTCTATAAACATGGAAATATCTACACCGTTTTCTGTGTAAACATGGAAATATCTACACCGCTACCTGTATAAACATGGAAATATCAGCACCGCTATCTGTATGAACACGGAAATATCTACACCGCCATCTGTATGAACATGGAAATACCTTCACCGCCATCTGCAACAACATGGATATATCTACACTGCCATCTGGATGAAAATGGAAATATCTACACCGCTATAGGTATTAACATGGGAATATCTACACCGCTATCTGTATGAACATGGAAATATCTACACCGCTATCTGTATGAACATGGAAATATCTTCACCGCCATCTGTATTAAGATGGAGATATCTACACCGCTATCTGTATGAACATGGAAATAACTACACAGACATCTGGATGAAGATGGATATATCTACACCGCTATCTGTATGAACATGGAAATATCTTCACCGCTATCTTTGTAAACATGCATACATCTTCTCCGCTATCTGTATAAACATGGAAATATCTACACCGCTATCTGTATGAACATGGAAATATCTGCATCGCTATCTGTTTGAACCTGGAAATATCTACACCGCTATCTGCATGAAAATGGAAATATCTACACAGCTATCTGCATATACATGGAAATATCTACACAGCTATCTCTTTACACATGGAAATAACTACACCGCTATGTCTATAAACATAGAAATGTCTACACCGCCATCTGTATGAACATGGAAATATCTCCACCGCCATCTGTATGAACATATAAATATCTACACCGCCATTTGTATTAAGATGGAGATATCTACACCGCTATCTGTATAAACATGGAAATGTCTTCACCGCTATCTGTATAAACATGGAAATATCTATACCGCTACCTGTATAAACATGAAAATATAAGCACCGCTATCTGTATGAACATGGAAATATCTTCAACGCCATCTGCATGAACATGGATATATCTACAAAGCCATCTGGATGAACATGGATATATCTACACCGCTATCTGTATGAACATGGAAATATCTACACCGCTATCTCTGTAAACAGGCATACGTCTTCACCGCTATCTGTACAAACATCGAAATTTCTACACCGCTATCTGTATGAACCTGGAAATATCTACACCGCTATCTGTTTGAACTTAGAAATATCTACACCGCTATCTGCATGAAAATGGAAATATCTACACACCTATCTGAATATACATGGAAATATCTACACAGCTATCTCTTTACACATGGAAATAACTACACCGCTATCTGTATGAACATGGAATTATCTACACCAGTATCTGTATGAACATGGAAATATCTACACCGCTATCTGTATGAACATGGAAATATCTTCACCGCCATCTGTATGAACATGGATATATCTACTCAGCCATCTAGATGAACATGGAAATATCTACACCGCTATCTGCATGGACATGGAAATAGCTACACCGCTATCTGTATGAACATGGAAATATCTACACCACTATCTGTATGAACTTGGAAATATCTACACCGCTATCTGTATGAACATGGAAATATCTTCACCGCCATCTGTATTAAGATGGAGATATCTACACCGCTATCTGTATAAACATGGAAATAACTACACAGCCATCTGGATGAACATGGAAATATCTACACCGCTATCTGTGTAAACATGCATACATCTTAACCGCTATCTGTATAAACATGGAAATATCGACACCGCTATCTGTATGAACATGGAAATATCTACACCACTATCTGTTTGAACATGGAAATATCGACACCGCTATCTGTATGAACATGGAAATATCTACACCACTATCTGTTTGAACATGGAAATATCTACACCGCTATCTGCATGAAAATGGAAATATCTACACAGCTATCTGCATATACATGGAAATATCTACAAAGCTATCTCTTTACACATGGAAATAACTACACCACTATATCAATAAACATGGAAATATCTACAGCGCCATCTGTATGAACATGGAAATATCTGCACCGCCATGTGTATGAAAATATAAATATCTACACCACCATCTGTATTAAGATGGAGATATCTACACCGCTGTCTGTATAAACATGGAAATATCTACACCGCTTTCTGTATACATATGGAAATATCTACACCGCTATCTGTATGAACATGGAAATATCTACACCGCTATCAGTTTGAACATGGAAATATCTACACCGCTATCTGCATGAAAATGGAAATATCTACACAGCTATCTGCATATACATGGAAGTATCTACAAAGATATCTCTTTAGACATGGAAATAACTACACCACTATATCTATAAACATGGAAATATCTACACCGCCATCTGTATGAACATGGAAATATCTGCACCACCATCTGTATGAACATATAAATATCTACACCACCATCTGTATTAAGATGGAGATAACTACACCGCTATCTGTATAAACTTGGAAATATCTACACCGCTATCTGTATAAACATGGAAATATCTACACCGTTATCTGTATAAACATGGAAATATCTACACCTCTACCTGTATAAACATGGAAATATAAGCACCGCAACCTGAATTAAGATGGAAATATCTACACAGCAATCTGTACGAACATGGAAATATCTACACCGCTATCTGTATGAACATGGAAATAGCTACACCGCTATCTGTTTTAACATGGAAATATCTACAGCACTATCTGTATGAACATGGAAATATCTACACCGCTATCTGTATGAACATGGATATATCTACACAGCCATCTGGATAAACATGGAAATATCTACACCGCTATCTGTATGAACACGGAAATATCTACTCCGCCATCTGTGTAAACATGCATACATCTTCACCGCTATCTGTATAAACATGGATATATCTACACCGCCATCTGTTTGAACTTGGAAATATCTACACCGCTATCTGCATGAAAATGGAAATATCTACACATCTATCTGCATATACATGGAAATATCTACACAGCTATCTCTTTACACATGGAAATAACTACACCGCTATCTCTGTAAACATGGAAATATCTCCACCGCCATCTGTATGAACATATAATTATGTACACCGCCATCTGTATTAAGATGGAGATATCTACACCACTATCTGTATAAACATGGAAATATTTACACTGCTATCTGTATGAACATGGAAATATCTACACCGCTATCTGTATGAACATGGAAATATCTACACCGCTATCTGTATGAACATGGAAATATCTTCACCGCCATCTGTATGAACATGGATATACCTACAAAGCCATATGGATGAACATGGAAATAACTACACCGCTATCTGTATGAACATGGAAATATCTACACCGATATCTGTATGAACATGGAAATATCTAAACCGCTATCTGTATGAACGTGGAAATATCTACACCGATATCTGTATGAACATTGAAATATCTTCAACGCCATCTGTATGAACATGGATATATCTACACAGCCATCTGCATGATCATGGAAATATCTACACCACTATCTGTATGAACATGGAAATATCTACACCGCTATCTGTGTAAACAGGAATACATCTTCACCGCTATCTGTATAAACATGGAAATTTCTACACCGCTATCTGTATGAACATGGAAATGTCTACACCGCCATCTGTATGAACATGGAAATATCTACACCGCTATCTGTATGAACATGGAAATTTCTACACTGATATCTGTTTGAACATGGATATATCTACACAGCCATCTGGATGAACATGGAAATATCTACACCGCTATCTGCATGGACATGGAAATAGCTACACCGCTATCTGTAGGAACATGGAAATATCTACACCACTATCTGTATGAACTTGGAAATATCTACACCGCTATCTGTATGAACATGGATATATCTACACAGCCATCTACATGAAAATGGAAATATCTACACCGCTATCTGTATAAACATGGAAATATCTACACCGCTATCTGTGTAAACATGGAAATATCAACACCGCTACCTGTATAAACATGGAAATATCAGCACCGCTATCTTTATGAACACGGAAATATCTACACCGCCATCTGTATGAACATGGAAATATCTTCACCGCCATCTGTACCAACATGGATACATCTACACTGCCATCAGGATGAAAATGGAAATATCTACACCGCTATATGTATGAACATGGGAATATCTACACCGCTATCTGTATGAACATGGAAATATCTACACCGCTATCTGTATGAACATGGAAATATCTTCACCCCCATCTGTATTAAGATGGAGATATCTACACCGCTATCTGTATGAACATGGAAATAACTACACAGCCATCTGGATGAACATGGAAATATCTACACCGCTATCTGTATGAACATGCAAATATCTTCACCGCTATCTGTGTAAACATGCATACATCTTCTCTGCTATCTGTATAAACATGGAAATATCTACACCGTTATCTGTATGAACATGGAAATATCTGCACCGCTATCTGTTTGAACATGGAAATATCTACACCGCTATCTGCATGAAAATGGAAATATCTACACAGCTATCTGCATATACATGGAAATATCTACACAGCTATCTCTTTACACTTGGAAATAACTACACCGCTATCTCTATAAACATGGAAATATCTACACCATCATCTGTATGAACATGGAAATACCTGCACCGCCATGTGTATGAACATATAAATATCTACACCGCCATCTGTATTAAGATGGACATATCTACACCGCTATCTGTATAAACGTGGAAATATCTACACCGCTATCTGTATAAACATGGAAATATCTACACCGCTATCTCTATGAACATGGAAATATCTACACCGCTATCTGTTTGAACATGGAAATATCTACACCGCTATCTGCATGAAAATGGAAATATCTACACAGCTATCTGCATATACATGGAAATATCTACACAGCTATCTCTTTACTCATGTAAATAACTACACCGCTATCTCTGTAAACATGGAAATATCTACACCGCCATCTTTATGAACATGGAAATATCTCCACCGCCATCTGTATGAACATATAATTATGTACACCGCCATCTGTATTAAGATGGAGATATCTACACCACTATCTGTATAAACATGGAAATATTTACACCGCTATCTGTATGAACATGGAAATATCTACACCGCTATCTGTATGAACATGGAAATATCTACACCGCTATCTGTATGAACATGGAAATATCTTCACCGCCATCTGTATGAACATGGATATACCTACAAAGCCATATGGATGAACATGGAAATAACTACACCGCTATCTGTATGAACATGGAAATATCTACACCGATATCTGTATGAACATGGAAACATCTAAACCGCTATCTGTATGAACATGGAAATATCTACACCGATATCTGTATGAACATTGAAATACCTTCAACGCCATCTGTATGAACATGGATATATCTACACAGCCATCTGCATGATCATGGAAATATCTACACCACTATCTGTATGAACATGGAAATATCTACACCGCTATCTGTGTAAACAGGAATACATCTTCACCGCTATCTGTATAAACATGGAAATTTCTACACCGCTATCTGTATGAACATGGAAATGTCTACACCGCTATCTGTGTAAACAGGAATACATCTTCACCGCTATCTGTATAAACATGGAAATTTCTACACCGCTATCTGTATGAACATGGAAATGTCTACACCGCCATCTGTATGAACATGGAAATATCTACACCGCTATCTGTATGAACATGGAAATTTCTACACTGATATCTGTTTGAACATGGATATATCTACACAGCCATCTGGATGAACATGGAAATATCTACACCGCTATCTGCATGGACATGGAAATAGCTACACCGCTATCTGTAGGAACATGGAAATATCTACACCACTATCTGTATGAACTTGGAAATATCTACACCGCTATCTGTATGAACATGGATATATCTACACAGCCATCTGCATGAAAATGGAAATATCTACACCGCTATCTGTGTAATCATGGAAATATCTACACCGCTATCTGTGTAAACATGGAAATATCAACACCGCTACCTGTATAAACATGGAAATATCAGCACCGCTATCTTTATGAACACGGAAATATCTACACCGCCATCTGTATGAACATGGAAATATCTTCACCGCCATCTGTACCAACATGGATACATCTACACTGCCAACAGGATGAAAATGGAAATATCTACACCGCTATATGTATGAACATGGGAATATCTACACCGCTATCTGTATGAACATGGAAATATCTACACCGCTATCTGTATGAACATGGAAATATCTTCACCGCCATCTGTATTAAGATGGAGATATCTACACCGCTATCTGTATGAACATGGAAATAACTACACAGCCATCTGGATGAACATGGAAATATCTACACCGCTATCTGTATGAACATGCAAATATCTTCACCGCTATCTGTGTAAACATGCATACATCTTCTCTGCTATCTGTATAAACATGGAAATATCTACACCGTTATCTGTATGAACATGGAAATATCTGCACCGCTATCTGTTTGAACATGGAAATATCTACACCACTATCTGCATGAAAATAGAAATATCTACACAGCTATCTGCATATACATGGAAATATCTACACAGCTATCTCTTTACACATGGAAATAACTACACCGCTATCTCTATAAACATGGAAATATCTACAACGCCATCTGTATGAACATGGAAATACCTGCACCGCCATGTGTATGAACATATAAATATCTACACCACCATCTGTATTAAGATGGACATATCTACACCGCTATCTGTATAAACGTGGAAATATCTACACCGCTATCTGTATAAACATGGAAATATCTACACCGCTATCTGTACGAACATGGAAATATCTACACCGCTATCTGTTTGAACATGGAAATATCTACACCGCTATCTGCATGAAAATGGAAATATCTACACAGCTATCTGCATATACATGGAAATATCTACAAAGCTATCTCTTTACACATGGAAATAACTACACCACTATATCTATAAAAATGGAAATATCTACACCGCCATCTGTATGAACATGGAAATATCTGCACCACCATCTGTATGAACATATAAATATCTACACCGCCATCTGTATTAACATGGAGATATCTACACCGCTATCTGTACAAACTTGGAAATATCTTCACCACTATCTGTATAAACATGGAAATATCTACACCGCTATCTGTATAAACATGGAAATATCTACACCGCTACCTGTATAAACATGGAAATATAAGCACCGCTATCTGTATTAACATGGAAATATCTACACCGCAATCTGTATGAACATGGAAATATCTACACCGCTATCTGTATGAACATGGAAATAGCTACACCGCTATCTGTTTGAACATGGAAATATCTACAGCACTATCTGTATGAACATGGAAATATCGACACCGCTATCTGTATGAACATGGATATATCTACACAGCCATCTGGATGAACATGGAAATATCTACACCGCTATCTGAATGAACATGGAAATATCTACACCGATATCTGTTTGAACATGGAAATATCTACACCGCTATCTGCATGAAAATGGAAATATCTACACAGCTATCTGCATATACATGGAAATATCTACACAGCTATCTCTTTACACATGGAAATAACTACACCGCTATGTCTATAAACATAGAAATGTCTACACCGCCATCTGTATGAACATGGAAATATCTCCACCGCCATCTGTATGAACATATAAATATCTACACCGCCATTTGTATTAAGATGGAGTTATCTACACCGCTATCTGTATAAACATGGAATTATCTACACCGCTATCTGTATGAACATGGAAATATCTACACCGCTATCTGTTTGAACTTAGAAATATCTACACCGCTATCTGCATGAAAATGGAAATATCTACACACCTATCTGAATATACATGGAAATATCTACACAGCTATCTCTTTACACATGGAAATAACTACACCGCTATCTGTATGAACATGGAATTATCTACACCACTATCTGTATGAACATGGAAATATCTACACCGCTATCTGTATGAACATGGAAATATCTTCACCGCCATCTGTATGAACATGGATATACCTACAAAGCCATATGGATGAACATGGAAATAACTACACCGCTATCTGTATGAACATGGAAATATCTACACCGATATCTGTATGAACATGGAAATATCTAAACCGCTATCTGTATGAACATGGAAATATCTACACCGATATCTGTATGAACATTGAAATATCTTCAACGCCATCTGTATGAACATGGATATATCTACACAGCCATCTGCATGATCATGGAAATATCTACAGCACTATCTGTATGAACATGGAAATATCTACACCGCTATCTGTATGAACATGGATATATCTACACAGCCATCTGGATGAACATGGAAATATCTACACCGCTATCTGAATGAACATGGAAATATCTACACCGATATCTGTTTGAACATGGAAATATCTACACCGCTATCTGCATGAAAATGGAAATATCTACACAGCTATCTGCATATACATGGAAATATCTACACAGCTATCTCTTTACACATGGAAATAACTACACCGCTATGTCTATAAACATAGAAATGTCTACACCGCCATCTGTATGAACATGGAAATATCTCCACCGCCATCTGTATGAACATATAAATATCTACATCGCCATTTGTATTAAGATGGAGTTATCTACACCGCTATCTGTATAAACATGGAATTATCTACACCGCTATCTGTATGAACATGGAAATATCTACACCGCTATCTGTTTGAACTTAGAAATATCTACACCGCTATCTGCATGAAAATGGAAATATCTACACACCTATCTGAATATACATGGAAATATCTACACAGCTATCTCTTTACACATGGAAATAACTACACCGCTATCTGTATGAACATGGAATTATCTACACCACTATCTGTATGAACATGGAAATATCTACACCGCTATCTGTATGAACATGGAAATATCTTCACCGCCATCTGTATGAACATGGATATACCTACAAAGCCATATGGATGAACATGGAAATAACTACACCGCTATCTGTATGAACATGGAAATATCTACACCGATATCTGTATGAACATGGAAATATCTAAACCGCTATCTGTATGAACATGGAAATATCTACACCGATATCTGTATGAACATTGAAATATCTTCAACGCCATCTGTATGAACATGGATATATCTACACAGCCATCTGCATGATCATGGAAATATCTACACCACTATCTGTATGAACATGGAAATATCTACACCGCTATCTGTGTAAACAGGAATACATCTTCACCGCTATCTGTATAAACATGGAAATTTCTACACCGCTATCTGTATGAACATGGAAATGTCTACACAGCTATCTGTGTAAACAGGAATACATCTTCACCGCTATCTGTATAAACATGGAAATTTCTACACCGCTATCTGTATGAACATGGAAATGTCTACACCGCCATCTGTATGAACATGGAAATATCTACACCGCTATCTGTATGAACATGGAAATTTCTACACTGATATCTGTTTGAACATGGATATATCTACACAGCCATCTGGATGAACATGGAAATATCTACACCGCTATCTGCATGGACATGGAAATAGCTACACCGCTATCTGTATGAACATGGATATATCTACACAGCCATCTGGATGAACATGGAAATATCTACACCGCTATCTGCATGGACATGGAAATAGCTACACCGCTATCTGTACGAACATGGAAATATCTACACCACTATCTGTATGAACTTGGAAATATCTACACCGCTATCTGTATGAAGATGGAAATATCTTCACCGCCATCTGTATTAAGATGGAGATATCTACACCGCTATCTGTATGAACATGGAAATAACTACACAGCCATCTGGATGAACATGGAAATATCTACACCGCTATCTGTGTAAACATGCATACATCTTAACCGCTATCTGTAGAAACATGGAAATATCGACACCGCTATCTGTATGAACATGGAAATATCTGCACCACTATCTGTTTGAACATGGAAATATCTTCACCGCTATCTGCATGAAAATGGAAATATCTACACAGCTATCTCTTTACACATGGAAATAACTACACCGCTATCTGTATGAACATGGTAATATCTACACCGCCATCTGTATGAAGATGGAAATATCTGCTCCGCCATCTGTATGAACATATATATACCTACACCGCCATCTGTATTAAGATGGAGATATCTACACCTCTATCTGTATAAACATGGAAATATCTACACCGCTATCTGTATAAACATGGAAATATCTACATAGCTATCTGTATAAACCTGGAAATATATACACCGCTACCTGTAGAAACCTGGAAATATCAGCACTGCTATCTGTATGAACACGGAAATATCTACACCGCCATCTGTATGAACATGGAAATATCTTCACCGCCATCTGTACGAACATGGATATATCTACACTGCCATCTCGATGAAAATGGAAATATCTAAACCGCTATATTTATCAACATGGGAATATCTACACCGCTATCTGTACGAACATGGAAATATCTACACCGCTATCTGTACGAACATGGAAATATCTACACCGCTATCTGTATGAACATGGAAATATCTTCAACGCCATCTGTATTAAGATGGAGATATCTACACCGCTATCTGTATGAACATGGAAATAACTACACAGCCATCTGGATGAACATGGAAATATCTACACCGCTATCTGCATGAACATGGAAATATCTTCACCGCTATCTGTGTAAACATGCATACATCTTCTCCGCTATCTGTATAAACATGGAAATATCTACACCGCTATCAGTTTGAACATGGAAATATCTACACCGCTATCTGTATGAAAATGGAAATATCTACACAGCTATCTGCATATACATGAAAATATCTACACAGCTATCTCTTTACACATGAAAATAACTACACCGCTATCTCTATAAACATGGAAATATCTACACCGCCATCTGTATGAACATGGAAATATCTGCACCGCCATGTGTATGAACATATAAATATCTACACCACCATCTGTATTAAGATGGAGATATCTACACCGCTATCTGTATAAACATGGAAATATCTACACCGCTATCTGTATGAATATGGAAATATCTGCACCACCATCAGTATGAACATATAAATATCTACACCGCCATCTGTATTAAGATGGAGATATCTACACCGCTATCTTTTTAAACTTGGAAATATCTTCACCGCTATCTGTATAAACATGGAAATATCTACACCGCAATTTGTATGAACATGGAAATATCTGCACCGCTATCTGTTTGAACATGGAAATATCTACACCGCTATCTGCATGAAAATGGAAATATCTACACAGCTATCTGCATATACATAGAAATATCTACACAGCTATCTCTTTACACATGGAAATAACTACAACGCTATCTCTATAAACATGGAAATATCTACACCGCCATCTGTATGAACATGGAAATATCTGCACCGCCATGTGTATGAACATATAAATATCTACACCACCATCTGTATTAAGATGGAGATATCTACACCGCTATCTGTATAAACATGGAAATATCTACACCGCTATCTGTATAAACATGGAAATATCTACACCACTATCTGTATGAACATGAAAATATCTACAACGCTATCTGTTTGAACATGGAAATATCTATACCGCTATCTGCATGAAAATGGAAATATCTACACAGCTATCTGCATATACATGGAAATATCTACAAAGCTATCTCTTTACACATGGAAATAACTACACCACTATATCTATAAACATGGAAATATCTACACCGCCATCTGTATGAACATGGAAATATCTGCACCGCCATGTGTATGAACATATAAATATCTACACCACCATCTGTATTAAGATGGAGATATCTACACCGCTGTCTGTATAAACATGGAAATATCTACACCGCTTTCTGTATACATATTGAAATATCTACACCGCTATCTGTATGAACATGGAAATATCTACACCGCTATCAGTTTGAACATGGAAATATCTACACCGCTATCTGCATGAAAATGGAAATATCTACACAGCTATCTGCATATACATGGAAGTATCTACAAAGATATCTCTTTACACATGGAAATAACTACACCACTATATCTATAAACATGGAAATATCTAGACCGCCATCTGTATGAACATGGAAATATCTGCACCACCATCTGTATGAACATATAAATATCTACACCACCATCTGTATTAAGATGGAGATAACTACACCGCTATCTGTATAAACTTGGAAATATCTACACCGCTATCTGTATAAACATGGAAATATCTACACCGTTATCTGTATAAACATGGAAATATCTACACCTATACCTGTATAAACATGGAAATATAAGCACCGCTACCTGTATTAAGATGGAAATATCTACACAGCAATCTGTACGAACATGGAAATATCTACACCGCTATCTGTATGAACATGGAAATAGCTACACCGCTATCTGTTTTAACATGGAAATATCTACAGCACTATCTGTATGAACATGGAAATATCTACACCGCTATCTGTATGAACATGGATATATCTACACAGCCATTTGGATGAACATGGAAATATCTACACCGCTATCTGTATGAACACGGAAATATCTACTCCGCTATCTGTGTAAACATGCATACATCTTCACCGCTATCTGTATAAACATGGATATATCTACACCACTATCTGTTTGAACTTGGAAATATCTACACCGCTATCTGCATGAAAATGGAAATATCTACACAGCTATCTCTTTACACTTGTAAATAACTACACCGCTATCTCTGTAAACATGGAAATATCTACACCGCCATCTGTATGAACATGGAAATATCTCCACCGCCATCTGTATGAACATATAAATATGTACACCGCCATCTGTATTAAGATGGAGATATCTTCACCACTATCTGTATAAACATGGAAATATTTACACCGCCATCTGTATGAACATGGATATACCTACACAGCCATATGGATGAACATGGATATATCTACACAGCCATCTGGATGATCATGGAAATATCTGCACCGCTATCTGTATGAACATGGAAATATATACACCGCTATCTGTGTAAACAGGAATACTTCTTCACCGCTATCTGTATAAACATGGAAATTTCTACACCGCTATCTGTATGAACATGGAAATGTCTACACCGCTATCTGTATAAACAGGAATACATCTTCACCGCTATCTGTATAAACATGGAAATTTCTACACCGCTATCTGTATGAACAAGGAAATGTCTACACCGCTATCTGTATGAACATGGAAATATCTACACCGCTATCTGTATGAACATGGAAATTTCTACACTGATATCTGTTTGAACATGGATATATCTACACAGCCATCTGGATGAACATGGAAATATCTACACCGCTATCTGCATGGACATGGAAATAGCTACACCGCTATCTGTAGGAACATGGAAATATCTACACCACTATCCGTATGAACTTGGAAATATCTACACCGCTATCTGTATGAACATGGATATATCTACACAGCCATCTGGATGAACATGGAAATATCTACACCGCTATCTGTGTAAACATGCATACATCTTCACCGCTATCTGTATAAACATGGAAATATCTACACCGCTATCTGTATGAACATGGAAATATCTACACCGCTATCTGCATGAAAATGGAAATATCTACACCGCTATCTGTATAAACATGGAAATATCTACACCGCTATCTGTGTAAACATGGAAATATCAACACCGCTACCTGTATAAACATGGAAATATCAGCACCGCTATCTGTATGAACACGGAAATATCTACACCGCCATCTGTATGAACATGGAAATATCTTCACCGCCATCTCTACCAACATGGATTCATCTACACTGCCATCAGGATGAAATTGGAAATATCTACACCGCTATATGTATGAACATGGGAATATCTACACCGCTATCTGTATGAACATGGAAATATCTACACCGCTATCTGTATGAACATGGAAATATCTTCACCGCCATCTGTATTAAGATGGAGATATCTACACCGCTATCTGTATGAACATGGAAATAACTACACAGCCATCTGGATGAACATGGAAATATCTGCACCGCTATCTCTATGAACATGGAAATATCTTCACCGCTATCTGGGTAAACATGCATACATCTTCTCTGCTATCTGTATAAACATGGAAATTTCTACACCGTTATCTGTATGAACATGGAAATATCTGCACCGCTTTCTGTTTGAAAATGGAAATATCTACACCGGTATGTGCATGAAAATGGAAATATCTACACAGCTATCTGCATATACATGGAAATATCTACACAGCTATCTCTTTACACATGGAAATAACTACACCGCTATCTCTATATACACGGAAATATCTACACCGCCATCTGTATGAACATGGAAATACCTGCACCGCCATGTGTATGAACATATAAATATCTACAGCGCCATTTGTATTAAGATGGAGATATCTACACCGCTATCTGTATAAACATGGAAATATCTACACCGCTATCTGTATGAACATGGAAATATCTACACCGCTATCTGTATGAACATGGTAATATCTACACCGCTATCTGTATGAACATGGAAATATCTTCACGGCCATCTGTATGAACATGGATATATCTACACAGCCATATGGATGAACATGGAAATAACTACACCGCTATCTGTATGAACATGGAAATATCTACACCGCTATCTGTATGAACATGGAAATATCTAGACCGCTATCTGTATGAACATCGAAATATCTACACCGCTATCTGTATGAACATGGAAATATCTACACCGCTATCTCTGTAAACAGGCATACATCTTCACCGCTATCTGTATAAACATGGAAATTTCTACACCGCTATCTGTATGAACATGGAAATGTCTTCACCGCTATCTTTTTGAACTTAGAAATATCTACACCGCTTTCTGCATGAAAATGGAAATATCTACACACCTATCTGAATATACATGGAAATATCTACACAGCTATCTCTTTACACATGGATATAACTACACCGCTATCTGTATGAACATGGAATTATCTACACCACTATCTGTATGAACATGGAAATATCTACACCGCTATCTGTATGAACATGGAAATATCTTCACCGCCATCTGTATGAACATGGATATATCTACTCAGCCATCTAGATGAACATGGAAATATCTACACCGCTATCTGCATGGACATGGAAAAAGCTACACCGCTATCTGTAGGAACATGGAAATATCTACGCCACTATCTGTATGAACTTGGAAATATCTACACCGCTATCTGTATGAACATGGAAATATCTTCACCGCCATCTGTATTAAGATGGAGATATCTACACCGCTATCTGTATGAACATGGGAATAACTACACAGCCATCTGGATGAACATGGAAATATCTACACCGCTATCTCTGTAAACATGCATACATCTTAACCGCTATCTGTATAAACATGGAAATATCGACACCGCTATCTGTATGAACATGGAAATATCTACACCACTATCTGTTTGAACATGGAAATATCTACACCGCTATCTGCATGAAAATGGAAATATATACACAGCTATCTGCATATACATGGAAATATCTACACAGCTATCTCTTTACACATGTAAATAACTACACCGCTATCTCTATAAACATGGAAATATCTACACTGCCACCTGTATGAACATGGAAATATCTCCACCGCCATCTGTATGAACATATAAATATGTACACCGCCATCTGTATTAAGATGGAGATATCTACAACACTATCTGTATAAACATGGAAATATTTACACCGCTATCTGTATGAACATGGAAATATCTACACCGATATCTGTATGAACATGGAAATATCTACACCGCTATCTGTATGAACATGGAAATATCTTCAAAGCCATCTGTATGAACATGGATATATCTACACAGCCATATGGATGAACGTGGAAATAACTACACCGCTATCTGTATGAACATGGAAATATCTACACCGCTATCTGTATGAACATGGAAATATCTACACCGCTATCTGTTTGAACATGGAAATATCTTCACCGCTATCTGCATGAAAATGGAAATATCTACACAGATATCTGCATATACATGGAAATATCTACACAGCTATCTCTTTACACATGTAAATAACTACACCGCTATCTCTATAAACATGGAAATATCTACACCGCCATCTGTATGAACATGGAAATATCTCCACCGCCATCTGTATGAACATATAAATATCTACACCGCCATCTGTATTAAGATGGAGATATCTACACAGCTATCAGTATAAACATGGAAATATCTACACAGCTATCTGCATGAAAATGGAAATATCTACACCACTATCTGTATAAACATGGAAATATCTACACCGTTTTCTGTGTAAACATGGAAATATCTACACCGCTACCTGTACAAACATGGAAATATCAGCACCGCTATCTGTATGAACACGGAAATATCTACACCGCCATCTGTACCAACATGGATATATCTACACTGCCATCTGGATGAAAATGGAAATATCTACACCACTATATGTATGAACATGGGAATATCTACACCGCTATCTGTATGAACATGGAAATATCTACACTGCTATCTGTATGAACATGGAAATATCTTCACCGCCATCTGTATTAAGATGGAGATATCTACACCGCTATCTGTATGAACATGGAAATAACTACACAGCCATCTGGATGAACATGGAAATATCTACACCGCTATCTGTATGAACATGGAAATATCTTCACCGCTATCTGTGTAAACATGCATACATCTTCTCCGCTATCTGTATAAACATGGAAATATCTTCACCGCTATCTGTATGAACATGGAAATATCTGCACCGCTATCTGTTTGAACATGGAAATATCTACACCGCTATCTGCATGAAAATGGAAATATCTACACAGCTATCTGCATGTACATGGAAATATATATACAGCTATCTCTTTACACATGGAAATAACTACACCGCTATCTCTATAAACATGGAAATATCTAAACCGCCATCTGTATGAACATGGAAATATCTGCACCGCCATGTGTATGAACATATAAATATCTACACCACCATCTGTATTAAGATGGAGATATCTACACCGCTGTCTCTATAAACATGGAAATATCTACACCGCTTTCTGTATACATATGGAAATATCTACACCGCTATCTGTATGAACATGGAAATATCTACACCGCTATCAGTTTGAACATGGAAATATCTACACCGCTATCTGCATGAAAATGGAAATATCTACACAGCTATCTGCATATACATGGAACTATCTACAAAGATATCTCTTTACACATGGAAATAACTACAGCACTATATCTATAAACATGGAAATATCTACACCGCCATCTGTATGAACATGGAAATATCTGCACCACCATCTGTATGAACATATAAATATCTACACCACCATCTGTATTAAGATGGAGATAACTACACCGCTATCTGTATAAACTTGGAAATATCTACACCGCTATCTGTATAAACATGGAAATATCTACACCGTTATCTGTATAAACATAGAAATATCTACACCTCTACCTGTATAAACATGGAAATATAAGCACCGCTACCTGTATTAAGATGGAAATATGTACACCGCAATCTGTACGAACATGGAAATATCTACACCGCTATCTGTATGAACATGGAAATAGCTACACCGCTATCTGTTTTAACATGGAAATATCTACAGCACTATCTGTATGAACATGGAAATATCTACACCACTATCTGTATGAACATGGATATATCTACACAGCCATCTGGATGAACATGGAAATATCTACACCGCTATCTGTATGAACACGGAAATATCTACACCGCTATCTGTGTAAACATGCATACATCTTCACCGCTATCTGTATAAACATGGATATATCTACACCGCTATCTGTTTGAACTTGGAAATATCTACACCGCTATCTGCATGAAAATGGAAATATCTACACAGCTATCTGCATATACATGGAAATATCTACACAGCTATCTCTTTACTCATGTAAATAACTACACCGCTATCTCTGTAAACATGGAAATATCTACACCGCCATCTGTATGAACATGGAAATATCTCCACCGCCATCTGTATGAACATATAATTATGTACACCGCCATCTGTATTAAGATGGAGATATCTACACCACTATCTGTATAAACATGGAAATATTTACACCGCTATCTGTATGAACATGGAAATATCTACACCGCTATCTGTATGAACATGGAAATATCTACACCGCTATCTGTATGAACATGGAAATATCTTCACCGCCATCTGTATGAACATGGATATACCTACAAAGCCATATGGATGAACAAGGAAATAACTACAACGCTATCTGTATGAACATGGAAATATCTACACCGATATCTGTATGAACATGGAAATATCTAAACCGCTATCTGTATGAACATGGAAATATCTACACCGATATCTGTATGAACATTGAAATATCTTCAACGCCATCTGTATGAACATGGATATATCTACACAGCCATCTGCATGATCATGGAAATATCTACACCATTATCTGTATGAACATGGAAATATCTACACCGCTATCTGTGTAAACAGGAATACATCTTCACCGCTATCTGTATAAACATGGAAATTTCTACACCGCTATCTGTATGAACATGGAAATGTCTACACTGCTATCTGTGTAAACAGGAATACATCTTCACCGCTATCTGTATAAACATGGAAATTTCTACACCGCTATCTGTATGAACATGGAAATGTCTACACCGCTATCTGTATGAACATGGAAATATCTACACCGCTATCTGTATGAACATGGAAATTTCTACACTGATATCTGTTTGAACATGGATATATCTACACAGCCATCTGCATGAAAATGGAAATATCTACACCGCTATCTGTATAAACATGGAAATATCTACACCGCTATCTGTGTAAACATGGAAATATCTACACCGCTACCTGTACAAACATGGAAATATCAGCACCGCTATCTGTATGAACACGGAAATATCTACACCGCCATCTGTACCAACATGGATATATCTACACTGCCATCTGGATGAAAATGGAAATATCTACACCACTATATGTATGAACATGGGAATATCTACACCGCTATCTGTATGAACATGGAAATATCTACACTGCTATCTGTATGAACATGGAAATATCTTCACCGCCATCTGTATTAAGATGGAGATATCTACACCGCTATCTGTATGAACATGGAAATAACTACACAGCCATCTGGATGAACATGGAAATATCTACACCGCTATCTGTATGAACATGGAAATATCTTCACCGCTATCTGTGTAAACATGCATACATCTTCTCCGCTATCTGTATAAACATGGAAATATCTTCACCGCTATCTGTATGAACATGGAAATATCTGCACCGCTATCTGTTTGAACATGGAAATATCTACACCGCTATCTGCATGAAAATGGAAATATCTACACAGCTATCTGCATGTACATGGAAATATATATACAGCTATCTCTTTACACATGGAAATAACTACACCGCTATCTCTATAAACATGGAAATATCTAAACCGCCATCTGTATGAACATGGAAATATCTGCACCGCCATGTGTATGAACATATAAATATCTACACCACCATCTGTATTAAGATGGAGATATCTACACCGCTGTCTCTATAAACATGGAAATATCTACACCGCTTTCTGTATACATATGGAAATATCTACACCGCTATCTGTATGAACATGGAAATATCTACACCGCTATCAGTTTGAACATGGAAATATCTACACCGCTATCTGCATGAAAATGGAAATATCTACACAGCTATCTGCATATACATGGAACTATCTACAAAGATATCTCTTTACACATGGAAATAACTACAGCACTATATCTATAAACATGGAAATATCTACACCGCCATCTGTATGAACATGGAAATATCTGCACCACCATCTGTATGAACATATAAATATCTACACCACCATCTGTATTAAGATGGAGATAACTACACCGCTATCTGTATAAACTTGGAAATATCTACACCGCTATCTGTATAAACATGGAAATATCTACACCGTTATCTGTATAAACATAGAAATATCTACACCTCTACCTGTATAAACATGGAAATATAAGCACCGCTACCTGTATTAAGATGGAAATATGTACACCGCAATCTGTACGAACATGGAAATATCTACACCGCTATCTGTATGAACATGGAAATAGCTACACCGCTATCTGTTTTAACATGGAAATATCTACAGCACTATCTGTATGAACATGGAAATATCTACACCGCTATCTGTATGAACATGGATATATCTACACAGCCATCTGGATGAACATGGAAATATCTACACCGCTATCTGTATGAACACGGAAATATCTACACCGCTATCTGTGTAAACATGCATATATCTTCACCGCTATCTGTATAAACATGGATATATCTACACCGCTATCTGTTTGAACTTGGAAATATCTACACCGCTATCTGCATGAAAATGGAAATATCTACACAGCTATCTGCATATACATGGAAATATCTACACAGCTATCTCTTTACTCATGTAAATAACTACACCGCTATCTCTGTAAACATGGAAATATCTCCACCGCCATCTGTATGAACATATAATTATGTACACCGCCATCTGTATTAAGATGGAGATATCTACACCACTATCTGTATAAACATGGAAATATTTACACCGCTATCTGTATGAACATGGAAATATCTACACCGCTATCTGTATGAACATGGAAATATCTACACCGCTATCTGTATGAACATGGAAATATCTTCACCGCCATCTGTATGAACATGGATATACCTACAAAGCCATATGGATGAACAAGGAAATAACTACACCGCTATCTGTATGAACATGGAAATATCTACACCGATATCTGTATGAACATGGAAATATCTAAACCGCTATCTGTATGAACATGGAAATATCTACACCGATATCTGTATGAACATTGAAATATCTTCAACGCCATCTGTATGAACATGGATATATCTACACAGCCATCTGCATGATCATGGAAATATCTACACCATTATCTGTATGAACATGGAAATATCTACACCGCTATCTGTGTAAACAGGAATACATCTTCACCGCTATCTGTATAAACATGGAAATTTCTACACCGCTATCTGTATGAACATGGAAATGTCTACACTGCTATCTGTGTAAACAGGAATACATCTTCACCGCTATCTGTATAAACATGGAAATTTCTACACCGCTATCTGTATGAACATGGAAATGTCTACACCGCTATCTGTATGAACATGGAAATATCTACACCGCTATCTGTATGAACATGGAAATTTCTACACTGATATCTGTTTGAACATGGATATATCTACACAGCCATCTGCATGAAAATGGAAATATCTACACCGCTATCTGTATAAACATGGAAATATCTACACCGCTATCTGTGTAAACATGGAAATATCAACACCGCTACCTGTATAAACATGGAAATATCAGCACCGCTATCTTTATGAACACGGAAATATCTACACCGCCATCTGTATGAACATGGAAATATCTTCACCGCCATCTGTACCAACATGGATACATCTACACTGCCATCAGGATGAAAATGGAAATATCTACACCGCTATATATATGAACATGGGAATATCTACAACGCTATCTGTATGAACATGGAAATATCTACACCGCTATCTGTATGAACATGGAAATATCTTCACCGCCATCTGTATTAAGATGGAGATATCTACACCGCTATCTGTATGAACATGGAAATAACTACACAGCCATCTGGATGAACATGGAAATATCTACACCGCTATCTGTATGAACATGCAAATATCTTCACCGCTATCTGTGTAAACATGCATACATCTTCTCTGCTATCTGTATAAACATGGAAATATCTACACCGTTATCTGTATGAACATGGAAATATCTGCACCGCTATCTGTTTGAACATGGAAATATCTACACCGCTATCTGCATGAAAATGGAAATATCTACACAGCTATCTGCATATACATGGAAATATCTACACAGCTATCTCTTTACACATGGAAATAACTACACCGCTATCTCTATAAACCCGGAAATATCTACACCGCCATCTGTATGAACATGGAAATACCTGCACCGCCATGTGTATGAACATATAAATATCTACACCGCCATCTGTATTAAGATGGACATATCTACACCGCTATCTGTATAAACGTGGAAATATCTACACCGCTATCTGTATAAACATGGAAATATCTACACCGCTATCTGTATGAACATGGAAATATCTACACCGCTATCTGTTTGAACATGGAAATATCTACACCGCTATCTGCATGAAAATGGAAATATCTACACAGCTATCTGCATATACATGGAAATATCTACAAAGCTATCTCTTTACACATGGAAATAACTACACCACTATATCTATAAAAATGGAAATATCTACACCGCCATATGTATGAACATGGAAATATCTGCACCACCATCTGTATGAACATATAAATATCTACACCGCCATCTGTATTAACATGGAGATATCTACACCGCTATCTGTACAAACTTGGAAATATCTTCACCACTATCTGTATAAACATGGAAATATCTACACCGCTATCTGTATAAACATGGAAATATCTACACCGCTACCTGTATAAACATGGAAATATAAGCACCGCTATCTGTATGAACATGGAAATATCTACACCGCTATCTGTATGAATATGGAAATATCTACACCGCTATCTGTATGAACATGGAAATAGCTACACCGCTATCTGTTTGAACATGGAAATATCTACAGCACTATCTGTATGAACATGGAAATATCTACACCGCTATCTGTATGAACATGGATATATCTACACAGCCATCTGGATGAACAAGGAAATATCTACACCGCTATCTGAATGAACATGGAAATATCTACACCGATATCTTTTTGAACATGGAAATATCTACACCGCTATCTGCATGAAAATGGAAATATCTACACAGCTATCTGCATATACATGGAAATATCTACACAGCTATCTCTTTACACATGGAAATAACTACACCGCTATGTCTATAAACATAGAAATGTCTACACCGCCATCTGTATGAACATGGAAATATCTCCACCGCCATCTGTATGAACATATAAATATCTACACCGCCATTTGTATTAAGATGGAGTTATCTACACCGCTATCTGTATAAACATGGAAATATCTACACCGCTATCTGTATGAACATGGAAATATCTACACCGCTATCTGTATGAACATGGTAATATCTACACCGCTATCTGTATGAACATGGAAATATCTTCACGGCCATCTGTATGAACATGGATATATCTACACAGCCATATGGATGAACATGGAAATAACTACACCGCTATCTGTATGAACATGGAAATATCTACACCGCTATCTGTATGAACATGGAAATATCTAGACCGCTATCTGTATGAACATCGAAATATCTACACCGCTATCTGTATGAACATGGAAATATCTTCAACGCCATCTGCATGAACATGGATATATCTACAAAGACATCTGGATGAAGATGGATATATCTACACCGCTATCTGTATGAACATGGAAATATCTACACCGCTATCTCTGTTAACAGGCATACATCTTCACCGCTATCTGTATAAACATGGAAATTTCTACACCGCTATCTGTATGAACATGGAAATATCTACACCGCTATCTGTTTGAACTTAGAAATATCTACACCGCTATCTGCATGAAAATGGAAATATCTACACACCTATCTGAATATACATGGAAATATCTACACAGCTATCTCTTTACACATGGAAATAACTACACCGCTATCTGTATGAACATGGAATTATCTACACCACTATCTGTATGAACATGGAAATATCTACACCGCTATCTGTATGAACATGGAAATATCTTCACCGCCATCTGTATGAACATGGATATATCTACTCAGCCATCTAGATGAACATGGAAATATCTACACCGCTATCTGCATGGACATGGAAATAGCTACACCACTATCTGTATGAACATGGAAATATCTACACCACTATCTGTATGAACTTGGAAATATCTACACCGCTATCTGTATGAAGATGGAAATATCTTCACCGCCATCTGTATTAAGATGGAGATATCTACACCGCTATCTGTATGAACATGGAAATAACTACACAGCCATCTGGATGAACATGGAAATATCTACACCGCTATCTGTGTAAACATGCATACATCTTAACCGCTATCTGTATAAACATGGAAATATCGACACCGCTATCTGTATGAACATGGAAATATCTACACCACTATCTGTTTGAACATGGAAATATCTTCACCGCTTTCTGCATGAAAATGGAAATATCTACACAGTTATCTCTTTACACATGGAAATAACTACACCGCTATCTGTATGAACATGGTAATATCTACACCGCCATCTGTATGAAGATGGAAATATCTGCACCGCCATCTGTATGAACATATAAATACATACACCGCCATCTGTATTAAGATGGAGATATCTACACCTCTATCTGTATAAACATGGAAATATCTACACCGCTATCTGTATAAACATGTAAATATCTACATAGCTATCTGTATAAACATGGAAATATATACACCGCTACCTGTATAAACATGTAAATATCAGCAATGCTATCTGTATGAACACGGAAATATCTACACCGCCATCTGTATGAACATGGAAATATCTTCACCGCCATCTGTACGAACATGGATATATCTACACTGCCATCTCGATGAAAATGGAAATATCTAAAACGCTATATTTATCAACATGGGAATATCTACACCGCTATCTGTACGATCATGGAAATATCTACACCGCTATCTGTACGAACATGGAAATATCTACACCGCTATCTGTATGAACATGGAAATATCTTCAACGCCATCTGTATTAAGATGGAGATATCTACACCGCTATCTGTATGAACATGGAAATAACTACACAGCCATCTGGATGAACATGGAAATATCTACACCGCTATCTGTATGAACATGGATATATCTTCACTGCTATCTGTGTAAACATGCATACACCTTCTCCGCTATCTGTATAAACATGGAAATATCTACACCGCTATCAGTTTGAACATGGAAATATCTACACCGCTATCTGTATGAAAATGGAAATATCTACACAGCTATCTGCATATACATGAAAATATCTACACAGCTATCTCTTTACACATGAAAATAACTACACCGCTATCTCTATAAACATGGAAATATCTACACCGCCATCTGTATGAACATGGAAATATCTGCACCGCCATGTGTATGAACATATAAATATCTACACCAACATCTGTATTAAGATGGAGATATCTACACCGCTATCTGTATAAACATGGAAATATCTACACCGCTATCTGTATAAACATGGAAATATCTACACCGCTATCTGTATGAACATGGAAATATCTACACCGCTATCTGTTTGAACATGGAAATATCTACACTGCTATCTGCATATACATGGAAATATCTACACCGCTATCTGCATATACATGGAAATATCTACAAAGCTATCTCTTTACACATGGAAATAACTACACCACTATATCTATAAACATGGAAATATCTACACCGCTATCTGTATGAATATGGAAATATCTGCACCACCATCAGTATGAACATATAAATATCTACACCGCCATCTGTATTAAGATGGAGATATCTACACCGCTATCTTTTTAAACTTGGAAATATCTTCACCGCTATCTGTATAAACATGGAAATATCTACACCGCAATTTGTATGAACATGGAAATATCTGCACCGCTATCTGTTTGAACATGGAAATATCTACACCGCTATCTGCATGAAAATGGAAATATCTACACAGCTATCTGTATGAACATGGAAATATCTACAACGCTATCTGTTTGAACATGGAAATATCTATACCGATATCTGCATGAAAATGGAAATATCTACACAGCTATCTGCATATACATGGAAATATCTACAAAGCTATCTCTTTACACATGGAAATAACTACACCACTATATCTATAAACATGGAAATATCTACACCGCCATCTGTATGAACATGGAAATATCTGCACCACCATCTGTATGAACATATAAATATCTACACCACCATCTGTATTAAGATGGAGATAACTACACCGCTATCTGTATAAACTTGGAAATATCTACACCGCTATCTGTATAAACATGGAAATATCTACACAGTTATCTGTATAAACATGGAAATATCTACACCTCTACCTGTATAAACATGGAAATATAAGCACCGCTACCTGTATTAAGATGGAAATATCTACACAGCAATCTGTACGAACATGGAAATATCTACACCGCTATCTGTATGAACATGGAAATAGCTACACCGCTATCTGTTTTAACATGGAAATATCTACAGCACTATCTGTATGAACATGGAAATATCTACACCGCTATCTGTATGAACATGGATATATCTACACAGCCATCTGGATGAACATGGAAATATCTACACCGCTATCTGTATGAACACGGAAATATCTACTCCGCTATCTGTGTAAACATGCATACATCTTCACCGCTATCTGTATAAACATGGATATATCTACACCACTATCTGTTTGAACTTGGAAATATCTACACCGCTATCTGCATGAAAATGGAAATATCTACACAGCTATCTCCTTACACATGTAAATAACTACACCGCTATCTCTGTAAACATGGAAATATCTACACCGCCATCTGAATGAACATGGAAATATCTCCACCGCCATCTGTATGAACATATAAATATGTACACCGCCATCTGTATTAAGATGGAGATATCTACACCACTATCTGTATAAACATGGAAATATTTACACCGCCATCTGTATGAACATGGATATACCTACACAGCCATATGGATGAACATGGATATATCTACTCAGCCATCTGGATGATCATGGAAATATCTACACCGCTATCTGTATGAACATGGAAATATATACACTGCTATCTGTGTAAACAGGAATACATCTTCACCGCTATCTGTATAAACATGGAAATTTCTACACCGCTATCTGTATGAACATGGAAATGTCTACACCGCTATCTGTATAAACAGGAATACATCTTCACCGCTATCTGTATAAACATGGAAATTTCTACACCGCTATCTGTATGAACATGGAAATGTCTACACCGCTATCTGTATGAACATGGAAATATCTACACCGCTATCTGTATGAACATGGAAATTTCTACACTGATATCTGTTTGAACATGGATATATCTACACAGCCATCTGGATGAACATGGAAATATCTACACCGCTATCTGCATGGACATGGAAATAGCTACACCGCTATCTGTAGGAACATGGAAATATCTACACCACTATCTGTATGAACTTGGAAATATCTACACCGCTATCTGTATGAACATGGATATATCTACACAGCCATCTGGATGAACATGGAAATATCTACACCGCTATCTGTGTAAACATGCATACATCTTCACCGCTATCTGTATAAACATGGAAATATCTACACCGATATCTGTATGAACATGGAAATATGTACACCGCTATCTGCATGAAAATGGAAATATCTACACCGCTTTCTGTATAAACATGGAAATATCTACACCGCTATCTGTGTAAACATGGAAATATCAACACCGCTACCTGTATAAACATGGAAATATCAGCACCGCTATCTGTATGAACACGGAAATATCTACACCGCCATCTGTATGAACATGGAAATATCTTCACCGCCATCTGTACCAACATGGGTTCATCTACACTGCCATCAGGATGAAAATGGAAATATCTACACCGCTATATGTATGAACATGGGAATATCTACACCGCTATCTGTATGAACATGGAAATATCTACACTGCTATCTGTATGAACATGGAAATATCTTCACCGCCATCTGTATTAAGATGGAGATATCTACACCGCTATCTGTATGAACATGGAAATAACTACACAGCCATCTGGATGAACATGGAAATATCTGCACCGCTATCTGTATGAACATGGAAATATCTTCACCGCTATCTGGGTAAACATGCATACATCTTCTCTGCTATCTGTATAAACATGGAAACATCTACACCGTTATCTGTATGAACATGGAAATATCTGCACCGCTATCTGTTTGAAAATGGAAATATCTACACCGCTATCTGCATGAAAATGGAAATATCTACACAGCTATCTGCATATACATGGAAATATCTACACAGCTATCTCTTTACACATGGAAATAACTACACCGCTATCTCTATAAACACGGAAATATCTACACCGCCATCTGTATGAACATGGAAATACCTGCACCGCCATGTGTATGAACATATAAATATCTACAGCGCCATTTGTATTAAGATGGAGATATCTACACCGCTATCTGTATAAACATGGAAATATCTACACCGCTATCTGTATGAACATGGAAATATCTACACCGCTATCTGTATGAACATGGTAATATCTACACCGCTATCTGTATGAACATGGAAAAATCTTCACGGCCATCTGTATGAACATGGATATATCTACACAGCCATATGGATGAACATGGAAATAACTACACCGCTATCTGTATGAACATGGAAATATCTACACCGCTATCGGTATGAACATGGAAATATCTAGACCGGTATCTGTATGAACATCGAAATACCTACACCGCTATCTGTATGAACATGGAAATATCTTCAACGCCATCTGCATGAACATGGATATATCTACAAAGCCATCTGGATGAACATGGATATATCTACACCGCTATCTGTATGAACATGGAAATATCTACACCGCTATCTCTGTAAACAGGCATACATCTTCACCGCTATCTGTATAAACATGGAAATTTCTACACCGCTATCTGTATGAACATGGAAATGTCTTCACCGCTATCTTTTTGAACTTAGAAATATCTACACCGCTTTCTGCATGAAAATGGAAATATCTACACACCTATCTGAATATACATGGAAATATCTACACAGCTATCTCTTTACACATGGAAATAACTACACCGCTATATGTATGAACATGGAATTATCTACACCACTATCTGTATGAAGATGGAAATATCTACACCGCTATCTGTATGAACATGGAAATATCTTCACCGCCATCTGTATGAACATGGATATATCTACTCAGCCATCTAGATGAACATGGAAATATCTACACCGCTATCTGCATGGACATGGAAATAGCTACACCGCTATCTGTATGAACATGGAAATATCTACGCCACTATCTGTATGAACTTGGAAATATCTACACCGCTATCTGTATGAACATGGAAATATCTTCACCGCCATCTGTATTAAGATGGAGATATCTACACCGCTATCTGTATGAACATGGAAATAACTACACAGCCATCTGGATGAACATGGAAATATCTACACCGCTATCTCTGTAAACATGCATACATCTTAACCGCTATCTGTATAAACATGGAAATATCGACACCGCTATCTGTATGAACATGGAAATATCTACACCACTATCTGTTTGAACATGGAAATATCTACACCGCTATCTGCAAGAAAATGGAAATATCTACACAGCTATCTGCATATACATGGAAATATCTACACAGCTATCTCTTTACACATGTAAATAACTACACCGCTATCTCTATAAACATGGAAATATCTACACTGCCATCTGTATGAACATGGAAATATCTCCACCGCCAACTGTATGAACATATAAATATGTACACCGCCATCAGTATTAAGATGGAGATATCTAAACCACTATCTGTATAAACATGGAAATATTTACACCGCTATCTGTATGAACATGGAAATATCTACACCGATATCTGTATGAACATGGAAATATCTACACCGCTATCTGTATGAACATGGAAATATCTTCAAAGCCATCTGTATGAACATGGATATATCTACACAGCCATATGGATGAACGTGGAAATAACTACACCGCTATCTGTATGAACATGGAAATATCTACACCGCTATCTGTATAAACATGGAAATATCTACACCGCTATCTGTATGAACATGGAAATATCTACACCGCTATCTGTTTGAACATGGAAATATCTTCACCGCTATCTGCATGAAAATGGAAATATCTACACAGATATCTGCATATACATGGAAATATCTACACAGCTATCTCTTTACACATGTAAATAACTACACCGCTATCTCTATAAACATGGAAATATCTACACCGCCATCTGTATGAACATGGAAATATCTCCACCGCCATCTGTATGAACATATAAATATCTACACCGCCATCTGTATTAAGATGGAGATATCTACACAGCTATCTGTATAAACATGGAAATATCTACACCGCTATCTGCATGAAAATGGAAATATCTACACCGCTATCTGTATAAACATGGAAATATCTACACCGTTTTCTGTGTAAACATGGAAATATCTACACCGCTACCTGTACAAACATGGAAATATCAGCACCGCTATCTGTATGAACACGGAAATATCTACACCGCCATCTGTACCAACATGGATATATCTACACTGCCATCTGGATGAAAATGGAAATATCTACACCACTATATGTATGAACATGGGAATATCTACACCGCTATCTGTATGAACATGGAAATATCTACACTGCTATCTGTATGAACATGGAAATATCTTCACCGCCATCTGTATTAAGATGGAGATATCTACACCGCTATCTGTATGAACATGGAAATAAATACACAGCCATCTGGATGAACATGGAAATATCTACACCGCTATCAGTTTGAACATGGAAATATCTACACCACTATCTGCATGAAAATGGAAATATCTACACAGTTATCTGCATATACATGGAACTATCTACAAAGATATCTCTTTAAACATGGAAATAACTACAGCACTATATCTATAAACATGGAAATATCTACACCGCCATCTGTATGAACATGGAAATATCTGCACCACCATCTGTATGAACATATAAATATCTACACCACCATCTGTATTAAGATGGAGATAACTACACCGCTATCTGTATAAACTTGGAAATATCTACACCGCTATCTGTATAAACATGGAAATATCTACACCGTTATCTGTATAAACATAGAAATATCTACACCTCTACCTGTATAAACATGGAAATATAAGCACCGCTACCTGTATTAAGATGGAAATATCTACACCGCAATCTGTACGAACATGGAAATATCTACACCGCTATCTGTATGAACATGGAAATAGCTACACCGCTATCTGTTTTAACATGGAAATATCTACAGCACTATCTGTATGAACATGGAAATATCTACACCGCTATCTGTATGAACATGGATATATCTACACAGCCATCTGGATGAACATGGAAATATCTACACCGCTATCTGTATAAACACGGAAATATCTACACCGCTATCTGTGTAAACATGCATACATCTTCACCGCTATCTGTATAAACATGGATATATCTACACCGCTATCTGTTTGAACTTGGAAATATCTACACCGCTATCTGCATGAAAATGGAAATATGTACACAGCTATCTGCATATATATGGAAATATCTACACAGCTATCTCTTTACTCATGTAAATAACTACACCGCTATCTCTGTAAACATGGAAATATCTACACCGCCATCTGTATGAACATGGAAATATCTCCACCGCCATCTGTATGAACATATAATTATGTACACCGCCATCTGTATTAAGATGGAGATATCTTCACCACTATCTGTATAAACATGGAAATATTTACACCGCTATCTGTATGAACATGGAAATATCTACACCGCTATCTGTATGAACATGGAAATATCTACACCGCTATCTGTATGAACATGGAAATATCATCACCGCCATCTGTATGAACATGGATATATCTACAAAGCCATATGGATGAACATGGAAATAACTACACCGCTATCTGTATGATCATGGAAATATCTACACCGATATCTGTATGAACATGGAAATATCTAAACCGCTATCTGTATGAACATGGAAATATCTACACCGATATCTGTATGAAAATGGAAATATCTACACAGCTATCTCTTTACACATGTAAATAACTACACCGCTATCTCTGTAAACATGGAAATATCTACACCGCCATCTGTATGAACATGGAAATATCTCCACCGCCATCTGTATGAACATATAAATATGTACACCGCCATCTGTATTAAGATGGAGATATCTACACCACTATCTGTATAAACATGGAAATATTTACACCGCCATCTGTATGAACATGGATATACCTACACAGCCATATGGATGAACATGGATATATCTACACAGCCATCTGGATGATCATGGAAATATCTACACCGCTATCTGTATGAACATGGAAATATATACACCGCTATCTGTGTAAACAGGAATACACCTTCACCGCTATATGTATAAACATGGAAATATCTACACCGCTACCTGTATAAACATGGAAATATAAGCACCGCTATCTGTATTAACATGGAAATATCTACACCGCAATCTGTACTAACATGGAAATATCTACACCACTATCTGTATGAACATGGAAATAGCTACACCGCTATCTGTTTGAACATGGAAATATCTACAGCACTATCTGTAAGAACACGGAAATATCTACACCGCTATCTGTATGAACATGGAGATATCTACACAGCCTTCTGGATGAACATCGAAATATCTACACCGCTATCTGTATGAACATGGAAATATCTACACCGCTATCTGTGTAAACATGCATACATCTTCACCGCTATCTGTATAAACATGGATATGTCTACACCGCTATCTGCCTGAAAATGGAAATATCTACACAGCTATCTGCATATACATGGAAATATCTACACAGCTATCTCTTTACACAAGTAAATAACTACACCGCTATCTCTATAAACATGGAAATATCTACACCGCCATCTGTATGAACATGGAAATATCTCCACCGCCATCTGTATGAACATATAAATATCTACACCGCCATCTGTATTAAGATGGAGATTCCTACACCGCTATCTGTATAAACATGGAAATGTCTACACCGCTATCTGTGTAAACAGGAATACATCTTCACCGCTATCTGTATAAACATGGAAATTTCTACACCGCTATCTGTATGAACATGGAAATGTCTACACCGCTATCTGTATGAACATGGAAATATCTACACCGCTATCTGTATGAACATGGAAATTTCTACACTGATATCTGTTTGAACATGGATATATCTACACAGCCATCTGGATGACCATGGAAATATCTATACCGCTATCTGCATGAACATGGAAATAGCTACACCGCTATCTGTAGGAACATGGAAATATCTACACCGCTATCTGTAGGAACATGGAAATATCTACACCACTATCTGTATGAACTTGGAAATATCTACACCGCTATCTGTATGAACATGGATATATCTACACAGCCATCTGGATGAACATGGAAATATCTACACCGCTATCTGTATGAACATGGAAATATCTTCACCGCTATCTGTGTAAACATGCATACATCTTCTCCGCTATCTGTATAAACATGGAAATATCTACACCGCTATCTGTATGAACATGGAAATATCTGCACCGCTATCTGTTTGAACATGGAAATATCTACACCGCTATCTGCATGAAAATGGAAATATCTACACAGCTATCTGCATGTACATGGAAATATCTATACAGCTATCTCTTTACACATGGAAATAACTACACCGATATCTCTATAAACATGGAAATATCTACACCGCCATCTGTATGAACATGGAAATATCTGCACCGCCATGTGTATGAACATATAAATATCTACACCAACATCTGTATTAAGATGGAGATATCTACACCGCTGTCTGTATAAACATGGAAATATCTACACCGCTTTCTGTATACATATGGAAATATCTACACCGCTATCTGTATGAACATGGAAATATCTACACCGCTATCAGTTTGAACATGGAAATATCTACACCGCTATCTGCATGAAAATGGAAATATCTACACAGCTATCTGCATATACATGGAACTATCTACAAAGATATCTCTTAACACATGGAAATAACTACACCACTATATCTATAAACATGGAAATATCTACACCGCCATCTGTATGAACATGGAAATATCTGCACCACCATCAGTATGAACATATAAATATCTACACCACCATCTGTATTAAGATGGAGATAACTACGCCGCTATATGTATAAACTTGGAAATATCTACACCGCTATCTGTATAAACATGGAAATATCTACACCGTTATCTGTATAAACATGGAAATATCTACACTTCTACCTGTATAAACATATAAATATAAGCACCGCTACCTGTATTAAGATGGAAATATCTACACCGCAATCTGTACGAACATGGAAATATCTACACCGCTATCTGTATGAACATGGAAATAGCTACACCGCTATCTGTTTTAACATGGAAATATCTACAGCACTATCTGTATGAACATGGAAATATCTACACCGCTATCTGTATGAACATGGATATATCTACACAGCCATCTGGATGAACATGGAAATATCTACACCGCTATCTGTATGAACACGGAAATATCTACACCGCTATCTGTGTAAACATGCATACATCTTCACCGCTATCTGTATAAACATGGATATATCTACACCGCTATCTGTTTGAACTTGGAAATATCTACACCGCTATCTGCATGAAAATGGAAATATCTACACAGCTATCTGCATATACATGGAAATATCTACACAGCTATCTCTTTACTCATGTAAATAACTACACCGCTATCTCTGTAAACATGGAAATATCTACACCGCCATCTGTATGAACATGGAAATATCTCCACCGCCATCTGTATGAACATATAATTATGTACACCGCCATCTGTATTAAGATGGAGATATCTACACCACTATCTGTATAAACATGGAAATATTTACACCGCTATCTGTATGAACATGGAAATATCTACACCGCTATCTGTATGAACATGGAAATATCTACACCGCTATCTGTATGAACATGGAAATATCTTCACCGCCATCTGTATGAACATGGATATACCTACAAAGCCATATGGATGAACATGGAAATAACTACACCGCTATCTGTATGAACATGGAAATATCTACACCGATATCTGTATGAACATGGAAATATCTAAACCGCTATCTGTATGAACATGGAAATATCTACACCGATATCTGTATGAACATTGAAATATCTTCAACGCCATCTGTATGTACATGGATATATCTACACAGCCATCTGCATGATCATGGAAATATCTACACCACTATCTGTATGAACATGGAAATATCTAAACCGCTATCTGTGTAAACAGGAATACATCTTCACCGCTATCTGTATAAACATGGAAATTTCTACACCGCTATCTGTATGAACATGGAAATGTCTACACCGCTATCTGTGTAAACAGGAATACATCTTCACCGCTATCCGTATAAACATGGAAATTTCTACACCGCTATCTGTATGAACATGGAAATGTCAACACCGCTATCTGTATGAACATGGAAATATCTACACCGCTATCTGTATGAACATGGAAATTTCTACACTGATATCTGTTTGAACATGGATATATCTACACAGCCATCTGGATGAACATGGAAATATCTACACCGCTATCTGCATGGACATGGAAATAGCTACACCGCTATCTGTAGGAACATGGAAATATCTACACCACTATCTGTATGAACTTGGAAATATCTACACCGCTATCTGTATGAACATGGATATATCTACACAGCCATCTGCATGAAAATGGAAATATCTACACCGCTATCTGTATAAACATGGAAATATCTACACCGCTATCTGTGTAAACATGGAAATATCAACACCGCTACCTGTATAAACATGGAAATATCATCACCGCTATCTTTATGAACACGGAAATATCTACACCGCCATCTGTATGAACATGGAAATATCTTCACCGCCATCTGTACCAACATGGATACATCTACACTGCCATCAGGATGAAAATGGAAATATCTACACCGCTATATGTATGAACATGGGAATATCTACACCCCTATCTGTATGAACATGGAAATATCTACACCGTTTTCTGTGTAAACATGGAAATATCTACACCGCTACCTGTACAAACATGGAAATATCAGCACCGCTATCTGTATGAACACGGAAATATCTACACCGCCATCTGTACCAACATGGATATATCTACACTGCCATCTGGATGAAAATGGAAATATCTACACCACTATATGTATGAACATGGGAATATCTACACCGCTATCTGTATGAACATGGAAATATCTACACTGCTATCTGTATGAACATGGAAATATCTTCACCGCCATCTGTATTAAGATGGAGATATCTACACCGCTATCTGTATGAACATGGAAATAAATACACAGCCATCTGGATGAACATGGAAATATCTACACCGCTATCAGTTTGAACATGGAAATATCTACACCACTATCTGCATGAAAATGGAAATATCTACACAGTTATCTGCATATACATGGAACTATCTACAAAGATATCTCTTTAAACATGGAAATAACTACAGCACTATATCTATAAACATGGAAATATCTACACCGCCATCTGTATGAACATGGAAATATCTGCACCACCATCTGTATGAACATATAAATATCTACACCACCATCTGTATTAAGATGGAGATAACTACACCGCTATCTGTATAAACTTGGAAATATCTACACCGCTATCTGTATAAACATGGAAATATCTACACCGTTATCTGTATAAACATAGAAATATCTACACCTCTACCTGTATAAACATGGAAATATAAGCACCGCTACCTGTATTAAGATGGAAATATCTACACCGCAATCTGTACGAACATGGAAATATCTACACCGCTATCTGTATGAACATGGAAATAGCTACACCGCTATCTGTTTTAACATGGAAATATCTACAGCACTATCTGTATGAACATGGAAATATCTACACCGCTATCTGTATGAACATGGATATATCTACACAGCCATCTGGATGAACATGGAAATATCTACACCGCTATCTGTATAAACACGGAAATATCTACACCGCTATCTGTGTAAACATGCATACATCTTCACCGCTATCTGTATAAACATGGATATATCTACACCGCTATCTGTTTGAACTTGGAAATATCTACACCGCTATCTGCATGAAAATGGAAATATGTACACAGCTATCTGCATATATATGGAAATATCTACACAGCTATCTCTTTACTCATGTAAATAACTACACCGCTATCTCTGTAAACATGGAAATATCTACACCGCCATCTGTATGAACATGGAAATATCTCCACCGCCATCTGTATGAACATATAATTATGTACACCGCCATCTGTATTAAGATGGAGATATCTTCACCACTATCTGTATAAACATGGAAATATTTACACCGCTATCTGTATGAACATGGAAATATCTACACCGCTATCTGTATGAACATGGAAATATCTACACCGCTATCTGTATGAACATGGAAATATCATCACCGCCATCTGTATGAACATGGATATATCTACAAAGCCATATGGATGAACATGGAAATAACTACACCGCTATCTGTATGATCATGGAAATATCTACACCGATATCTGTATGAACATGGAAATATCTAAACCGCTATCTGTATGAACATGGAAATATCTACACCGATATCTGTATGAAAATGGAAATATCTACACAGCTATCTCTTTACACATGTAAATAACTACACCGCTATCTCTGTAAACATGGAAATATCTACACCGCCATCTGTATGAACATGGAAATATCTCCACCGCCATCTGTATGAACATATAAATATGTACACCGCCATCTGTATTAAGATGGAGATATCTACACCACTATCTGTATAAACATGGAAATATTTACACCGCCATCTGTATGAACATGGATATACCTACACAGCCATATGGATGAACATGGATATATCTACACAGCCATCTGGATGATCATGGAAATATCTACACCGCTATCTGTATGAACATGGAAATATATACACCGCTATCTGTGTAAACAGGAATACACCTTCACCGCTATATGTATAAACATGGAAATATCTACACCGCTACCTGTATAAACATGGAAATATAAGCACCGCTATCTGTATTAACATGGAAATATCTACACCGCAATCTGTACTAACATGGAAATATCTACACCACTATCTGTATGAACATGGAAATAGCTACACCGCTATCTGTTTGAACATGGAAATATCTACAGCACTATCTGTAAGAACACGGAAATATCTACACCGCTATCTGTATGAACATGGAGATATCTACACAGCCTTCTGGATGAACATCGAAATATCTACACCGCTATCTGTATGAACATGGAAATATCTACACCGCTATCTGTGTAAACATGCATACATCTTCACCGCTATCTGTATAAACATGGATATGTCTACACCGCTATCTGCCTGAAAATGGAAATATCTACACAGCTATCTGCATATACATGGAAATATCTACACAGCTATCTCTTTACACAAGTAAATAACTACACCGCTATCTCTATAAACATGGAAATATCTACACCGCCATCTGTATGAACATGGAAATATCTCCACCGCCATCTGTATGAACATATAAATATCTACACCGCCATCTGTATTAAGATGGAGATTCCTACACCGCTATCTGTATAAACATGGAAATGTCTACACCGCTATCTGTGTAAACAGGAATACATCTTCACCGCTATCTGTATAAACATGGAAATTTCTACACCGCTATCTGTATGAACATGGAAATGTCTACACCGCTATCTGTATGAACATGGAAATATCTACACCGCTATCTGTATGAACATGGAAATTTCTACACTGATATCTGTTTGAACATGGATATATCTACACAGCCATCTGGATGACCATGGAAATATCTATACCGCTATCTGCATGAACATGGAAATAGCTACACCGCTATCTGTAGGAACATGGAAATATCTACACCGCTATCTGTAGGAACATGGAAATATCTACACCACTATCTGTATGAACTTGGAAATATCTACACCGCTATCTGTATGAACATGGATATATCTACACAGCCATCTGGATGAACATGGAAATATCTACACCGCTATCTGTATGAACATGGAAATATCTTCACCGCTATCTGTGTAAACATGCATACATCTTCTCCGCTATCTGTATAAACATGGAAATATCTACACCGCTATCTGTATGAACATGGAAATATCTGCACCGCTATCTGTTTGAACATGGAAATATCTACACCGCTATCTGCATGAAAATGGAAATATCTACACAGCTATCTGCATGTACATGGAAATATCTATACAGCTATCTCTTTACACATGGAAATAACTACACCGATATCTCTATAAACATGGAAATATCTACACCGCCATCTGTATGAACATGGAAATATCTGCACCGCCATGTGTATGAACATATAAATATCTACACCAACATCTGTATTAAGATGGAGATATCTACACCGCTGTCTGTATAAACATGGAAATATCTACACCGCTTTCTGTATACATATGGAAATATCTACACCGCTATCTGTATGAACATGGAAATATCTACACCGCTATCAGTTTGAACATGGAAATATCTACACCGCTATCTGCATGAAAATGGAAATATCTACACAGCTATCTGCATATACATGGAACTATCTACAAAGATATCTCTTAACACATGGAAATAACTACACCACTATATCTATAAACATGGAAATATCTACACCGCCATCTGTATGAACATGGAAATATCTGCACCACCATCAGTATGAACATATAAATATCTACACCACCATCTGTATTAAGATGGAGATAACTACGCCGCTATATGTATAAACTTGGAAATATCTACACCGCTATCTGTATAAACATGGAAATATCTACACCGTTATCTGTATAAACATGGAAATATCTACACTTCTACCTGTATAAACATATAAATATAAGCACCGCTACCTGTATTAAGATGGAAATATCTACACCGCAATCTGTACGAACATGGAAATATCTACACCGCTATCTGTATGAACATGGAAATAGCTACACCGCTATCTGTTTTAACATGGAAATATCTACAGCACTATCTGTATGAACATGGAAATATCTACACCGCTATCTGTATGAACATGGATATATCTACACAGCCATCTGGATGAACATGGAAATATCTACACCGCTATCTGTATGAACACGGAAATATCTACACCGCTATCTGTGTAAACATGCATACATCTTCACCGCTATCTGTATAAACATGGATATATCTACACCGCTATCTGTTTGAACTTGGAAATATCTACACCGCTATCTGCATGAAAATGGAAATATCTACACAGCTATCTGCATATACATGGAAATATCTACACAGCTATCTCTTTACTCATGTAAATAACTACACCGCTATCTCTGTAAACATGGAAATATCTACACCGCCATCTGTATGAACATGGAAATATCTCCACCGCCATCTGTATGAACATATAATTATGTACACCGCCATCTGTATTAAGATGGAGATATCTACACCACTATCTGTATAAACATGGAAATATTTACACCGCTATCTGTATGAACATGGAAATATCTACACCGCTATCTGTATGAACATGGAAATATCTACACCGCTATCTGTATGAACATGGAAATATCTTCACCGCCATCTGTATGAACATGGATATACCTACAAAGCCATATGGATGAACATGGAAATAACTACACCGCTATCTGTATGAACATGGAAATATCTACACCGATATCTGTATGAACATGGAAATATCTAAACCGCTATCTGTATGAACATGGAAATATCTACACCGATATCTGTATGAACATTGAAATATCTTCAACGCCATCTGTATGTACATGGATATATCTACACAGCCATCTGCATGATCATGGAAATATCTACACCACTATCTGTATGAACATGGAAATATCTAAACCGCTATCTGTGTAAACAGGAATACATCTTCACCGCTATCTGTATAAACATGGAAATTTCTACACCGCTATCTGTATGAACATGGAAATGTCTACACCGCTATCTGTGTAAACAGGAATACATCTTCACCGCTATCCGTATAAACATGGAAATTTCTACACCGCTATCTGTATGAACATGGAAATGTCAACACCGCTATCTGTATGAACATGGAAATATCTACACCGCTATCTGTATGAACATGGAAATTTCTACACTGATATCTGTTTGAACATGGATATATCTACACAGCCATCTGGATGAACATGGAAATATCTACACCGCTATCTGCATGGACATGGAAATAGCTACACCGCTATCTGTAGGAACATGGAAATATCTACACCACTATCTGTATGAACTTGGAAATATCTACACCGCTATCTGTATGAACATGGATATATCTACACAGCCATCTGCATGAAAATGGAAATATCTACACCGCTATCTGTATAAACATGGAAATATCTACACCGCTATCTGTGTAAACATGGAAATATCAACACCGCTACCTGTATAAACATGGAAATATCATCACCGCTATCTTTATGAACACGGAAATATCTACACCGCCATCTGTATGAACATGGAAATATCTTCACCGCCATCTGTACCAACATGGATACATCTACACTGCCATCAGGATGAAAATGGAAATATCTACACCGCTATATGTATGAACATGGGAATATCTACACCCCTATCTGTATGAACATGGAAATATCTACACCGCTATCTGTATGAACATGGAAATATCTTCACCGCCATCTGTATTAAGATGGAGATATCTACACCGCTATCTGTATGAACATGGAAATAACTACACAGCCATCTGGATGAACATGGAAATATCTACACCGCTATCTGTATGAACATGCAAATATCTTCACCGCTATCTGTGTAAACATGCATACATCTTCTCTGCTATCTGTATAAACATGGAAATATCTACACCGTTATCTGTATGAACATGGAAATATCTGCACCGCTATCTGTTTGAACATGGAAATATCTACACCGCTATCTGCATGAAAATGGAAATATCTACACAGCTATCTGCATATACATGGAAATATCTACACAGCTATCTCTTTACACATGGAAATAACTACACCGCTATCTCTATATACCCGGAAATATCTACACCGCCATCTGTATGAACATGGAAATACCTGCACCGCCATGTGTATGAACATATAAATATCTACACCGCCATCTGTATTAAGATGGACATATCTACACCGCTATCTGTATAAACGTGGAAATATCTACACCGCTATCTGTATAAACATGGAAATATCTACACCGCTATCTGTATGAACATGGAAATATCTACACCGCTATCTGTTTGAACATGGAAATATCTACACCGCTATCTGCATGAAAATGGAAATATCTACACAGCTATCTGCATATACATGGAAATATCTACAAAGCCGTCTCTTTACACATGGAAATAACTACACCACTATATCTATAAAAATGGAAATATCTACACCGCCATCTGTATGAACATGGAAATATCTGCACCACCATCTGTATGAGCATATAAATATCTACACCGCCATCTGTATTAACATGGAGATATCTACACCGCTATCTGTACAAACTTGGAAATATCTTCACCACTATCTGTATAAACATGGAAATATCTACACCGCTATCTGTATAAACATGGAAATATCTACACCGATACCTGTATAAACATGGAAATATAAGCACCGCTATCTGTATTAACATGGAAATATCTACACCGCAATCTGTATGAACATGGAAACATCTACACCGCTATCTGTATGAACATGGAAATAGCTACACCGCTATCTGTTTGAACATGGAAATATCTACAGCACTATCTGTATGAACATGGAAATATCTACACCGCTATCTGTATGAACATGGATATATCTACACAGCCATCTGGATGAACATGGAAATATCTACACCGCTATCTGAATGAACATGGAAATATCTACACCGCTATCTGTTTGAACATGGAAATATCTACACCGCTATCTGCATGAAAATGGAAATATCTACACAGCTATGTGCATATACATGGAAATATCTACACAGCTATCTCTTTACACATGGAAATAACTACACAGCTATGTCTATAAACATAGAAATGTCTACACAGCCATCTGTATGAACATGGAAATATCTCCACCGACATCTGTATGAACATATAAATATCTACACCGCCATTTGTATTAAGATGGAGTTATCTACACCGCTATCTGTATAAACATGGAAATATCTACACCGCTATCTGTATGAACATGGAAATATCTACACCGCTATCTGTTTGAACTTAGAAATATCTACACCGCTATCTGCATGAAAATGGAAATATCTACACACCTATCTGAATATACATGGAAATATCTACACAGCTATGTCTTTACACATGGAAATAACTACACCGCTATCTGTATGAACATGGAATTATCTACACCACTATCTGTATGAACATGGAAATATCTACACCGCTATCTGTATGAACATGGATATATCTTCACCGCCATCTGTATGAACATGGATATATCTACTCAGCCATCTAGATGAACATGGAAATATCTACACCGCTATCTGCATGGACATGGAAATAGCTACACCGCTATCTGTATGAACATGGAAATATCTACACCACTATCTGTATGAACTTGGAAATATCTACACCGCTATCTGTATGAACATGGAAATATCTTCACCGCCATCTGTATTAAGATGGAGATATCTACACCGCTATCTGTATGAACATGGAAATAACTACACAGCCATCTGGATGAACATGGAAATATCTACATCGCTATCTGTGTAAACATGCATACATCTTAACCGCTATCTGTATAAACATGGAAATATCGACACCGCTATCTGTATGAACATGGAAATATCTACACCACTATCTGTTTGAACATGGAAATATCTTCACCGCTATCTGCATGAAAATGGAAATATCTACACAGCTATCTCTTTACACATGGAAATAACTACACCGCTATCTGTATGAAAATGGTAATATCTACACCGCTATCTGTATGAAGATGGAAATATCTGCACCGCCATCTGTATGAACATATAAATACCTACACCGCCATCTGTATTAAGATGGAGATATCTACACCTCTATCTGTATAAACATGGAAATATCTACACCGCTATCTGTATAAACATGGAAATATCTACATAGCTATCTGTATAAACATGGAAATATATACACCGCTACCTGTATAAACATGGAAATATCAGCACTGCTATCTGTATGAACACGGAAATATCTACACCGCCATCTGTATGAACATGGAAATATCTTCACCGCCATCTGTACGAACATGGATATATCTACACTGCCATCTCGATGAAAATGGAAATATCTAAACCGCTATATTTATCAACATGGGAATATCTACACCGCTATCTGTACGAAGATGGAAATATCTACACCGCTATCTGTACGAACATGGAAATATCTACACCGCTATCTGTATGAACATGGAAATATCTTCAACGCCATCTGTATTAAGATGGAGATATCTACACCGCTATCTGTATGAACATGGAAATAACTACACAGCCATCTGGATGAACATGGAAATATCTACACCGCTATCTGTATGAACATGGAAATATCTTCACCGCTATCTGTGTAAACATGCATACATCTTCTCCGCTATCTGTATAAACATGGAAATATCTACACCGCTATCAGTTTGAACATGGAAATATCTACACCGCTATCTGTATGAAAATGGAAATATCTACACAGCTATCTGCATATACATGAAAATATCTACACAGCTATCTCTTTACACATGAAAATAACTACACCGCTATCTCTATAAACATGGAAATATCTACACCGCCATCTGTATGAACATGGAAATATCTGCACCGCCATGTGTATGAACATATAAATATCTACACCACCATCTGTATTAAGATGGAGATATCTACACCGCTATCTGTATAAACATGGAAATATCTACACCGCTATCTGTATAAACATGGAAATATCTACACCGCTATCTGTATGAACATGGAAATATCTACACCGCTATCTGTTTGAACATGGAAATATCTACACTGCTGTCTGCATATACATGGAAATATCTACAGCGCTATCTGCATATACATGGAAATATCTACAAAGCTATCTCTCTACACATGGAAATAACTACACCACTATATCTATAAACATGGAAATATCTACACCGCTATCTGTATGAATATGGAAATATCTGCACCACCATCAGTATGAACATATAAATATCTACACCGCCATCTGTATTAAGATGGAGATATCTACACCGCTATCTTTTTAAACTTGGAAATATCTTCACCGCTATCTGTATAAACATGGAAATATCTACACCACAATTTGTATGAACATGGAAATATCTGCACCGCTATCTGTTTGATCATGGAAATATCTACACCGCTATCTGCATGAAAATGGAAATATCTACACAGCTATCTGCATATACATAGAAATATCTACACAGCTATCTCTTTACACATGGAAATAACTACAACGCTATCTCTATAAACATGGAAATATCTACACCGCCATCTGTATGAACATGGAAATATCTGCACCGCCATGTGTATGAACATATAAATATCTACACCACCATCTGTATTAAGATGGAGATATCTACACTGCTGTCTGTATAAACATGGAAATATCTACACCGCTTTCTGTATACATATTGAAATATCTACACCGCTATCTGTATGAACATGGAAATATCTACACCGCTATCAGTTTGAACATGGAAATATCTACACCGCTATCTGCATGAAAATGGAAATATCTACACAGCTATCTGCATATACATGGAAGTATCTACAAAGATATCTCTTTACACATGGAAATAACTACACCACTATATCTATAAACATGGAAATATCTACACCGCCATCTGTATGAACATGGAAATATCTGCACCACCATCTGTATGAACATATAAATATCTACACCACCATCTGTATTAAGATGGAGATAACTACACCGCTATCTGTATAAACTTGGAAATATCTACACCACTATCTGTATAAACATGGAAATATCTACACCGTTATCTGTATAAACATGGAAATATCTACAATTCTACCTGTATAAACATGCAAATATAAGCACCGCTACCTGTATTAAGATGGAAATATCTACACAGCAATCTGTACGAACATGGAAATATCTACACCGCTATCTGTATGAGCATGGAAATAGCTACACCGCTATCTGTTTTAACATGGAAATATCTACAGCACTATCTGTATGAACATGGAAATATCTACACCGCTATCTGTATGAACATGGATATATCTACACAGCTATCTGGATGAACATGGAAATATCTACACCGCTATATGTATGAACACGGAAATATCTACTCCGCTATCTGTGTAAACATGCATACATCTTCACCGCTATCTGTATAAACATGGATATATCTACACCACTATCTGTTTGAACTTGGAAATATCTACACCGCTATCTGCATGAAAATGGAAATATCTACACAGCTATCTCTTTACACATGTAAATAACTACACCGCTATCTCTGTAAACATGGAAATATCTACACCGCCATCTGTATGAACATGGAAATATCTCCACCGCCATCTGTATGAACATATAAATATGTACACCGCCATCTGTATTAAGATGGAGATATCTACACCACTATCTGTATAAACATGGAAATATTTACACCGCCATCTGTATGAACATGGATATACCTACACAGCCATCTGGATGAACATGGATATATCTACACAGCCATCTGGATGAACATGGAAATATCTACACCGCTATCTGTATGAACATGGAAATATCTTCACCGCTATCTGTGTAAACATGCATACATCTTCTCTGCTATCTGTATAAACATGGAAATATCTACACCATTATCTGTATGAACATGGAAATATCTGCACCGCTATCTGTTTGAAAATGGAAATATCTACACCGGTATCTGCATGAAAATGGAAATATCTACACAGCTATCTGCATATACATGGAAATATCTACACAGCTATCTCTTTACACATGGAAATAACTACACCGCTATCTCTATAAACACGGAATTATCTACACCGCCATCTGTATGAACATGGAAATACCTGCACCGCCATGTGTATGAACATATAAATATCTACAGCGCCATTTGTATTAAGATGGAGATATCTACACCGCTATCTGTATAAACATGGAAATATCTACACCGCTATCTGTATGAACATGGAAATATCTACACCGCTATCTGTATGAACATGGTAATATCTACACAGCTATCTGTATGAACATGGAAATATCTTCACGGCCATCTGTATGAATATGGATATATCTACACAGCCATATGGATGAACATGGAAATAACTACACCGCTATCTGTATGAACATGGAAATATCTACACCGCTATCTGTATGAACATGGAAATATCTAGACCGCTATCTGTATGAACATCGAAATATCTACACCGCTATCTGTATGAACATGGAAATATCTTCAACGCCATCTGCATGAACATGGATATATCTACAAAGCCATCTGGATGAACATGGATATATCTACACCGCTATCTGTATGAACATGGAAATATCTACACCGCTATCTCTGTAAACATGCATACATCTTCACCGCTATCTGTATAAACATGGAAATTTCTACACCGCTATCTGTATGAACATGGAAATGTCTTCAACGCTATCTTTTTGAACTTAGAAATATCTACACCGCTTTCTGCATGAAAATGGAAATATCTACACACCTATCTGAATATACATGGAAATATCTACACAGCTATCTCTTTACACATGGAAATAACTACACCGCTATCTGTATGAACATGGAATTATCTACACCACTATCTGTATGAACATGGAAATATCTACACCGCTATCTGTATGAACATGGAAATATCTTCACCGCCATCTGTATGAACATGGATATATCTACTCAGCCATCTAGATGAACATGGAAATATCTACACCGCTATCTGCATGGACATGGAAATAGCTACACCGCTATCTGTATGAACATGGAAATATCTACGCCACTATCTGTATGAACTTGGAAATATCTACACCGCTATCTGTATGAACATGGAAATATCTTCACCGCCATCTGTATTAAGATGGAGATATCTACACCGCTATCTGTATGAACATGGAAATAACTACACAGCCATCTGTATGAACATGGAAATATCTACACCGCTATCTCTGTAAACATGCATACATCTTAACCGCTATCTGTATAAACATGGAAATATTGACACCGCTATCTGTATGAACATGGAAATATCTACACCACTATCTGTTTGAACATGGAAATATCTACACCGCTATCTGCATGAAAATGGAAATATCTACACAGCTATCTGCATATACATGGAAATATCTACACAGCTATCTCTTTACACATGTAAATAACTACACCGCTATCTCTATAAACATGGAAATATCTACACTGCCATCTGTATGAACATGGAAATATCTCCACCGCCATCTGTATGAACATATAAATATGTACACCGCCATCTGTATTAAGATGGAGATATCTACAACACTATCTGTATAAACATGGAAATATTTACACCGCTATCTGTATGAACATGGAAATATCTACACCGATATCTGTATGAACATGGAAATATCTACACCGCTATCTGTATGAACATGGAAATATCTTCAAAGCCATCTGTATGAACATGGATATATCTACACAGCCATATGGATGAACGTGGAAATAACTACACCGCTATCTGTATGAACATGAAAATATCTACACCGCTATCTGTATAAACATGGAAATATCTACACCGCTATCTGTATGAACATGGAAATATCTACACCGCTATCTGTTTGAACATGGAAATATCTTCACCGCTATCTGCATGAAAATGGAAATATCTACACAGATATCTGCATATACATGGAAATATCTACACAGCTATCTCTTTACACATGTAAATAACTACGCCGCTATCTCTATAAACATGGAAATATCTACACCGCCATCTGTATGAACATGGAAATATCTCCACCGCCATCTGTATGAACATATAAATATCTACACCGCCATCTGTATTAAGATGGAGATATCTACACAGCTATCTGTATAAACATGGAAATATCTACACCGCTATCTGCATGAAAATGGAAATATCTACACCGCTATCTGTATAAACATGGAAATATCTACACCGTTTTCTGTGTAAACATGGAAATATCTACACCGCTACCTGTACAAACATGGAAATATCAGCACGGCTATCTCTATGAACACGGAAATATCTACACCGCCATCTGTACCAACATGGATATATCTACACTGCCATCTGGATGAAAATGGAAATATCTACACCACTATATGTATGAACATGGGAATATCTACACCGCTATCTGTATGAACATGGAAATATCTACACTGCTATCTGTATGAACATGGAAATATCTTCACCGCCATCTGTATTAAGATGGAGATATCTACACCGCTATCTGTATGAACATGGAAATAACTACACAGCCATCTGGATGAACATGGAAATATCTACACCGCTATCTGTATGAACATGGAAATATCTTCACCGCTATCTGTGTAAACATGCATACATCTTCTCCGCTATCTGTATAAACATGGAAATATCTTCACCGCTATCTGTATGAACATGGAAATATCTGCACCGCTATCTGTTTGAACATGGAAATATCTACACCGCTATCTGCATGAAAATGGAAATATCTACACAGCTATCTGCATGTACATGGAAATATATATACAGCTATCTCTTTACACATGGAAATAACTACACCGCTATCTCTATAAACATGGAAATATCTAAACCGCCATCTGTTTGAACATGGAAATATCTGCACCGCCATGTGTATGAACATATAAATATCTACACCACCATCTGTATTAAGATGGAGATATATACACCGCTGTCTCTATAAACATGGAAATATCTACACCGCTTTCTGTATACATATGGAAATATCTACACCGCTATCTGTATGAACATGGAAATATCTACACCGCTTTCAGTTTGAACATGGAAATATCTACACCGCTATCTGCATGAAAATGGAAATAACTACACAGCTATCTGCATATACATGGAAGTATTTACAAAGATATCTCTTTACACATGGAAATAACTACAGCACTATATCTATAAACATGGAAATATCTACACCGCCATCTGTATGAACATGGAAATATCTGCACCACCATCTGTATGAACATATAAATATCTACACCACCATCTGTATTAAGATGGAGATAACTACACCGCTATCTGTATAAACTTGGAAATATCTACACCGCTATCTGTATAAACATGGAAATATCTACACCGTTATCTGTATAAACATAGAAATATCTACACCTCTACCTGTATAAACATGGAAATATAAGAACCGCTACCTGTATTAAGATGGAAATATCTACACCGCAATCTGTACGAACATGGAAATATCTACACCGCTATCTGTATGAACATGGAAATAGCTACACCGCTATCTGTTTTAACATGGAAATATCTACAGCACTATCTGTATGAACATGGAAATATCTACACCGCTATCTGTATGAACATGGATATATCTACACAGCCATCTGGATGAACATGGAAATATCTACACCGCTATCTGTATGAACACGGAAATATCTACACCGCTATCTGTGTAAACATGCATACATCTTCACCGCTATCTGTATAAACATGGATATATCTACACCGCTATCTGTTTGAACTTGGAAATATCTACACCGCTATCTGCATGAAAATGGAAATATCTACACAGCTATCTGCATATACATGGAAATATCTACACAGCTATCTCTTTACTCATGTAAATAACTACACCGCTATCTCTGTAAACATGGAAATATCTACACCGCCATCTGTATGAACATGGAAATATCTCCACCGCCATCTGTATGAACATATAATTATGTACACCGCCATCTGTATTAAGATGGAGATATCTACACCACTATCTGTATAAACATGGAAATATTTACACCGCTATCTGTATGAACATGGAAATATCTACACCGCTATCTGTATGAACATGGAAACATCTACACCGCTATCTGTATGAACATGGAAATATCTTCACCGCCATCTGTATGAACATGGATATACCTACAAAGCCATATGGATGAACATGGAAATAACTACACCGCTATCTGAATGAACATGGAAATATCTACACCGATATCTGTATGAACATGGAAATATCTTCACCGCCATCTGTATGAACATGGATATATCTACACAGCCATCTGCATGAAAATGGAAATATCTACACCGCTATATGTATAAACATGGAAATATCTACACCGCTATCTGTGTAAACATGGAAATATCAACAAAGCTACCTGTATAAACATGGAAATATCAGCACCGCTATCTTTATGAACACGGAAATACCTACACCGCCATCTGTATGAACATGGAAATATCTTCACCGCCATCTGTACCAACATGGATACATCTACACTGCCATCAGGATGAAAATGGAAATATCTACTCCGCTATATGTATGAACATGGGAATATCTACACCGCTATCTGTATGAACATGGAAATATCTACACCGCTATCTGTATGAACATGGAAATATCTTCACCGCCATCTGTATTAAGATGGAGATATCTACACCGCTATCTGTATGAACATGGAAATAACTACACAGCCATCTGGATGAACATGGAAATATCTACACCGCTATCTGTATGAACATGCAAATATCTTCACCGCTATCTGTGTAAACATGCATACATCTTCTCTGCTATCTGTATAAACATGGAAATATCTACACCGTTATCTGTATGAACATGGAAATATCTGCACCGCTATCTGTTTGAACATGGAAATATCTACACCGCTATCTGCATGAAAATGGAAATACCTACACAGCTATCTGCATATACATGGAAATATCTACACAGCTATCTCTTTACACATGGAAATAACTACACCGCTATCTCTATAAACACGGAAATATCTACACCGCCATCTGTATGAACATGGAAATACCTGCACCGCCATGTGTATGAACATATAAATATCTACACCGCCATCTGTATTAAGATGGACATATCTACACCGCTATCTGTATAAACGTGGAAATAGCTACACCGCTATCTGTATAAACATGGAAATATCTACACCGCTATCTGTATGAACATGGAAATATCTACACCGCTATCTGTTTGAACATGGAAATATCTACACCGCTATCTGCATGAAAATGGAAATATCTACACAGCTATCTGCATATACATGGAAATATCTACAAAGCTATCTCATTACACATGGAAATAACTACACCACTATATCTATAAAAATGGAAATATCTACACCGCCATCTGTATGAACATGGAAATATCTGCACCACCATCTGTATGAACATATAAATATCTACACCGCCATCTGTATTAACATGGAGATATCTACACCGCTATCTGTACAAACTTGGAAATATCTTCACCACTATCTGTATAAACATGGAAATATCTACACCGCTATCTGTATAAACATGGAAATATCTACACCGCTACCGGTATAAACATGGAAATATAAGCACCGCTAACTGTATTAACATGGAAATATCTACACCGCAATCTGTATGAACATGGAAATAGCTACACCGCTATCTGTTTGAACATGGAAATATCTACAGCACTATCTGCATGAACATGGAAATATCTACACCGCTATCTGTATGAACATGGATATATCTACACAGCCATCTGGATGAACATCGAAATATCTACACCGCTATCTGAATGAACATGGAAATATCTACACCGATATCTGTTTGAACATGGAAATATCTACACCGCTATCTGCATGAAAATGGAAATATCTACACAGCTATCTGCATATACATGGAAATATCTACACAGCTATCTCTTTACACATGGAAATAACTACACCGCTATGACTATAAACATAGAAATCTCTACACCGCCATCTGTATGAACATGGAAATATCTCCACCGCCATCTGTATGAACATATAAATATCTACACTGCCATTTGTATTAAGATGGAGATATCTACACCGCTATCTGTATAAACATGGAAATATCTACACCGCTATCTGTATGAACATGGAAATATCTACACCGCTATCTGTATGAACATGGTAATATCTACACCGCTATCTGTATGAACATGGAAATATCTTCACGGCCATCTGTATGAACATGGATATATCTACACAGCCATATGGATGAACATGGAAATAACTACACCGCTATCTGTATGAACATGGAAATATCTACACCGCTATCTGTATGAACATGGAAATATCTAGACCGCTATCTGTATGAACATCGAAATATCTACACCGCTATCTGTATTAACATGGAAATATCTTCAACGTCATCTGCATGAACATGGATATATCTATAAAGCCATCTGGATGAACAAGGATATATCTACACCGCTATCTGTATGAACATGGAAATATCTACACCGCTATCTCTGTAAACAGGCATACATCTTCACCGCTATCTGCATAAACATGGAAATTTCTACACCGCTATCTGTATGAACATGGAAATATCTACACCGCTATTTGTTTGAACTTTGAAATATCTACACCGCTATCTGCATGAAAATGGAAATATCTACACACCTATCTGAATATACATGGAAATATCTACACAGCTATCTCTTTACACATGGAAATAACTACACCGCTATCTGTATGAACATGGAATTATCTACACCACTATCTGTATGAACATGGAAATATCTACACCGCTATCTGTATGAACTTGGAAATATCTACACCGCTATCTGTATGAACATGGTAATATCTACACCGCTATCTGTATGAACATGGAAATATCTTCACGGCCATCTGTATGAACATGGATATATCTACACAGCCATATGGATGAACATGGAAATAACTACACCGCTATCTGTATGAACATGGAAATATATACACCGCTATCTGTATGAACATGGAAATATCTAGACCGCTATCTGTATGAACATCGAAATATCTACACCGCTATCTGTATGAACATGGAAATATCTTCAACGCCATCTGCATGAACATGGATATATCTACAAAGACATCTGGATGAACATGGATATATCTACACCGCTATCTGTATGAACATGGAAATATCTACACCGCTATCTCTGTAAACAGGCATACATCTTCACCGCTATCTGTATAAACATGGAAATTTCTACACCGCTATCTGTATGAACATGGAAATATCTACACCGCTATCTGTTTGAACTTAGAAATATCTACACCGCTTTCTGCATGAAAATGGAAATATCTACACACCTATCTGAATATACATGGAAATATCTACACTGCTATCTCTTTACACATGGAAATAACTACACCGCTATCTGTATGAACATGGAATTATCTACACCACTATCTGTATGAACATGGAAATATCTACACCGCTATCTGTATGAACATGGAAATATCTTCACCGCCATCTGTATGAACATGGATATATCTACTCAGCCATCTAGATGAACATGGAAATATCTACACCGCTATCTGCATGGACATGGAAATAGCTACACCACTATCTGTATGAACATGGAAATATCTACACCACTATCTGTATGAACTTGGAAATATCTACACCGCTATCTGTATGAAGATGGAAATATCTTCAACGCCATCTGTATTAAGATGGAGATATCTACACCGCTATCTGTATGAACATGGAAATAACTACGCAGCCATCTTGATGAACATGGAAATATCTACACCGCTATCTGTGTAAACATGCATACATCTTAACCGCTATCTGTATAAACATGGAAATATCGACACCGCTATCTGTATGAACATGGAAATATCTACACCACTATCTGTTTGAACATGGAAATATCTTCACCGCTATCTGCATGAAAATGCAAATATCTACACAGCTATCTCTTTACACATGGAAATAACTACACCGCTATCTGTATGAACATGGTAATATCTACACCGCCATCTGTATGAAGATGGAAATATCTGCACCGCCATCTGTATGAACATATAAATACCTACACCGCCATCTGTATTAAGATGGAGATATCTACACCTCTATCTGTATAAACATGGAAATATCTACACCGCTATCTGTATAAACATGGAAATATCTACATAGCTATCTGTATAAACATGGAAATATATACACCGCTACCTGTATAAACATGGAAATATCAGCACTGCTATCTGTATGAACACGGAAATATCTACACCGCCATCTGTATGAACATGGAAATATCTTCACCGCCATCTGTACGAACATGGATATATCTACACTGCCATCTCGATGAAAATGGAAATATCTAAACCGCTATATTTATCAACATGGGAATATCTACACCGCTATCTGTACAAACATGGAAATATCTACACCGCTATCTGTACGAACATGGAAATATCTACACCGCTATCTGTATGAACATGGAAATACCTTCAACGCCATCTGTATTAAGATGGAGATATCTACACCGCTTTCTGTATGAACATGGAAATAACTACACAGCCATCTGTATGAACATGGAAATATCTGCACCGCCATGTGTATGAACATATAAATATCTACACCAACATCAGTATTAAGATGGAGATATCTACACCGCTATCTGTATAAACATGGAAATATCTACACCGCTATCTGTATAAACATGGAAATATCTACACCGCTATCTGTATGAACATGGAAATATCTACACCGCTATCTGTTTGAACATGGAAATATCTACACTGCTATCTGCATATACATGGAAATATCTACACCGCTATCTGCATATACATGGAAATATCTACAAAGCTATCTCTTTACACATGGAAATAACTACACCACTATATCTATAAACATGGAAGTATCTACAACGCTATCTGTATGAATATGGAAATATCTGCACCACCATCAGTATGAACATATAAATATCTACACCGCCATCTGTATTAAGATGGAGATATCTACACCGCTATCTTTTTAAACTTGGAAATATCTTCACCGCTATCTGTATAAACATGGAAATATCTACACCGCAATTTGTATGAACATGGAAATATCTGCACCGCTATCTGTTTGAACATGGAAATATCTACACCGCTATCTGCATGAAAATGGAAATATCTACACAGCTATCTGCATATACATAGAAATATCTACACAGCTATCTCTTTACACATGGAAATAACTACAACGCTATCTCTATAAACATGGAAATATCTACACCGCCATCTGTATGAACATGGAAATATCTGCACCGCCATGTGTATGAACATATAAATATCTACAACACCATCTGTATTAAGATGGAGATATCTACACCGCTATCTGTATAAACATGGAAATATCTACACCGCTATCTGTATAAACATGGAAATATCTACACCGCTATCTGTATGAACATGAAAATATCTACAACGCTATCTGTTTGAACATGGAAATATCTATACCGCTATCTGCATGAAAATGGAAATATCTACACAGCTATCTGCATATACATGGAAATATCTACAAAGCTATCTCTTTACACATGGAAATAACTACACCACTATATCTATAAACATGGAAATATCTACACCGCCATCTGTATGAACATGGAAATATCTGCACCGCCATGTGTATGAACATATAAATATCTACACCACCATGTGTATTAAGATGGAGATATCTACACCGCTGTCTGTATAAACATGGAAATATCTATACCGCTTTCTGTATACATATTGAAATATCTACACCGCTATCTGTATGAACATGGAAATATCTACACCACTATCAGTTTGAACATGGAAATATCTACACCGCTATCTGCATGAAAATGGAAATATCTACACAGCTATCTGCATATACATGGAAGTATCTACAAAGATATCTCTTTACACATGGAAATAACTACACCACTATATCTATAAACATGGAAATATCTACACCGCCATCTGTATGAACATGGAAATATCTGCACCACCATCTGTATGAACATATAAATATCTACACCACCATCTGTATTAAGATGGAGATAACTACACCGCTATCTGTATAAACTTGGAAATACCTACACCGCTATCTGTATAAACATGGAAATATCTACACCGTTATCTGTATAAACATGGAAATATCTACACCTCTACCTGTATAAACATGGAAATATAAGCACCGCTACCTGTATTAAGATGGAAATATCTACACAGCAAGCTGTACGAACATGGAAATATCTACACAGCTATCTGTATGAACATGGAAATAGCTACACCGCTATCTGTTTTAACATGGAAATATCTACAGCACTATCTGTATGAACATGGAAATATCTACACCGCTATCTGTATGAACATGGATATATCTACACAGCCATCTGGATGAACATGGAAATATCTACACCGCTATCTGTATGAACACGGAAATATCTACTCCGCTATCTGTGTAAACATGCATACATCTTCACCGCTATCTGTATAAACATGGATATATCTACACCACTATCTGTTTGAACTTGGAAATATCTACACCGCTATCTGCATGAAAATGGAAATATCTACACAGCTATCTCTTTACACATGTAAATAACTACACCGCTATCTCTGTAAACATGGAAATATCTACACCGCCATCTGTATGAACATGGAAATATCTCCACCGCCATCAGTATGAACATATAAATATGTACACCGCCATCTGTATTAAGATGGAGATATCTACACCACTATCTGTATAAACATGGAAATATTTACACCGCCATCTGTATGAACATGGATATACCTACACAGCCATATGGATGAACATGGATATATCTACTCAGCCATCTGGATGATCATGGAAATATCTACACCGCTATCTGTATGAACATGGAAATATATAAACAGCTATCTGTGTAAACAGGAATACATCTTCACCGCTATCTGTATAAACATGGAAATTTCTACACCGCTATCTGTATGAACATGGAAATGTCTACACCGCTATCTGTATAAACAGGAATACATCTTCACCGCTATCTGTATAAACATGGAAATTTCTACACCGCTATCTGTATGAACATGGAAATGTCTACACCGCTATCTGTATGAACATGGAAATATCTACACCGCTATCTGTATGAACATGGAAATTTCTACACTGATATCTGTTTGAACATGGATATATCTACACAGCCATCTGGATGAACATGGAAATATCTACACCGCTATCTGCATGGACATGGAAAGAGCTACACCGCTATCTGTAGGAACATGGAAATATCTACACCACTATCTGTATGAACTTGGAAATATCTACACCGCTATCTGTATGAACATGGATATATCTACACAGCCATCTGGATGAACATGGAAATATCTACACCGCTATCTGTGTAAACATGCATACATCTTCACCGCTATCTGTATAAACATGGAAATATCTACACCGCTATCTGTATGAACATGGAAATATCTACACCGCTATCTGCATGAAAATGGAAATATCTACACCGCTATCTGTATAAACATGGAAATATCTACACCGCTATCTGTGTAAACATGGAAATATCAACACCGCTACCTGTATAAACATGGAAATATCAGCACCACTATCTGTATGAACACGGAAATATCTACACCGCCATCTGTATGAACATGGAAATATCTTCACCGCCATCTGTACCAACATGGATTCATCTACACTGCCATCAGGATGAAAATGGAAATATCTACACCGCTATATGTATGAACATGGGAATATCTACACCGCTATCTGTATGAACATGGAAATATCTACACCGCTATCTGTATGAACATGGAAATATCTTCACCGCCGTCTGTATTAAGATGGAGATATCTACACCGCTATCTGTATGAACATGGAAATAACTACACAGCCATCTGGATGAACATGGAAATATCTGCACCGCTATCTGTATGAACATGGAAATATCTTCACCGCTATCTGGGTAAACATGCATACATCTTCTCTGCTATCTGTATAAACATGGAAATATCTACACCGTTATCTGTATGAACATGGAAATATCTGCACCGCTATCTGTTTGAAAATGGAAATATCTACACCGCTATCTGCATGAAAATGGAAATATCTACACAGCTATCTGCATATACATGGAAATATCTACACAGCTATCTCTTTACACATGGAAATAACTACACCGCTATCTCTATAAACACGGAAATATCTACACCGCCATCTGTATGAACATGGAAATACCTGCACCGCCATGTGTATGAACATATAAATATCTACAGCGCCATTTGTATTAAGATGGAGATATCTACACCGCTATCTGTATAAACATGGAAATATCTACAGCGCTATCTGTATGAACATGGAAATATCTACACCGCTATCTGTATGAACATGGTAATATCTACACCGCTATCTGTATGAACATGGAAATATCTTCACGGCCATCTGTATGAACATGGATATATCTACACAGCCATATGGATGAACATGGAAATAACTACACCGCTATCTGTATGAACATGGAAATATCTACACCGCTATCTGTATGAACATGGAAATATCTAGACCGCTATCTGTATGAACATCGAAATATCTACACCGCTATCTGTATGAACATGGAAATATCTTCAACGCCATCTGCATGAACATGGATATATCTACAAAGCCATCTGGATGAACATGGATATATCTACACCGCTATCTGTATGAACATGGAAATATCTACACCGCTATCTCTGTAAACAGGCATACATCTTCACCGCTATCTGTATAAACATGGAAATTTCTACACCGCTATCTGTATGAAGATGGAAATGTCTTCACCGCTATATTTTTGAACTTAGAAATATCTACACCGCTTTCTGCATGAAAATGGAAATATCTACACACCTATCTGAATATACATGGAAATATCTACAAAGCTATCTCTTTACACATGGAAATAACTACACCGCTATCTGTATGAACATGGAATTATCTACACCACTATCTGTATGAACATGGAAATATCTACACCGCTATCTGTATGAACATGGAAATATCTTCACCTCCATCTGTATGAACATGGATATATCTACTCAGCCATCTAGATGAACATGGAAATATCTACACCGCTATCTGCATGGACATGGAAATAGCTACACCGCTATCTGTATGAACATGGAAATATCTACGCCACTATCTGTATGAACTTGGAAATACCTACACCGCTATCTGTATGAACATGGAAATATTTTCACCGCCATCTGTATTAAGATGGAGATATCTACACCGCTATCTGTATGAACATGGAAATAACTACACAGCCATCTGGAAGAACATGGAAATATCTACACCGCTATCTCTGTAAACATGCATACATCTTAACCGCTATCTGTATAAACATGGAAATATCGACACCGCTATCTGTATGAACATGGAAATATCTACACCACTATCTGTTTGAACTTGGAAATATCTACACCGCTATCTGCATGAAAATGGAAATATCTACACAGCTATCTGCATATACATGGAAATATCTACACAGCTATCTCTTTACACATGTAAATAACTACACCGCTATCTCTATAAACATGGAAATATTTACACTGCCATCTGTATGAACATGGAAATATCTCCACCGCCATCTGTATGAACATATAAATATGTACACCGCCATCTGTATTAAGATGGAGATATCTACACCACTATCTGTATAAACATGGAAATATTTACACCGCTATCTGTATGAACATGGAAATATCTACACCGATATCTGTATGAACATGGAAATATCTACACCGCTATCTGTATGAACATGGAAATATCTTCAAAGCCATCTGTATGAACATGGATATATCTACACAGCCATATGGATGAACGTGGAAATAACTACACCGCTATCTGTATGAACATGGAAATATCTACACCGCTATCTGTATAAACATGGAAATATCTACACCGCTATCTGTATGAACATGGAAATATCTACACCGCTATCTGTTTGAACATGGAAATATCTTCACCGCTATCTGCATGAAAATGGAAATATCTACACAGATATCTGCATATACATGGAAATATCTACACAGCTATCTCTTTACACATGTAAATAACTACACCGCTATCTCTATAAACATGGAAATATCTACACCGCCATCTGTATGAACATGGAAATATCTCCACCGCCATCTGTATGAACATATAAATATCTACACCGCCATCTGTATTAAGATGGAGATATCTACACAGCTATCTGTATAAACATGGAAATATCTACACCGCTATCTGCATGAAAATGGAAATATCTACACCGCTATCTGTATAAACATGGAAATATCTACACCGTTTTCTGTGTAAACATGGAAATATCTACACCGCTACCTGTACAAACATGGAAATATCAGCACCGCTATCTGTATGAACACGGAAATATCTACACCGCCATCTGTACCAACATGGATATATCTACACTGCCATCTGGATGAAAATGGAAATATCTACACCACTATATGTATGAACATGGGAATATCTACACCGCTATCTGTATGAACATGGAAATATCTACACTGCTATCTGTATGAACATGGAAATATCTTCACCGCCATCTGTATTAAGATGGAGATATCTACACCGCTATCTGTATGAACATGGAAATAAATACACAGCCATCTGGATGAACATGGAAATATCTACACCGCTATCAGTTTGAACATGGAAATATCTACACCGCTATCTGCATGAAAATGGAAATATCTACACAGCTATCTGCATATACATGGAACTATCTACAAAGATATCTCTTTACACATGGAAATAACTACAGCACTATATCTATAAACATGGAAATATCTACACCGCCATCTGTATGAACATGGAAATATCTGCAGCACCATCTGTATGAACATATAAATATCTACACCACCATCTGTATTAAGATGGAGATAACTACACCGCTATCTGTATAAACTTGGAAATATCTACACCGCTATCTGTATAAACATGGAAATATCTACACCGTTATCTGTATAAACATAGAAATATCTACACCTCTACCTGTATAAACATGGAAATATAAGCACCGCTACCTGTATTAAGATGGAAATATCTACACCGCAATCTGTTCGAACATGGAAATATCTACACCGCTATCTGTATGAACATGGAAATAGCTACACCGCTATGTGTTTTAACATGGAAATATCTACAGCACTATCTGTATGAACATGGAAATATCTACACCGCTATCTGTATGAACATGGATATATCTACACAGCCATCTGGATGAACATGGAAATATCTACACCGCTATCTGTATGAACACGGAAATATCTACACCGCTATCTGTGTAAACATGCATACATCTTCACCGCTATCTGTATAAACATGGATATATCTACACCGCTATCTGTTTGAACTTGGAAATATCTACACCGCTATCTGCATGAAAATGGAAATATCTACACAGCTATCTGCATATACATGGAAATATCTACACAGCTATCTCTTTACTCATGTAAATAACTACACCGCTATCTCTGTAAACATGGAAATATCTACACCGCCATCTGTATGAACATGGAAATATCTCCACCGCCATCTGTATGAACATATAATTATGTACACCGCCATCTGTATTAAGATGGAGATATCTACACCACTACCTGTATAAACATGGAAATATTTACACCGCTATCTGTATGAACATGGAAATATCTACACCGCTATCTGTATGAACATGGAAATATCTTCACCGCCATCTGTATGAACATGGATATACCTACAAAGCCATATGGATGAACATGGGAATAACTACACCGCTATCTGTATGAACATGGAAATATCTACACCGCAATCTGTATGAACATGGAAATAGCTACACCGCTATCTGTTTGAACATGGAAATATCTACAGCACTATCTGTATGAACATGGAAATATCTACACCGCTATCTGTATGAACATGGAAATATCTACACCGCTATCTGTATGAACATGGTAATATCTACACCGCTATCTGTATGAACATGGAAATATCTACACCACTATCTGTATGAACATGGAAATATCTACACCGCTATCTGTATGAACATGGAAATATCTACACCGCTATCTGTATGAACATGGTAATATCTACACCGCTATCTGTATGAACATGGAAATATCTTCACGGCCATCTGTATGAACATGGATATATCTACACAGCCATATGGATGAACATGGAAATAACTACACTGCTATCTATATGAACTTGGAAATATATACACCGCTATCTGTATGAACATGGAAATATCTAGACCGCTATCTGTATGAACATCGAAATATCTACACCGCTATCTGTATGAACATGGAAATATCTTCAACGCCATCTGCATGAACATGGATATATCTACAAAGACATCTGGATGAACATGGATATATCTACACCGCTATCTGTATGAACATGGAAATATCTACACCGCTATCTCTGTAAACAGGCATACATCTTCACCGCTATCTGTATAAACATGGAAATTTCTACACCGCTATCTGTATGAACATGGAAATATCTACACCGCTATCTGTTTGAACTTTGAAATATCTACACCGCTATCTGCATGAAAATGGAAATATCTACACACCTATATGAATATACATGGAAATATCTACACAGCTATCTCTTTACACATGGAAATAACTACACCGCTATCTGTATGAACATGGAATTATCTACACCACTATCTGTATGAACATGGAAATATCTACACCGCTATCTGTATGAACATGGAAATATCTTCACCGCCATCTGTATGAACATGGATATATCTACTCAGCCATCTAGATGAACATGGAAATATCTACACCGCTATCTGCATGGACATGGAAATAGCTACACCACTATCTGTATGAACATGGAAATATCTACACCACTATCTGTATGAACTTGGAAATATCTACACCGCTATCTGTATGAAGATGGAAATATCTTCAACGCCATCTGTATTAAGATGGAGATATCTACACCGCGATCTGTATGAACATGGAAATAACTACGCAGCCATCTTGATGAACATGGAAATATCTACACCGCTATCTGTGTAAACATGCATACATCTTAACCGCTATCTGTATAAACATGGAAATATCGACACCGCTATCTGTATGAACATGGAAATATCTACACCACTATCTGTTTGAACATGGAAATATCTTCACCGCTATCTGCATGAAAATGCAAATATCTACACAGCTATCTCTTTACACATGGAAATAACTACACCGCTATCTGTATGAACATGGTAATATCTACACCGCCATCTGTATGAAGATGGAAATATCTGCACCGCCATCTGTATGAACATATAAATTCCTACACCGCCATCTGTATTAAGATGGAGATATCTACACCTCTATCTGTATAAACATGGAAATATCTATACCGCTATCTGTATAAACATGGAAATATCTACATAGCTATCTGTATAAACATGGAAATATATACACCGCTACCTGTATAAACATGGAAATATCAGCACTGCTATCTGTATGAACACGGAAATATCTACACCGCCATCTGTATGAACATGGAAATATCTTCACCGCCATCTGTACGAACATGGATATATCTACACTGCCATCTCGATGAAAATGGAAATATCTAAACCGCTATATTTATCAACATGGGAATATCTACACCGCTATCTGTACAAACATGGAAATATCTACACCGCTATCTGTACGAACATGGAAATATCTACACCGCTATCTGTATGAACATGGAAATACCTTCAACGCCATCTGTATTAAGATGGAGATATCTACACCGCTATCTGTATGAACATGGAAATAACTACACAGCCATCTGGATGAACATGGAAATATCTACACCGCTATCTGTATGAACATGGAAATATCTTCACCGCTATCTGTGTAAACATGCATACATCTTCTCCGCTATCTGTATAAACATGGAAATATCTACACCGCTATCAGTTTGAACATGGAAATATCTACACCGCTATCTGTATGAAAATGGAAATATCTACACAGCTATCTGCATATACATGAAAATATCTACACAGCTATCTCTTTACACATGAAAATAACTACACCGCTATCTCTATAAACATGGAAATATATACACCGCCATCTGTATGAACATGGAAATATCTGCACCGCCATGTGTATGAACATATAAATATCTACACCACCATCTGTATTAAGATGGAGATATCTACACCGCTATCTGTATAAACATGGAAATATCTACACCGCTATCTGTATAAACATGGAAATATCTACACCGCTATCTGTATGAACATGGAAATATCTACACTGCTATCTGTTTGAACATGGAAATATCTACACTGCTATCTGCATATACATGGAAATATCTACACCGCTATCTGCATATACATGGAAATATCTACAAAGCTATCTCTTTACACATGGAAATAACTACACCACTATATCTATAAACATGGAAATATCTACAACGCTATCTGTATGAATATGGAAATATCTGCACCACCATCAGTATGAACATATAAATATCTACACCGCCATCTGTATTAAGATGGAGATATCTACACCGCTATCTTTTTAAACTTGGAAATATCTTCACCACTATCTGTATAAGCATGGAAATATCTACACCGCAATTTGTATGAACATGGAAATATCTGCACCGCTATCTGTTTGAACATGGAAATATCTACACCGCTATCTGCATGAAAATGGAAATATCTACACAGCTATCTGCATATACATAGAAATATCTACACAGCTATCTCTTTACACATGGAAATAACTACAACGCTATCTCTATAAACATGGAAATATCTACACCGCCATCTGTATGAACATGGAAATATCTGCACCGCCATGTGTATGAACATATAAATATCTACAACACCATCTGTATTAAGATGGAGATATCTACACCGCTATCTGTATAACCATGGAAATATCTACACCGCTATCTGTATAAACATGGAAATATCTACACCGCTATCTGTATGAACATGAAAATATCTACAACGCTATCTGTTTGAACATGGAAATATCTATACCGCTATCTGCATGAAAATGGAAATATCTACACAGCTATCTGCATATACATGGAAATATCTACAAAGCTATCTCTTTACACATGGAAATAACTACACCACTATATCTATAAACATGGAAATATCTACACCGCCATCTGTATGAACATGGAAATATCTGCACCGCCATGTGTATGAACATATAAATATCTACACCACCATGTGTATTAAGATGGAGATATCTACACCGCTGTCTGTATAAACATGGAAATATCTACACCGCTTTCTGTATACATATTGAAATATCTACACCGCTATCTGTATGAACATGGAAATATCTACACCACTATCAGTTTGAACATGGAAATATCTACACCGCTATCTGCATGAAAATGGAAATATCTACACAGCTATCTGCATATACATGGAAGTATCTACAAAGATATCTCTTTACACATGGAAATAACTACACCACTATATCTATAAACATGGAAATATCTACACCGCCATCTGTATGAACATGGAAATATCTGCACCACCATCTGTATGAACATATAAATATCTACACCACCATCTGTATTAAGATGGAGATAACTACACCGCTATCTGTATAAACTTGGAAATACCTACACCGCTATCTGTATAAACATGGAAATATCTACACCGTTATCTGTATAAACATGGAAATATCTACACCTCTACCTGTATAAACATGGAAATATAAGCACCGCTACCTGTATTAAGATGGAAATATCTACACAGCAAGCTGTACGAACATGGAAATATCTACACAGCTATCTGTATGAACATGGAAATAGCTACACCGCTATCTGTTTTAACATGGAAATATCTACAGCACTATCTGTATGAACATGGAAATATCTACACCGCTATCTGTATGAACATGGATATATCTACACAGCCATCTGGATGAACATGGAAATATCTACACCGCTATCTGTATGAACACGGAAATATCTACTCCGCTATCTGTGTAAACATGCATACATCTTCACCGCTATCTGTATAAACATGGATATATCTACACCACTATCTGTTTGAACTTGGAAATATCTACACCGCTATCTGCATGAAAATGGAAATATCTACACAGCTATCTCTTTACACATGTAAATAACTACACCGCTATCTCTGTAAACATGGAAATATCTACACCGCCATCTGTATGAACATGGAAATATCTCCACCGCCATCTGTATGAACATATAAATATGTACACCGCCATCTGTATTAAGATGGAGATATCTACACCACTATCTGTATAAACATGGAAATATTTACACCGCCATCTGTATGAACATGGATATACCTACACAGCCATATGGATGAACATGGATATATCTACTCAGCCATCTGGATGATCATGGAAATATCTACACCGCTATCTGTATGAACATGGAAATATATACACCGCTATCTGTGTAAACAGGAATACATCTTCACCGCTATCTGTATAAACATGGAAATTTCTACACCACTATCTGTATGAACATGGAAATGTCTACACCGCTATCTGTATAAACAGGAATACATCTTCACCGCTATCTGTATAAACATGGAAATTTCTACACCGCTATCTGTATGAACATGGAAATGTCTACACCGCTATCTGTATGAACATGGAAATATCTACACCGCTATCTGTATGAACATGGAAATTTCTACACTGATATCTGTTTGAACATGGATATATCTACACAGCCATCTGGATGAACATGGAAATATCTACACCGCTATCTGCATGGACATGGAAAGAGCTACACCGCTATCTGTAGGAACATGGAAATATCTACACCACTATCTGTATGAACTTGGAAATATCTACACCGCTATCTGTATGAACATGGATATATCTACACAGCCATCTGGATGAACATGGAAATATCTACACCGCTATCTGTGTAAACATGCATACATCTTCACCGCTCTCTGTATAAACATGGAAATATCTACACCGCTATCTGTATGAACATGGAAATATCTACACCGCTATCTGCATGAAAATGGAAATATCTACACCGCTATCTGTATAAACATGGAAATATCTACACCGCTATCTGTGTAAACATGGAAATATCAACACCGCTACCTGTATAAACATGGAAATATCAGCACCACTATCTGTATGAACACGGAAATATCTACACCGCCATCTGTATGAACACGGAAATATCTACACCGCCATCTGTATGAACATGGAAATATCTTCACCGCCATCTGTACCAACATGGATTCATCTACACTGCCATCAGGATGAAAATGGAAATATCTACACCGCTATATGTATGAACATGGGAAAATCTACACCGCTATCTGTATGAACATGGAAATATCTACACCGCTATCTGTATGAACATGGAAATATCTTCACCGCCGTCTGTATTAAGATGGAGATATCTACACCGCTATCTGTATGAACATGGAAATAACTACACAGCCATCTGGATGAACATGGAAATATCTGCACCGCTATCTGTATGAACATGGAAATATCTTCACCGCTATCTGGGTAAACATGCATACATCTTCTCTGCTATCTGTATAAACATGGAAATATCTACACCGTTATCTGTATGAACATGGAAATATCTGCACCGCTATCTGTTTGAAAATGGAAATATCTACACCGCTATCTGCATGAAAATGGAAATATCTACACAGCTATCTGCATATACATGGAAATATCTACACAGCTATCTCTTTACACATGGAAATAACTACACCGCTATCTCTATAAACACGGAAATATCTACACCGCCATCTGTATGAACATGGAAATACCTGCACCGCCATGTGTATGAACATATAAATATCTACACCACCATCTGTATTAAGATGGAGATATCTACACCGCTATCTGTATAAACATGGAAATATCTACACCGCTATCTGTATGAACATGGAAATATCTACACCGCTATCTGTATGAACATGGTAATATCTACACCGCTATCTGTATGAACATGGAAATATCTTCACGGCCATCTGTATGAACATGGATATATCTACACAGCCATATGGATGAACATGGAAATAACTACACCGCTATCTGTATGAACATGGAAATATCTACACCGCTATCTGTATGAACATGGAAATATCTAGACCGCTATCTGTATGAACATCGAAATATCTACACCGCTATCTGTATGAACATGGAAATATCTTCAACGCCATCTGCATGAACATGGATATATCTACAAAGCCATCTGGATGAACATGGATATATCTACACCGCTATCTGTATGAACATGGAAATATCTACACCGCTATCTCTGTAAACAGGCATACATCTTCACCGCTATCTGTATAAACATGGAAATTTCTACACCGCTATCTGTATGAAGATGGAAATGTCTTCACCGCTATCTTTTTGAACTTAGAAATATCTACACCGCTTTCTGCATGAAAATGGAAATATCTACACACCTATCTGAATATACATGGAAATATCTACAAAGCTATCTCTTTACACATGGAAATAACTACACCGCTATCTGTATGAACATGGAATTATCTACACCACTATCTGTATGAACATGGAAATATCTACACCGCTATCTGTATGAACATGGAAATATCTTCACGGCCATCTGTATGAACATGGATATATCTACTCAGCCATCTAGATGAACATGGAAATATCTACACCGCTATCTGCATGGACATGGAAATAGCTACACCGCTATCTGTATGAACATGGAAATATCTACGCCACTATCTGTATGAACTTGGAAATACCTACACCGCTATCTGTATGAACATGGAAATATTTTCACCGCCATCTGTATTAAGATGGAGATATCTACACCGCTATCTGTATGAACATGGAAATAACTACACAGCCATCTGGAAGAACATGGAAATATCTACACCGCTATCTCTGTAAACATGCATACATCTTAACCGCTATCTGTATAAACATGGAAATATCGACACCGCTATCTGTATGAACATGGAAATATCTACACCACTATCTGTTTGAACTTGGAAATATCTACACCGCTATCTGCATGAAAATGGAAATATCTACACAGCTATCTGCATATACATGGAAATATCTACACAGCTATCTCTTTACACATGTAAATAACTACACCGCTATCTCTATAAACATGGAAATATTTACACTGCCATCTGTATGAACATGGAAATATCTCCACCGCCATCTGTATGAACATATAAATATGTACACCGCCATCTGTATTAAGATGGAGATATCTACACCACTATCTGTATAAACATGGAAATATTTACACCGCTATCTGTATGAACATGGAAATATCTACACCGATATCTGTATGAACATGGAAATATCTACACCGCTATCTGTATGAACATGGAAATATCTTCAAAGCCATTTGTATGAACATGGATATATCTACACAGCCATATGGATGAACGTGGAAATAACTACACCGCTATCTGTATGAACATGGAAATATCTACACCGCTATCTGTATAAACATGGAAATATCTACACCGCTATCTGTATGAACATGGAAATATCTACACCGCTATCTGTTTGAACATGGAAATATCTTCACCGCTATCTGCATGAAAATGGAAATATCTACACAGATATCTGCATATACATGGAAATATCTACACAGCTATCTCTTTACACATGTAAATAACTACACCGCTATCTCTATAAACATGGAAATATCTACACCGCCATCTGTATGAACATGGAAATATCTCCACCGCCATCTGTATGAACATATAAATATCTACACCGCCATCTGTATTAAGATGGAGATATCTACACAGCTATCTGTATAAACATGGAAATATCTACACCGCTATCTGCATGAAAATGGAAATATCTACACCGCTATCTGTATAAACATGGAAATATCTACACCGTTTTCTGTGTAAACATGGAAATATCTACACCGCTACCTGTACAAACATGGAAATATCAGCACCGCTATCTGTATGAACACGGAAATATCTACACCGCCATCTGTACCAACATGGATATATCTACACTGCCATCTGGATGAAAATGGAAATATCTACACCACTATATGTATGAACATGGGAATATCTACACCGCTATCTGTATGAACATGGAAATATCTACACTGCTATCTGTATGAACATGGAAATATCTTCACCGCCATCTGTATTAAGATGGAGATATCTACACCGCTATCTGTATGAACATGGAAATAAATACACAGCCATCTGGATGAACATATAATTATGTACACCGCCATCTGTATTAAGATGGAGATATCTACACCACTATCTGTATAAACATGGAAATATTTACACCGCTATCTGTATGAACATGGAAATTTGTACACCGCTATCTGTATAAACATGGATATATCTACACCGCTATCTGTTTGAACTTGGAAATATCTACACCGCTATCTGCATGAAAATGGAAATATCTACACAGCTATCTGCATATACATGGAAATATCTACACAGCTATCTCTTTACTCATGTAAATAACTACACCGCTATCTCTGTAAACATGGAAATATCTACACCGCCATCTGTATGAACATGGAAATATCTCCACCGCCATCTGTATGAACATATAATTATGTACACCGCCATCTGTATTAAGATGGAGATATCTACACCACTATCTGTATAAACATGGAAATATTTACACCGCTATCTGTATGAACATGGAAATTTGTACACCGCTATCTGTATGAACATGGAAATATCTTCACCGCCATCTGTATGAACATGGATATACCTACAAAGCCATATGGATGAACATGGGAATAACTACACCGCTATCTGTATGAACATGGAAATATCTACACCGATATCTGTATGAACATGGAAATATCTAAACCGCTATCTGTATGAACATGGAAATATCTTCACCGCCATCTGTACGAACATGGATATATCTACACTGCCATCTCGATGAAAATGGAAATATCTAAACCGCTATATTTATCAACATGGGAATATCTACACCGCTATCTGTACGAACATGGAAATATCTACACCGCTATCTGTACGAACATGGAAATATCTACACAGCTATCTGTATGTACATGGAAATATCTTCAACGCCATCTGTATTAAGATGGAGATATCTACACCGCTATCTGTATGAACATGGAAATAACTACACAGCCATCTGGATGAACATGGAAATATCTACACCGCTATCTGTATGAACATGGAAATATCTTCACCGCTATCTGTGTAAACATGCATACATCTTCTCCGCTATCTGTATAAACATGGAAATATCTACACCGCTATCAGTTTGAACATGGAAATATCTACACCGCTATCTGTATGAAAATGGAAATATCTACACAGCTATCTGCATATACATGAAAATATCTACACAGCTATCTCTTTACACATGAAAATAACTACACCGCTATCTCTATAAACATGGAAATATATACACCGCCATCTGTATGAACATGGAAATATCTGCACCGCCATGTGTATGAACATATAAATATCTACACCACCATCTGTATTAAGATGGAGATATCTACACCGCTATCTGTATAAACATGGAAATATCTACACCGCTATCTGTATAAACATGGAAATATCTACACCGCTATCTGTATGAACATGGAAATATCTACACCGCTATCTGTTTGAACATGGAAATATCTACACTGCTATCTGCATATACATGGAAATATCTACACCGCTATCTGCATATACATGGAAATATCTACAAAGCTATCTCTTTACACATGGAAATAACTACACCACTATATCTATAAACATGGAAATATCTACAACGCTATCTGTATGAATATGGAAATATCTGCACCACCATCAGTATGAACATATAAATATCTACACCGCCATCTGTATTAAGATGGAGATATCTACACCGCTATCTTTTTAAACTTGGAAATATCTTCACCGCTATCTGTATGAACATGGAAATATCTACACCGCAATTTGTATGAACATGGAAATATCTGCACCGCTATCTGTTTGAACATGGAAATATCTACACCGCTATCTGCATGAAAATGGAAATATCTACACAGCTATCTGCGTATACATAGAAATATCTACACAGCTATCTCTTTACACATGGAAATAACCACAACGCTATCTCTATAAACATGGAAATATCTACACCGCCATCTGTATGAACATGGAAATATCTGCACCGCCATGTGTATGAACATATAAATATCTACACCACCATCTGTATTAAGATGGAGATATCTACACCGCTATCTGTATAAACATGGAAATATCTACACCGCTATCTGTATAAACATGGAAATATCTACACCGCTATCTGTATGAACATGAAAATATCTACAACGCTATCTGTTTGAACATGGAAATATCTATACCGCTATCTGCATGAAAATGGAAATATCTACACAGCTATCTGCATATACATGGAAATATCTACAAAGCTATCTCTTTACACATGGAAATTACTACACCACTATATCTATAAACATGGAAATATCTACACCGCCATCTGTATGAACATGGAAATATCTGCACCGCCATGTGTATGAACATATAAATATCTACACCACCATGTGTATTAAGATGGAGATATCTACACCGCTGTCTGTATAAACATGGAAATATCTACACCGCTTTATGTATACATATTGAAATATCTACACCGCTATCTGTATGAACATGGAAATATCTACACCGCTATCAGTTTGAACATGGAAATATCTACACCGCTATCTGCATGAAAATGGAAATATCTACACAGCTATCTGCATATACATGGAAGTATCTACAAAGATATCTCTTTACACATGGAAATAACTACACCACTATATCTATAAACATGGAAATATCTACCCCGCCATCTGTATGAACATGGAAATATCTGCACCACCATCTGTATGAACATATAAATATCTACACCACCATCTGTATTAAGATGGAGATAACTACACCGCTATCTGTATAAACTTGGAAATATCTACACCGCTATCTGTATAAACATGGAAATATCTACACCGTTATCTGTATAAACATGGAAATATCTACACCTCTACCTGTATAAACATGGAAATATAAGCACCGCTACCTGTATTAAGATGGAAATATCTACACAGCAATCTGTACGAACATGGAAATATCTACACCGCTATCTGTATGAACATGGAAATAGCTACACCGCTATCTGTTTTAACATGGAAATATCTACAGCACTATCTGTATGAACATGGAAATATCTACACCGCTATCTGTATGAACATGGATATATCTACACAGCCATCTGGATGAACATGGAAATATCTACACCGCTATCTGTATGAACACGGAAATATCTACTCCGCTATCTGTGTAAACATGCATACATCTTCACCGCTATCTGTATAAACATGGATATATCTACACCACTATCTGTTTGAACTTGGAAATATCTACACCGCTATCTGCATGAAAATGGAAATATCTACACAGCTATCTCTTTACACATGTAAATAACTACACCGCTATCTCTGTAAACATGGAAATATCTACACCGCCATCTGTATGAACATGGAAATATCTCCACCGCCATCTGTATGAACATATAAATATGTACACCGCCATCTGTATTAAGATGGAGATATCTACACCACTATCCGTATAAACATGGAAATATTTACACCGCCATCTGTATGAACATGGATATACCTACACAGCCATATGGATGAACATGGATATATCTACTCAGCCATCTGGATGATCATGGAAATATCTACACCGCTATCTGTATGAACATGGAAATATATACACCGCTATCTGTGTAAACAGAAATACATCTTCACCGCTATCTGTATAAACATGGAAATTTCTACACCGCTATCTGTATGAACATGGAAATGTCTACACCGCTATCTGTATAAACAGGAATACATCTTCACCGCTATCTGTATAAACATGGAAATTTCTACACCGCTATCTGTATGAACATGGAAATGTCTACACCGCTATCTGTATGAACATGGAAATATCTACACCGCTATCTGTATGAAAATGGAAATTTCTACACTGATATCTGTTTGAACATGGATATATCTACACAGCCATCTGGATGAACATGGAAATATCTACACCGCTATCTGCATGGACATGGAAAGAGCTACACCGCTATCTGTAGGAACATGGAAATATCTACACCACTATCTGTATGAACTTGGAAATATCTACAGCGCTATCTGTATGAACATGGATATATCTAAACAGCCATCTGGATGAACATGGAAATATCTACACCGCTATCTGTGTAAACATGCATACATCTTCACCGCTATCTGTATAAACATGGAAATATCTACACCGCTATCTGTATGAACATGGAAATATCTACACCGCTATCTGCATGAAAATGGAAATATCTACACCGCTATCTGTATAAACATGGAAATATCTACACCGCTATCTGTGTAAACATGGAAATATCAACACCGCTACCTATATAAACATGGAAATATCAGCACCGCTATCTGTATGAACACGGAAATATCTACACCGCCATCTGTATGAACATGGAAATATCTTCACCGCCATCTGTACCAACATGGATTCATCTACACTGCCATCAGGATGAAAATGGAAATATCTACACCGCTATATGTATGAACATGGGAATATCTACACCGCTATCTGTATGAACATGGAAATATCTACACCGCTATCTGTATGAACATGGAAATATCTTCACCGCCATCTGTATTAAGATGGAGATATCTACACCGCTATCTGTATGAACATGGAAATAACTACACAGCCATCTGGATGAACATGGAAATATCTGCACCGCTATCTGTATGAACATGGAAATATCTTCACCGCTATCTGGGTAAACATGCATACATCTTCTCTGCTATCTGTATAAACATTGAAATATCTACACCGTTATCAGTATGAACATGGAAATATCTGCACCGCTATCTGTTTGAAAATGGAAATATCTACACCGCTATCTGCATGAAAATGGAAATATCTACACAGCTATCTGCATATACATGGAAATATCTACACAGCTATCTCTTTACACATGGAAATAACTACACCGCTATCTCTATAAACACGGAAATATCTACACCGCCATCTGTATGAACATGGAAATACCTGCACCGCCATGTGTATGAACATATAAATATCTACACCACCATCTGTATTAAGATGGAGATATCTACACCGCTATCTGTATAAACATGGAAATATCTACACCGCTATCTGTATGAACATGGAAATATCTACACCGCTATCTGTATGAACATGGTAATATCTACACCGCTATCTGTATGAGCATGGAAATATCTTCACGGCCATCTGTATGAACATGGATATATCTACACAGCCATATGGATGAACATGGAAATAACTACACCGCTATCTGTATGAACATGGAAATATCTACACCGCTATCTGTATGAACATGGAAATATCTAGACCGCTATCTGTATGAACATCGAAATATCTACACCGCTATCTGTATGAACATGGAAATATCTTCAACGCCATCTGCATGAACATGGATATATCTACAAAGCCATCTGGATGAACATGGATATATCTACACCGCTATCTGTATGAACATGGAAATATCTACACCGCTATCTCTGTAAACAGGCATACATCTTCACCGCTATCTGTATAAACATGGAAATTTCTACACCGCTATCTGTATGAACATGGAAATGTCTTCACCGCTAACTTTTTGAACTTAGAAATATCTACACCGCTTTCTGCATGAAAATGGAAATATCTACACACCTATCTGAATATACATGGAAATATCTACACAGCTATCTCTTTACACATGGAAATAACTACACCGCTATCTGTATGAACATGGAATTATCTACACCACTATCTGTATGAACATGGAAATATCTACACCGCTATCTGTATGAACATGGAAATATCTTCACCGCCATCTGTATGAACATGGATATATCTACTCAGCCATCTAGATGAACATGGAAATATCTACACCGCTATCTGCATGGACATGGAAATAGCTACACCGCTATCTGTATGAACATGGAAATATCTACGCCACTATCTGTATGAACTTGGAAATACCTACACCGCTATCTGTATGAACATGGAAATATCTTCACCGCCATCTGTATTAAGATGGAGATATCTACACCGCTATCTGTATGAACATGGAAATAACTACACAGCCATCTGGATGAACATGGAAATATCTACACCGCTATCTCTGTAAACATGCATACATCTTAACCGCTATCTGTATAAACATGGAAATATCGACACCGCTATCTGTATGAACATGGAAATATCTACACCACTATCTGTTTGAACATGGAAATATCTACACCGCTATCTGCATGAAAATGGAAATATCTACACAGCTATCTGCATATACATGGAAATATCTACACAGATATCTCTTTACACATGTAAATAACTACACCGCTATCTCTATAAACATGGAAATATCTACACTGCCATCTGTATGAACATGGAAATATCTCCACCGCCATCTGTATGAACATATAAATATGTACACCGCCATCTGTATTAAGATGGAGATATCTACACCACTATCTGTATAAACATGGAAATATTTACACCGCTATCTGTATGAACATGGAAATATCTACACCGATATCTGTATGAACATGGAAATATCTACACCGCTATCTGTATGAACATGGAAATATCTTCAAAGCCATCTGTATGAACATGGATATATCTACACAGCCATATGGATGAACGTGGAAATAACTACACCGCTATCTGTATGAACATGGAAATATCTACACCGCTATCTGTATAAACATGGAAATATCTACACCGCTATCTGTATGAACATGGAAATATCTACACCGCTATCTGTTTGAACATGGAAATATCTTCACCGCTATCTGCATGAAAATGGAAATATCTACACAGATATCTGCATATACATGGAAATATCTACACAGCTATCTCTTTACACATGTAAATAACTACACCGCTATCTCTATAAACATGGAAATATCTACACCGCCATCTGTATGAACATGGAAATATCTCCACCGCCATCTGTATGAACATATAAATATCTACACCGCCATCTGTATTAAGATGGAGATATCTACACAGCTATCTGTATAAACATGGAAATATCTACACCGCTATCTGCATGAAAATGGAAATATCTACACCGCTATCTGTATAAACATGGAAATATCTACACCGTTTTCTGTGTAAACATGGAAATATCTACACCGCTACCTGTACAAACATGGAAATATCAGCACCGCTATCTGTATGAACACGGAAATATCTACACCGCCATCTGTACCAACATGGATATATCTACACTGCCATCTGGATGAAAATGGAAATATCTACACCACTATATGTATGAACATGGGAATATCTACACCGCTATCTGTATGAACATGGAAATATCTACACTGCTATCTGTATGAACATGGAAATATCTTCACCGCCATCTGTATTAAGATGGAGATATCTACACCGCTATCTGTATGAACATGGAAATAAATACACAGCCATCTGGATGAACATGGAAATATCTACACCGCTATCAGTTTGAACATGGAAATATCTACACCGCTATCTGCATGAAAATGGAAATATCTACACAGCTACCTGCATATACATGGAACTATCAACAAAGATATCTCTTTACACATGGAAATAACTACAGCACTATATCTATAAACATGGAAATATCTACACCGCCATCTGTATGAACATGGAAATATCTGCACCACCATCTGTATGAACATATAAATATCTACACCACCATCTGTATTAAGATGGAGATAACTACACCGCTATCTGTATAAACTTGGAAATATCTACACCGCTATCTGTATAAACATGGAAATATCTACACCGTTATCTGTATAAACATAGAAATATCTACACCTCTACCTGTATAAACATGGAAATATAAGCACCGCTACCTGTATTAAGATGGAAATATCTACACCGCAATCTGTACGAACATGGAAATATCTACACCGCTATCTGTATGAACATGGAAATAGCTACACCGCTATCTGTTTTAACATGGAAATATCTACAGCACTATCTGTATGAACATGGAAATATCTACACCGCTATCTGTATGAACATGGATATATCTACACAGCCATCTGGATGAACATGGAAATATCTACACCGCTATCTGTATGAACACGGAAATATCTACACCGCTATCTGTGTAAACATGCATACATCTTCACCGCTATCTGTATAAACATGGATATATCTACACCGCTATCTGTTTGAACTTGGAAATATCTACACCGCTATCTGCATGAAAATGGAAATATCTACACAGCTATCTGCATATACATGGAAATATCTACACAGCTATCTATTTACACATGAAAATAACTACACCGCTATCTCTATAAACATGGAAATATCTACACCGCCATCTGTATGAACATGGAAATATCTGCACCGCCATGTGTATGAACATATAAATATCTACACCACCATCTGTATTAAGATGGAGATATCTACACCGCTATCTGTATAAACATGGAAATATCTACACCGCTATCTGTATAAACATGGAAATATCTACACCGCTATCTGTATGAACATGGAAATATCTACACCGCTATCTGTTTGAACATGGAAATATCTACACTGCTATCTGCATATACATGGAAATATCTACACCGCTATCTGCATATACATGGAAATATCTACAAAGCTATCTCCTTACACATGGAAATAATTACACCACTATATCGATAAACATGGAAATATCTACACCGCCATCTGTATGAATATGGAAATATCTGCACCACCATCAGTATGAACATATAAATATCTACACCGCCATCTGTATTAACATGGAGATATCTACACCGCTATCTTTTTAAACTTGGAAATATCTTCACCGCTATCTGTATAAACATGGAAATATCTACACCGCAATCTGTATGAACATGGAAATATCTGCACCACTATCTGTTTGAACATGGAAATATCTACACCGCTATCTGCATGAAAATGGAAATATCTAAACAGCTATATGCATATACATAGAAATATCTACACAGCTATCTCTTTACACATGGAAATAACTACAACGCTATCTCTATAAACATGGAAATATCTACACCGCCATCTGTATGAACATGGAAATATCTGCACCGCCATGTGTATGAACATATAATTATCTACACCACCATCTGTATTAAGATGGAGATATCTACACCGCTATCTGTATAAACATGGAAATATCTACACAGCTATCTGTATAAACATGGAAATATCTACACCGCTATCTGTATGAACATGGAAATATCTACAACGCTATCTGTTTGAACATGGAAATATCTATACCGCTATCTGCATGAAAATGGAAATATCTACACAGCTATCTGCATATACATGGAAATATCTACAAAGCTATCTGTTTACACATGGAAATAACTACACCACTATATCTATAAACATGGAAATATCTACACCGCCATCTGTATGAACATGGAAATATCTGCACCGCCATGTGTATGAACATATAAATATCTACACCACCATCTGTATTAAGATGGAGATATCTACACCGCTGTCTGTATAAACATGGAGATATCTACACCGCTTTCTGTATACATATGGAAATATCTACACCGCTATCTGTATGAACATGGAAATATCTACACCGCTATCAGTTTGAACATGGAAATATCTACACCGCTATCTGCATGAAAATGGAAATATCTACACAGCTATCTGCATATACATGGAAGTATCTACAAAGATATCTCTTTACACATGGAAATAACTACACCACTATATCTATAAACATGGAAATATCTACACCGCCATCTGTATGAACATGGAAATATCTGCACCACCATCTGTATGAACATATAAATACCTACACCACCATCTGTATTAAGATGGAGATAACTACACCGCTATCTGAATAAACTTGGAAATATCTACACCTCTATCTGTATAAACATGGAAATATCTACACCGTTATCTGTATAAACATGGAAATATCTACACCTCTACCTGTATAAACATGGAAATATAAGCACCGCTACCTGTATTAAGATGGAAATATCTACACAGCAATCTGTACGAACATGGAAATATCTACACCGCTATCTGTATGAACATGGAAATAGCTACACCGCTATCAGTTTTAACATGGAAATATCTACAGCACTATCTGTATGAACATGGAAATATCTACACCGCTATCTGTATGAACATGGATATATCTACACAGCCATCTGGATGAACATGGAAATATCTACACCGCTATCTGTATGAACACGGAAATATCTTCTCCGCTATCTGTGTAAACATGCATACATCCTCACCGCTATCTGTATAAACATGGATATATCTACACCGCTATCTGTTTGAACTTGGAAATATCTACACCGCTATCTGCATGAAAATGGAAATATCTACACAGCTATCTGCATATACATGGAAATATCTACACAGCTATCAATTTACACATGTAAATAACTACACCGCTATCTCTGTAAACATGGAAATATCTACACCGCCATCTGTATGAACATGGAAATATCTCCACCGCCATCTGTATGAACATATAAATATGTACACCGCCATCTGTATTAAGATGGAGATATCTACACCACTATCTGTATAAACATGGAAATATTTACACCGCCATCTGTATGAACATGGACATACCTACACAGCCATATGGATGAACATGGATACATCTACACAGCCATCTGGATGATCATGGAAATATCTACACCGCTATCTGTATGAACATGGAAATATATGCACCGCTATCTGTGTAAACAGGAATACATCTTCACCGCTATCTGTATAAACATGGAAATTTCTACACCGCTATCTGTGTGAACATGGAAATGTCTACACCGCTATCTGTGTAAACAGGAATACATCTTCACCGCTATCTGTATAAACATGGAAATTTCTACACCGCTATCTGTATGAACATGGAAATGTCTACACCGCTATCTGTATGAACATGGAAATATCTACACCGCTATCTGTATGAACATGGAAATTTCTACACTGATATCTGTTTGAACATGGATATATCTACACAGCCATCTGGATGAACATGGAAATATCTACACCGCTATCTGCATGGACATGGAAATAGCTACACCGCAATCTGTAGGAACATGGAAATATCTACACCACTATCTGTATAAACTTGGAAATATCTACAGCGCTATCTGTATGAACATGGATATATCTACACAGCCATCTGGATGAACATGGAAATATCTACACCGCTATCTGTGTAAACATGCATACATCTTCACCGCTATCTGTATAAACATGGAAATATCTACACCGCTATCTGTATGAACATGGAAATATCTACACCGCTATCTGCATGAAAATGGAAATATCTACACCGCTATCTGTAAAAACATGGAAATATTTACACCGCTATCTGTGTAAACATGGAAATATCAACACCGCTTCCTGTATAAACATGGAAATATCAGCACCGCTATCAGTATGAACACGGAAATATCTACACCGCCATCTGTATGAACATGGAAATATCTTCACCGCCATCTGTACCAACATGGATACATCTACACTGCCATCACAATGAAAATGGAAATATCTACACCGCTATATGTATGAACATGGGAATATCTACACCGCTATCTGTATGAACATGGAAATATCTACACCGCTATCTGTATGCACATGGAAATATCTTCACCGCCATCTGTATTAAGATGGAGATATCTACACCGCTATCTGTATGAACATGGAAATAACTACACAGCCATCTGGATGAACATGGAAATATCTACACCGCTATCTGTATGAACATGAAAATATCTTCACCGCTATCTGGGTAAACATGCATACATCTTCTATGATATCTGTATAAACATGGAAATATCTACACCGTTATCTGTATGAACATGGAAATATCTGCACCGCTATCTGTTTGAACATGGAAATATCTACACAGCTATCTGCATGAAAATGGAAATATCTACACAGCTATCTGCATATACATGGAAATATCTACACAGCTATCTCTTTACACATGGAAATAACTACACCGCTATCTCTATAAACACGGAAATATCTACACCGCCATCTGTATGAACATGGAAATACCTGCACCGCCATGTGTATGAACATATAAATATCTACACTGCGATTTGTATTAAGATGGAGATATCTACACCGCTATCTGTATAAACATGGAAATATCTACACCGCTATCTGTATGAACATGGAAATATCTACACCGCTCTCTGTATGAACATGGTAATATCTACACCGCTATCTGTATGAACATGGAAATATCTTCATGGCCATCTGTATGAACATGGATATATCTACACAGCCATATGGATGAACATGGAAATAACTACACCGCTATCTGTATGAACATGGAAATATCTACACCGCTATCTGTATGAACATGGAAATATCTAGACCGCTATCTGTATGAACATCGAAATATCTACACCGCTATCTGTATGAACATGGAAATATCTTCAATGCCATCTGCATGAACATGGATATATCTACAAAGACATCTGGATGAACATGGATATATCTACACCGCTATCTGTATGAACATGGAAATATCTACACTGCTATCTCTGTAAACAGGCATACATCTTCACTGCTATCTGTATAAACATGGAAATTTCTACACCGCTATCTGTATGAACATGGAAATGTCTTCACCGCTATCTTTTTGAACTTAGAAATATCTACACCGCTTTCTGCATGAAAATGGAAATATCTACACACCTATCTGAATATACATGGAAATATCTACACAGCTATCTCTTTACACATGGAAATAACTACACCGCTATCTGTATGAACATGGAATTATCTACACCACTATCTGTATGAACATGGAAATATCTACACCGCTATCTGTATGAACATGGAAATATCTTCACCGCCATCTGTATGAACATCGATATATCTACTCAGCCATCTAGATGAACATGGAAATATCTACACCGCTATCTGCATGGACATGGAAATAGCTACACCGCTATCTGTATGAACATGGAAATATCTACACCACTATCTGTATGAACTTGGAAATATCTACACCGCTATCTGTATGAACATGGAAATATCTTCACCGCCATCTGTATTAAGATGGAGATATCTACACCGCTATGTGTATGAACATGGAAATAACTACACAGCCATCTGGATGAACATGGAAATATCTACACCGCTATCTCTGTAAACATGCATACATCTTAACCGCTATCTGTATAAACATGGAAATATCGACACCGGTATCTGTATGAACATGGAAATATCTACACCACTATCTGTTTGAACATGGAAATATCTACACCGCTATCTGCATGAAAATGGAAATATCTACACAGCTATCTGCATATACATGGAAATATCTACACAGCTATCTCTTTACACATGGAAATAACTACACCGCTATCTGTATGAACATGATAATATCTACACCGCCATCTGTATGAACATGGAAATATCTGCACCGCCATCTGTATGAACATATAAATACCTACACCGCCATCTGTATTAAGATGGAGATATCTACACCTCTATCTATATAAACATGGAAATATCTACACCGCTATCTGTATAAACATGGAAATATCTACACAGCTATCTGTATAAACATGGAAATATCTACACCGCTACCTGTATAAACATGGAAATATCAGCACTGCTATCTGTATGAACACGGAAATATCTACACCGCCATCTGTATGAACATGGAAATATCTTCACCGCCATCTGTACGAACATGGATATATCTACACTGCCATCTCGATGAAAATGGAAATATCTACACCGCTATATTTATCAACATGGGAATATCTACACCGCTATCTGTACGAACATGGAAATATCTACACCGCTATCTGTACGAACATGGAAATATCTACACCGCTATCTGTAAGAACATGGAAATATCTTCAACGCCATCTGTATTAAGATGGAGATATCTAAACCGCTTTCAGTATGAACATGGAAATAACTACACAGCCATCTGGATGAACATGGAAATATCTACACCGCTATCTGTATGAACATGGAAATATCTTCACCGCTATCTGTGTAAACATGCATACATCTTCTCCGTTATCTGTATAAACATGGAAATATCTACACCGCTATCTGTTTGAACATGGAAATATCTACACCACTATCTGTATGAAAATGGAAATATCTACACAGCTATCTGCATATACGTGGAAATATCTACACAGCTATCTCTTTACACATGAAAATAACTACACCGCTATCTCTATAAACATGGAAATATATACACCGCCATCTGTATGAACATGGAAATATCTGCACCGCCATGTTTATGAACATATAAATATCTACACCACCATCTGTATTAAGATGGAGATATCTACACCGCTATCTGTATAAACATGGAAATATCTACACCGCTATCTGTATAAACATGGAAATATCTACACTGCTATCTGTATGAACATGGAAATATCTACACCGCTATCTGTTTGAACATGGAAATATCTACACTGCTATCTGCATATACATGGAAATATCTACACCGCTATCTGCATATACATGGAAATATCTACAAAGCTATCTCTTTACACATGGAAATAACTACACAACTATATCTATAAACATGGAAATATCTACACCGCCATCTGTATGAATATGGAAATATCTGCACCACCATCAGTATGAACATATAAATATCTACACCGCCATCTGTATTAAGATGGAGATATCTACACCGCTATCTTTTTAAACTTGGAAATATCTTCACCGCTATCTGTATAAACATGGAAATATATACACCGCAATCTGTATGAACATGGAAATATCTGCACCGCTATCTGTTTGAACATGGAAACATCTACACCGCTATCTGCATGAAAATGGAAATATCTACACAGCTATCTGCATATACATAGAAATATCTACACAGCTATCTCTTTACACATGGAAATAACTACAACGCTATCTCTATAAACATGGAAATATCTACACCGCCGTCTGTATGAACATGGAAATATCTGCACCGCCATGTGTATGAACATATAAATATCTACACCACCATCTGTATTAAGATGGAGATATCTACACCGCTATCTGTATAAACATGGAAATATCTACACCGCTATCTGTATAAACATGGAAATATCTACACCGCTATCTGTATGAACATGGAAATATCTACAACGCTATCTGTTTGAACATGGAAATATCTACACCGCTATCTCCATGAAAATGGAAATATCTACACAGCTATCTGCATATACATGGAAATATCTGCAAAGCTATCTCTTTACACATGGAAATAACTACACCACTATATCTATAAACATGGAAATATCTACACCGCCATCTGTATGAACATGGAAATATCTGCACCACCATCTGTATGTACATATAAATATCTACACCGCCATCTGTATTAAGATGGAGATATCTACACCGCTATCTGTATAAACTTGGAAATACCTTCACCGCTATCTGTATAAACATGCAAATATCTACACCGCTATCTGTATAAACATGGAAATATCTACACCGCTACCTGTATAAACATGGAAATATAAGCATCGCTATCTGTATTACCATGGAAATATCTACACCGCAATCTGTACGAACATGGAAATATCTACACCGCTATCTGTATGAATATGGAAATATCTACACCGCTATCTGTTTGAACAAGGAAATATGTACACCGCTATCTGCATGAAAATGGAAATATCTACACAGCTATCTGCATATACATGGAAATATCTACAAATCGATCTCTTTACACATGGAAATAACTACACCACTATATCTATAAACATGGAAATATCTACACCGACATCTGAATGAACATGGAAATATCTGCACCACCATCTGTATGAACATATAAATATCTACACCGCCATCTGTATTAAGATGGAGATATCTACACCGCTATCTGTAGAAACTTGGAAATATCTTCACCGCTATCTGTGTAAACATGCATACATCTTCTCCGCTATCTGTATAAACATGGAAATATCTACACCGCTATCTGTATGAACATGGAAATATCTGCACCGCTATCTGTTTGAACATGGAAATATCTACACCGCTATCTGCATGAAAATGGAAATATCTACACAGCTATCTGCATGTACATGGAAATATCTATACAGCTATCTCTTTACACATGGAAATAACTACACCGCTATCTCTATAAACATGGAAATATCTACACCGCCATCTGTATGAACTTGGAAATATCTGCACCGCCATGTGTATGAACATATAAATATCTATACCACCATCTGTATTAAGATGGAGATATCTACACCGCTGTCTGTATAAACATGGAAATATCTTCACCGCTATCTGTATAAACATGGAAATATCTACACCGCTATCTGTATGAATATGGAAATATCTACACCGCTATCTGTTTGAACAAGGAAATATGTACACCGCTATCTGCATGAAAATGGAAATATCTACACAGCTATCTGCATATACATGGAAATATCTACAAATCGATCTCTTTACACATGGAAATAACTACACCACTATATCTATAAACATGGAAATATCTACACCGACATCTGAATGAACATGGAAATATCTGCACCACCATCTGTATGAACATATAAATATCTACACCGCCATCTGTATTAAGATGGAGATATCTACACCGCTATCTGTAGAAACTTGGAAATATCTTCACCGCTATCTGTATAAACATGGAAATATCTACACCGCTATCTGTATGAACATGGAAATATCTACACCGATATCTGTATGAACATGGAAATATCTACACCGCTATCTGTATGAACATGGAAATATCTTCAAAGCCATCTGTATGAACATGGATATATCTACACAGCCATATGGATGAACGTGGAAATAACTACACCGCTAACTGTATGAACATGGAAATATCTACACCGCTATCTGTATAAACATGGAAATATCTACACCGCTATCTGTATGAACATGGAAATATCTACACCGCTATCTGTTTGAACATGGAAATATCTTCACCGCTATCTGCATGAAAATGGAAATATCTACACAGATATCTGCATATACATGGAAATATCTACACAGCTATCTCTTTACACATGTAAATAACTACACCGCTATCTCTATAAACATGGAAATATCTACACCGCCATCTGTATGAACATGGAAATATCTCCACCGCCATCTGTATGAACATATAAATATCTACACCGCCATCTGTATTAAGATGGAGATATCTACACAGCTATCTGTATAAACATGGAAATATCTACACCGCTATCTGCATGAAAATGGAAATATCTACACCGCTATCTGTATAAACATGGAAATATCTACACCGTTTTCTGTGTAAACATGGAAATATCTACACCGCTACCTGTACAAACATGGAAATATCAGCACCGCTATCTGTATGAACACGGAAATATCTACACCGCCATCTGTACCAACATGGATATATCTACACTGCCATCTGGATGAAAATGGAAATATCTACACCACTATATGTATGAACATGGGAATATCTACACCGCTATCTGTATGAACATGGAAATATCTACACTGCTATCTGTATGAACATGGAAATATCTTCACCGCCATCTGTATTAAGATGGAGATATCTACACCGCTATCTGTATGAACATGGAAATAAATACACAGCCATCTGGATGAACATGGAAATATCTACACCGCTATCAGTTTGAACATGGAAATATCTACACCGCTATCTGCATGAAAATGGAAATATCTACACAGATACCTGCATATACATGGAACTATCAACAAAGATATCTCTTTACACATGGAAATAACTACAGCACTATATCTATAAACATGGAAATATCTACACCGCCATCTGTATGAACATGGAAATATCTGCACCACCATCTGTATGAACATATAAATATCTACACCACCATCTGTATTAAGATGGAGATAACTACACCGCTATCTGTATAAACTTGGAAATATCTACACCGCTATCTGTTTGAACATGGAAATATCTACACCGCTATCTGTATGAAAATGGAAATATCTACACAGCTATCTGCATATACATGGAAATATCTACACAGCTATCTCTTTACACATGAAAATAACTACACCGCTATCTCTATAAACATGGAAATATATACACCGCCATCTGTATGAACATGGAAATATCTGCACCGCCATGTTTATGAACATATAAATATCTACACCACCATCTGTATTAAGATGGAGATATCTACACCGCTATCTGTATAAACATGGAAATATCTACACCGCTATCTGTATAAACATGGAAATATCTACACTGCTATCTGTATGAACATGGAAATATCTACACCGCTATCTGTTTGAACATGGAAATATCTACACTGCTATCTGCATATACATGGAAATATCTACACCGCTATCTGCATATACATGGAAATATCTACAAAGCTATCTCTTTACACATGGAAATAACTACACAACTATATCTATAAACATGGAAATATCTACACCGCCATCTGTATGAATATGGAAATATCTGCACCACCATCAGTATGAACATATAAATATCTACACCGCCATCTGTATTAAGATGGAGATATCTACACCGCTATCTTTTTAAACTTGGAAATATCTTCACCGCTATCTGTATAAACATGGAAATATATACACCGCAATCTGTATGAACATGGAAATATCTGCACCGCTATCTGTTTGAACATGGAAACATCTACACCGCTATCTGCATGAAAATGGAAATATCTACACAGCTATCTGCATATACATAGAAATATCTACACAGCTATCTCTTTACACACGGAAATAACTACAACGCTATCTCTATAAACATGGAAATATCTACACCGCCGTCTGTATGAACATGGAAATATCTGCACCGCCATGTGTATGAACATATAAATATCTACACCACCATCTGTATTAAGATGGAGATATCTACACCGCTATCTGTATAAACATGGAAATATCTACACCGCTATCTGTATAAACATGGAAATATCTACACCGCTATCTGTATGAACATGGAAATATCTACAACGCTATCTGTTTGAACATGGAAATATCTACACCGCTATCTCCATGAAAATGGAAATATCTACACAGCTATCTGCATATACATGGAAATATCTGCAAAGCTATCTCTTTACACATGGAAATAACTACACCACTATATCTATAAACATGGAAATATCTACACCGCCATCTGTATGAACATGGAAATATCTGCACCACCATCTGTATGTACATATAAATATCTACACCGCCATCTGTATTAAGATGGAGATATCTACACCGCTATCTGTATAAACTTGGAAATACCTTCACCGCTATCTGTATAAACATGCAAATATCTACACCGCTATCTGTATAAACATGGAAATATCTACACCGCTACCTGTATAAACATGGAAATGTAAGCATCGCTATCTGTATTACCATGGAAATATCTACACCGCAATCTGTACGAACATGGAAATATCTACACCGCTATCTGTATGAATATGGAAATATCTACACCGCTATCTGTTTGAACAAGGAAATATGTACACCGCTATCTGCATGAAAATGGAAATATCTACACAGCTATCTGCATATACATGGAAATATCTACAAATCGATCTCTTTACACATGGAAATAACTACACCACTATATCTATAAACATGGAAATATCTACACCGACATCTGAATGAACATGGAAATATCTGCACCACCATCTGTATGAACATATAAATATCTACACCGCCATCTGTATTAAGATGGAGATATCTACACCGCTATCTGTAGAAACTTGGAAATATCTTCACCGCTATCTGTGTAAACATGCATACATCTTCTCCGCTATCTGTATAAACATGGAAATATCTACACCGCTATCTGTATGAACATGGAAATATCTGCACCGCTATCTGTTTGAACATGGAAATATCTACACCGCTATCTGCATGAAAATGGAAATATCTACACAGCTATCTGCATGTACATGGAAATATCTATACAGCTATCTCTTTACACATGGAAATAACTACACCGCTATCTCTATAAACATGGAAATATCTACACCGCCATCTGTATGAACTTGGAAATATCTGCACCGCCATGTGTATGAACATATAAATATCTATACCACCATCTGTATTAAGATGGAGATATCTACACCGCTGTCTGTATAAACATGGAAATATCTTCACCGCTATCTGTATAAACATGGAAATATCTACACCGCTATCTGTATGAATATGGAAATATCTACACCGCTATCTGTTTGAACAAGGAAATATGTACACCGCTATCTGCATGAAAATGGAAATATCTACACAGCTATCTGCATATACATGGAAATATCTACAAATCGATCTCTTTACACATGGAAATAACTACACCACTATATCTATAAACATGGAAATATCTACACCGACATCTGAATGAACATGGAAATATCTGCACCACCATCTGTATGAACATATAAATATCTACACCGCCATCTGTATTAAGATGGAGATATCTACACCGCTATCTGTAGAAACTTGGAAATATCTTCACCGCTATCTGTATAAACATGGAAATATCTACACCGCTATCTGTATGAACATGGAAATATCTACACCGATATCTGTATGAACATGGAAATATCTACACCGCTATCTGTATGAACATGGAAATATCTTCAAAGCCATCTGTATGAACATGGATATATCTACACAGCCATATGGATGAACGTGGAAATAACTACACCGCTAACTGTATGAACATGGAAATATCTACACCGCTATCTGTATAAACATGGAAATATCTACACCGCTATCTGTATGAACATGGAAATATCTACACCGCTATCTGTTTGAACATGGAAATATCTTCACCGCTATCTGCATGAAAATGGAAATATCTACACAGATATCTGCATATACATGGAAATATCTACACAGCTATCTCTTTACACATGTAAATAACTACACCGCTATCTCTATAAACATGGAAATATCTACACCGCCATCTGTATGAACATGGAAATATCTCCACCGCCATCTGTATGAACATATAAATATCTACACCGCCATCTGTATTAAGATGGAGATATCTACACAGCTATCTGTATAAACATGGAAATATCTACACCGCTATCTGCATGAAAATGGAAATATCTACACCGCTATCTGTATAAACATGGAAATATCTACACCGTTTTCTGTGTAAACATGGAAATATCTACACCGCTACCTGTACAAACATGGAAATATCAGCACCGCTATCTGTATGAACACGGAAATATCTACACCGCCATCTGTACCAACATGGATATATCTACACTGCCATCTGGATGAAAATGGAAATATCTACACCACTATATGTATGAACATGGGAATATCTACACCGCTATCTGTATGAACATGGAAATATCTACACTGCTATCTGTATGAACATGGAAATATCTTCACCGCCATCTGTATTAAGATGGAGATATCTACACCGCTATCTGTATGAACATGGAAATAAATACACAGCCATCTGGATGAACATGGAAATATCTACACCGCTATCAGTTTGAACATGGAAATATCTACACCGCTATCTGCATGAAAATGGAAATATCTACACAGATACCTGCATATACATGGAACTATCAACAAAGATATCTCTTTACACATGGAAATAACTACAGCACTATATCTATAAACATGGAAATATCTACACCGCCATCTGTATGAACATGGAAATATCTGCACCACCATCTGTATGAACATATAAATATCTACACCACCATCTGTATTAAGATGGAGATAACTACACCGCTATCTGTATAAACTTGGAAATATCTACACCGCTATCTGTTTGAACATGGAAATATCTACACCGCTATCTGTATGAAAATGGAAATATCTACACAGCTATCTGCATATACATGGAAATATCTACACAGCTATCTCTTTACACATGAAAATAACTACACCGCTATCTCTATAAACATGGAAATATATACACCGCCATCTGTATGAACATGGAAATATCTGCACCGCCATGTTTATGAACATATAAATATCTACACCACCATCTGTATTAAGATGGAGATATCTACACCGCTATCTGTATAAACATGGAAATATCTACACCGCTATCTGTATAAACATGGAAATATCTACACTGCTATCTGTATGAACATGGAAATATCTACACCGCTATCTGTTTGAACATGGAAATATCTACACTGCTATCTGCATATACATGGAAATATCTACACCGCTATCTGCATATACATGGAAATATCTACAAAGCTATCTCTTTACACATGGAAATAACTACACAACTATATCTATAAACATGGAAATATCTACACCGCCATCTGTATGAATATGGAAATATCTGCACCACCATCAGTATGAACATATAAATATCTACACCGCCATCTGTATTAAGATGGAGATATCTACACCGCTATCTTTTTAAACTTGGAAATATCTTCACCGCTATCTGTATAAACATGGAAATATATACACCGCAATCTGTATGAACATGGAAATATCTGCACCGCTATCTGTTTGAACATGGAAACATCTACACCGCTATCTGCATGAAAATGGAAATATCTACACAGCTATCTGCATATACATAGAAATATCTACACAGCTATCTCTTTACACACGGAAATAACTACAACGCTATCTCTATAAACATGGAAATATCTACACCGCCGTCTGTATGAACATGGAAATATCTGCACCGCCATGTGTATGAACATATAAATATCTACACCACCATCTGTATTAAGATGGAGATATCTACACCGCTATCTGTATAAACATGGAAATATCTACACCGCTATCTGTATAAACATGGAAATATCTACACCGCTATCTGTATGAACATGGAAATATCTACAACGCTATCTGTTTGAACATGGAAATATCTACACCGCTATCTCCATGAAAATGGAAATATCTACACAGCTATCTGCATATACATGGAAATATCTGCAAAGCTATCTCTTTACACATGGAAATAACTACACCACTATATCTATAAACATGGAAATATCTACACCGCCATCTGTATGAACATGGAAATATCTGCACCACCATCTGTATGTACATATAAATATCTACACCGCCATCTGTATTAAGATGGAGATATCTACACCGCTATCTGTATAAACTTGGAAATACCTTCACCGCTATCTGTATAAACATGGAAATATCTACACCGCTATCTGTATAAACATGGAAATATCTACACCGCTACCTGTATAAACATGGAAATATAAGCATCGCTATCTGTATTACCATGGAAATATCTACACCGCAATCTGTACGAACATGGAAATATCTACACCGCTATCTGTATGAATATGGAAATATCTACACCGCTATCTGTATGAACATGGATATATCTACACAGCCATCTAGATGAACATGGAAATATCTACACCGCTATCTCTATGAACATGGAAATATCTTCACCGCTATCTGTGTAAACATGCATACATCTTCTCCGCTATCTGTATAAACATGGAAATATCTACACCGCTATCTGTATGAACATGGAAATATCTGCACCGCTATCTGTTTGAACATGGAAATATCTACACCGCTATCTGCATGAAAATGGAAATATCTACACAGCTATCTGCATGTACATGGAAATATCTATACAGCTATCTCTTTACACATGGAAATAACTACACCGCTATCTCTATAAACATGGAAATATCTACACCGCCATCTGTATGAACTTGGAAATATCTGCACCGCCATGTGTATGAACATATAAATATCTACACCACCATCTGTATTAAGATGGAGATATCTACACCGCTGTCTGTATAAACATGGAAATATCTTCACCGCTATCTGTATAAACATGGAAATATCTACACCGCTATCTGTATGAATATGGAAATATCTACACCGCTATCTGTTTGAACAAGGAAATATGTACACCGCTATCTGCATGAAAATGGAAATATCTACACAGCTATCTGCATATACATGGAAATATCTACAAATCGATCTCTTTACACATGGAAATAACTACACCACTATATCTATAAACATGGAAATATCTACACCGACATCTGAATGAACATGGAAATATCTGCACCACCATCTGTATGAACATATAAATATCTACACCGCCATCTGTATTAAGATGGAGATATCTACACCGCTATCTGTAGAAACTTGGAAATATCTTCACCGCTATCTTTATAAACATGGAAATATCTACACCGCTATCTGTATGAACATGGAAATATCTACACCGATATCTGTATGAACATGGAAATATCTACACCGCTATCTGTATGAACATGGAAATATCTTCAAAGCCATCTGTATGAACATGGATATATCTACACAGCCATATGGATGAACGTGGAAATAACTACACCGCTAACTGTATGAACATGGAAATATCTACACCGCTATCTGTATAAACATGGAAATATCTACACCGCTATCTGTATGAACATGGAAATATCTACACCGCTATCTGTTTGAACATGGAAATATCTTCACCGCTATCTGCATGAAAATGGAAATATCTACACAGATATCTGCATATACATGGAAATATCTACACAGCTATCTCTTTACACATGTAAATAACTACACCGCTATCTCTATAAACATGGAAATATCTACACCGCCATCTGTATGAACATGGAAATATCTCCACCGCCATCTGTATGAACATATAAATATCTACACCGCCATCTGTATTAAGATGGAGATATCTACACAGCTATCTGTATAAACATGGAAATATCTACACCGCTATCTGCATGAAAATGGAAATATCTACACCGCTATCTGTATAAACATGGAAATATCTACACCGTTTTCTGTGTAAACATGGAAATATCTACACCGCTACCTGTACAAACATGGAAATATCAGCACCGCTATCTGTATGAACACGGAAATATCTACACCGCCATCTGTACCAACATGGATATATCTACACTGCCATCTGGATGAAAATGGAAATATCTACACCACTATATGTATGAACATGGGAATATCTACACCGCTATCTGTATGAACATGGAAATATCTACACTGCTATCTGTATGAACATGGAAATATCTTCACCGCCATCTGTATTAAGATGGAGATATCTACACCGCTATCTGTATGAACATGGAAATAAATACACAGCCATCTGGATGAACATGGAAATATCTACACCGCTATCAGTTTGAACATGGAAATATCTACACCGCTATCTGCATGAAAATGGAAATATCTACACAGATACCTGCATATACATGGAACTATCAACAAAGATATCTCTTTACACATGGAAATAACTACAGCACTATATCTATAAACATGGAAATATCTACACCGCCATCTGTATGAACATGGAAATATCTGCACCACCATCTGTATGAACATATAAATATCTACACCACCATCTGTATTAAGATGGAGATAACTACACCGCTATCTGTATAAACTTGGAAATATCTACACCGCTATCTGTATAAACATGGAAATATCTACACCGTTATCTGTATAAACATAGAAATATCTACACCTCTACCTGTATAAACATGGAAATATAAGCACCGCTACCTGTATTAAGATGGAAATATCTACACCGCAATCTGTACGAACATGGAAATATCTACACCGCTATCTGTATGAACATGGAAATAGCTACACCGCTATCTGTTTTAACATGGAAATATCTACAGCACTATCTGTATGAACATGGAAATATCTACACCGCTATCTGTATGAACATGGATATATCTACACAGCCATCTGGATGAACATGGAAATATCTACACCGCTATCTGTATGAACACGGAAATATCTACACCGCTATCTGTGTAAACATGCATACATCTTCACCGCTATCTGTATAAACATGGATATATCTACACCGCTATCTGTTTGAACTTGGAAATATCTACACCGCTATCTGCATGAAAATGGAAATATCTACACAGCTATCTGCATATACATGGAAATATCTATACAGCTATCTCTTTACTCATGTAAATAACTACACCGCTATCTCTGTAAACATGGAAATATCTACACCGCCATCTGTATGAACATGGAAATATCTCCACCGCCATCTGTATGAACATATAATTATGTACACCGCCATCTGTATTAAGATGGAGATATCTACACCACTATCTGTATAAACATGGAAATATTTACACCGCTATCTGTATGAACATGGAAATATCTACACCGCTATCTGTATGAACATGGAAATATCTACACCGATATCTGTATGAACATGGAAATATCTAAACCGCTATCTGTATGAACATGGAAATATCTTCACCGCCATCTGTACGAACATGGATATATCTACACTGCCATCTCGATGAAAATGGAAATCTCTAAACCGCTATATTTATCAACATGGGAATATCTACACCGCTATCTGTACGAACATGGAAATATCTACACCGCTATCTGTACGAACATGGAAATATCTACACCGCTATCTGTATGAACATGGAAATATCTTCAACGCCATCTGTATTAAGATGGAGATATCTACACCGCTATCTGTATGAACATGGAAATAACTACACAGCCATCTGGATGAACATGGAAATATCTACACCGCTATCTGTATGAACATGGAAATATCTTCACCGCTATCTGTGTAAACATGCATACATCTTCTCCGCTATCTGTATAAACATGGAAATATCTACACCGCTATCAGTTTGAACATGGAAATATCTACACCGCTATCTGTATGAAAATGGAAATATCTACACAGCTATCTGCATATACATGAAAATATCTACACAGCTATCTCTTTACACATGAAAATAACTACACCGCTATCTCTATAAACATGAAAATATATACACCGCCATCTGTATGAACATGGAAATATCTGCACCGCCATGTGTATGAACATATAAATATCTACACCACCATCTGTATTAAGATGGAGATATCTACACCGCTATCTGTATAAACATGGAAATATCTACACCGCTATCTGTATAAACATGGAAATATCTACACCGCTATCTGTATGAACATGGAAATATCTACACAGCTATCTGTTTGAACATGGAAATATCTACACTGCTATCTGCATATACATGGAAATGTCTACACCGCTATCTGCATATACATGGAAATATCTACAAAGCTATCTCTTTACACATGGAAATAACTACACCACTATATCTATAAACATGGAAATATCTACAACGCTATCTGTATGAATATGGAAATATCTGCACCAACATCAGTATGAACATATAAATATCTACACCGCCATCTGTATTAAGATGGAGATATCTACACTGCTATCTTTTTAAACTTGGAAATATCTTCACCGCTATCTGTATAAACATGGAAATATCTACACCGCAATTTGTATGAACATGGAAATATCTGCACCGCTATCTGTTTGAACATGGAAATATCTACACCGCTATCTGCATGAAAATGGAAATATCTACACAGCTATCTGCGTATACATAGAAATATCTACACAGCTATCTCTTTACACATGGAAATAACTACAACGCTATCTCTATAAACATGGAAATATCAACACCGCCATCTGTATGAACATGGAAATATCTGCACCGCCATGTGTATGAACATATAAATATCTACACCACCATCTGTATTAAGATGGAGATATCTACACCGCTATCTGTATAAACATGGAAATATCTACACCGCTATCTGTATAAACATGGAAATATCTACACCGCTATCTCTATGAACATGAAAATATCTACAACGCTATCTGTTTGAACATGGAAATATCTATACCGCTATCTGCATGAAAATGGAAATATCTACACAGCTATCTGCATATACATGGAAATATCTACAAAGCTATCTCTTTACACATGGAAATTACTACACCACTATATCTATAAACATGGAAATATCTACACCACCATCTGTATGAACATGGAAATATCTGCACCGCCATGTGTATGAACATATAAATATCTACACCACCATGTGTATTAAGATGGAGATATCTACACCGCTGTCTGTATAAACATGGAAATATCTACACCGCTTTCTGTATACATATTGAAATATCTACACCGCTATCTGTATGAACATGGAAATACCTACACCGCTATCAGTTTGAACATGGAAATATCTACACCGCTATCTGCATGAAAATGGAAATATCTACACAGCTATCTGCATATACATGGAAGTATCTACAAAGATATCTCTTTACACATGGAAATAACTACACCATTATATCTATAAACATGGAAATATCTACACCGCCATCTGTATGAACATGGAAATATCTGCACCACCATCTGTATGAACATATAAATATCTACACCACCATCTGTATTAAGATGGAGATAACTACACCGCTATCTGTATAAACTTGGAAATATCTACACCGCTATCTGTATAAACATGGAAATATCTACACCGTTATCTGTATAAACATGGAAATATCTACACCTCTACCTGTATAAACATGGAAATATAAGCACCGCTACCTGTATTAAGATGGAAATATCTACACAGCAATCTGTACGAACATGGAAATATCTACACCGCTATCTGTATGAACATGGAAATAGCTACACCGCTATCTGTTTTAACATGGAAATATCTACAGCAATATCTGTATGAACATGGAAATATCTACACCGCTATCTGTATGAACATGGATATATCTACACAGCCATCTGGATGAACATGGAAATATCTACACCGCTATCTGTATGAACACGGAAATATCTACTCCGCTATCTGTGTAAACATGCATACATCTTCACCGCTATCTGTATAAACATGGATATATCTACACCACTATCTGTTTGAACTTGGAAATATCTACACCGCTATCTGCATGAAAATGGAAATATCTACACAGCTATCTCTTTACACATGAAAATAACTACACCGCTATCTCTTTAAACATGGAAATATCTACACCGCCATCTGTATGAACATGGAAATATCTCCACCGCCATCTGTATGAACATATAAATATGTACACCGCCATCTGTATTAAGATGGAGATATCTACACCACTATCTGTATAAACATGGAAATATTTACACCGCCATCTGTATGAACATGGATATACCTACACAGCCATATGGATGAACATGGATAAATCTACTCAGCCATCTGGATGATCATGGAAATATCTACACCGCTATCTGTATGAACATGGAAATATATACACCGCTATCTGTGTAAACAGGAATACATCTTCACCGCTATCTGTATAAACATGGAAATTTCTACACTGCTATCTGTATGAACATGGAAATGTCTACACCGCTATCTGTATAAACAGGAATACATCTTCACCGCTATCTGTATAAACATGGAAATTTCTACACCGCTATCTGTATGAACATGGAAATGTCTACACCGCTATCTGTATGAACATGGAAATATCTACACCGCTATCTGTATGAACATGGAAATTTCTACACTGATATCTGTTTGAACATGGATATATCTACACAGCCATCTGGATGAACATGGAAATATCTACACCGCTATCTGCATGGACATGGAAATAGCTACACCGCTATCTGTAGGAACATGGAAATATCTACACCACTATCTGTATGAACTTGGAAATATCTACACCGCTATCTGTATGAACATGGATATATCTACACAGCCATCTGGATGAACATGGAAATATCTACACCGCTATCTGTGTAAACATGCATACATCTTCACCGCTATCTGTATAAACATGGAAATATCTACACCGCTATCTGTATTAACATGGAAATATCTACACCGCTATCTGCATGAAAATGGAAATATCTACACCGCTATCTGTATAAACATGGAAATATCTACACCGCTATCTGTGTAAACATGGAAATATCAACACCGCTACCTGTATAAACATGGAAATATCAGCACCGCTATCTGTATGAACACGAAAATATCTACACCGCCATCTGTATGAACATGGAAATATCTTCACCGCCATCTGTACCAACATGGATTCATCTACACTGCCATCAGGATGAAAATGGAAATATCTACACCGCTATATGTATGAACATGGGAATATCTACACCGCTATCTGTATGAACATGGAAATATCTACACCGCTATCTGTATGAACATGGAAATATCTTCACCGCCATCTGTATTAAGATGGAGATATCTACACCGCTATCTGTATGAACATGGAAATAACTACACAGCCATCTGGATGAACATGGAAATATCTGCACCGCTATCTGTATGAACATGGAAATATCTTCACCGCTATCTGGGTAAACATGCATATATCTTCTCTGCTATCTGTATAAACATGGAAATATCTACACCGTTATCTGTATGAACATGGAAATATCCGCACCGCTATCTGTTTGAAAATGGAAATATCTACACCGCTATCTGCATGAAAATGGAAATATCTACACAGCTATCTGCATATACATGGAAATATCTACACAGCTATCTCTTTACACATGGAAATAACTACACCGCTATCTCTATAAACACGGAAATATCTACACCGCCATCTGTATGAACATGGAAATACCTGCACCGCCATGTCTATGAACATATAAATATCTACAGCGCCATTTGTATTAAGATGGAGATATCTACACCGCTATCTGTATAAACATGGAAATATCTACACCGCTATCTGTATGAACATGGAAATATCTACACCGCTATCTGTATGAACATGGTAATATCTACACCGCTATCTGTATGAACATGGAAATACCTTCATGGCCATCTGTATGAACATGGATATATCTACACAGCCATATGGATGAACATGGAAATAACTACACCGCTATCTGTATGAACATGGAAATATCTACACCGCTATCTGTATGAACATGGAAATATCTAGACCGCTATCTGTATGAACATCGAAATATCTACACCGCTATCTGTATGAACATGGAAATATCTTCAACGCCATCTGCATGAACATGGATATATCTACAAAGCCATCTGGATGAACATGGATATATCTACACCGCTATCTGTATGAACATGGAAATATCTACACCGCTATCTCTGTAAACAGGCATACATCTTCACCGCTATCTGTATAAACATGGAAATTTCTACACCGCTATATGTATGAACCTGGAAATGTCTTCACCGCTATCTTTTTGAACTTAGAAATATCTACACCGCTTTCTGCATGAAAATGGAAATATCTACACACCTATCTGAATATACATGGAAATATCTACACAGCTATCTCTTTACACATGGAAATAACTACACCGCTATCTGTATGAACATGGAATTATCTACACCACTATCTGTATGAACATGGAAATATCTACACCGCTATCTGTATGAACATGGAAATATCTTCACCGTCATCTGTATGAACATGGATATATCTACTCAGCCATCTTGATGAACATGGAAATATCTACACCGCTATCTGCATGGACATGGAAATAGCTACACCGCTATCTGTATGAACATGGAAATATCTACGCCACTATCTGTATGAACTTGGAAATACCTACACCGCTATCTGTATGAACATGGAAATATCTTCACCGCCATCTGTATTAAGATGGAGATATCTACACCGCTATCTGTATGAACATGGAAATAACTACACAGCCATCTGGATGAACATGGAAATATCTACACCGCTATCTCTGTAAACATGCATACATCTTAACCGCTATCTGTATAAACATGGAAATATCGACACCGCTATCTGTATGAACATGGAAATATCTACACCACTATCTGTTTGAACATGGAAATATCTACACCGCTATCTGCATGAAAATGGAAATATCTACACAGCTATCTGCATATACATGGAAATATCTACACAGCTATCTCTTTACACATGTAAATAACTACACCGCTATCTCTATAAACATGGAAATATCTACACTGCCATCTGTATGAACATGGAAATATCTCCACCGCCATCTGTATGAACATATAAATATGTACACCGCCATCTGTATTAAGATGGAGATATCTACACCACTATCTGTATAAACATGGAAATATTTACACCGCTATCTGTATGAACATGGAAATATCTACACCGATATCTGTATGAACATGGAAATATCTACACCGCTATCTGTATGAACATGGAAATATCTTCAAAGCCATCTGTATGAACATGGATATATCTACACAGCCATATGGATGAACGTGGAAATAACTACACCGCTATCTGTTTGAACATGGAAATATCTTCACCGCTATCTGCATGAAAATGGAAATATCTACACAGATATCTGCATATACATGGAAATATCTACACAGCTATCTCTTTACACATGTAAATAACTACACCGCTATCTCTATAAACATGGAAATATCTACACCGCCATCTGTATGAACATGGAAATATCTCCACCGCCATCTGTATGAACATATAAATATCTACACCGCCATCTGTATTAAGATGGAGATATCTACACAGCTATCTGTATAAACATGGAAATATCTACACCGCTATCTGCATGAAAATGGAAATATCTACACCGCTATCTGTATAAACATGGAAATATCTACACCGTTTTCTGTGTAAACATGGAAATATCTACACCGCTACCTGTACAAACATGGAAATATCAGCACCGCTATCTGTATGAACACGGAAATATCTACACCGCCATCTGTACCAACATGGATATATCTACACTGCCATCTGGATGAAAATGGAAACATCTACACCACTATATGTATGAACATGGGAATATCTACACCGCTATCTCTATGAACATGGAAATATCTACACTGCTATCTGTATGAACATGGAAATATCTTCACCGCCATCTGTATTAAGATGGAGATATCTACACCGCTATCTGTATGAACATGGAAATAAATACACAGCCATCTGGATGAACATGGAAATATCTACACCGCTATCAGTTTGAACATGGAAATATCTACACCGCTATCTGCATGAAAATGGAAATATCTACACAGCTATCTGCATATACATGGAACTATCTACAAAGATATCTCTTTACACATGGAAATAACTACAGCACTATATCTATAAACATGGAAATATCTACACCGCCATCTGTATGAACATGGAAATATCTGCACCACCATCTGTATGAACATATAAATATCTACACCACCAACTGTATTAAGATGGAGATAACTACACCGCTATCTGTAAACTTGGAAATATCTACACCGCTATCTGTATAAACATGGAAATATCTACACCGTTATCTGTATAAACATAGAAATATCTACACCTCTACCTGTATAAACATGGAAATATAAGCACCGCTACCTGTATTAAGATGGAAATATCTACACCGCAATCTGTACGAACATGGAAATATCTACACCGCTATCTGTATGAACATGGAAATAGCTACACCGCTATCTGTTTTAACGTGGAAATATCTACAGCACTATCTGTATGAACATGGAAATATCTACACCGCTATCTGTATGAACATGGATATATCTACACAGCCATCTAGATGAACATGGAAATATCTACACCGCTATCTGTATGAACACGGAAATATCTACACCGCTATCTGTGTAAACATGCATACATCTTCACCGCTATCTGTATAAACATGGATATATCTACACCGCTATCTGTTTGAACTTGGAAATATCTACACCGCTATCTGCATGAAAATGGAAATATCTACACAGCTATCTGCATATACATGGAAATATCTACACAGCTATCTCTTTACTCATGTAAATAACTACACCGCTATCTCTGTAAACATGGAAATATCTACACCGCCATCTGTATGAACATGGAAATATCTCCACCGCCATCTGTATGAACATATAATTATGTACACCGCCATCTGTACTAAGATGGAGATATCTACACCACTATCTGTATAAACATGGAAATATTTACACCGCTATCTGTATGAACATGGAAATATCTACACCGCTATCTGTATGAACATGGAAATATCTACACCGCTATCTGTATGAACATGGAAATATCTTCACCGCCATCTGTATGAACATGGATATACCTACAAAGCCATATGGATGAACATGGAAATAACTACACCGCTATCTGTATGAACATGGAAATATCTACACCGATATCTGTATGAACATGGAAATATCTAAACCGCTATCTGTATGAACATGGAAATATCTACACCGATTTCTCTATGAACATGGAAATATCTACACAGCTATCTCTTTACACATGTAAATAACTACACCGCTATCTCTGTAAACATGGAAATATCTACACCGCCATCTGTATGAACATGGAAATATCTCCACCGCCATCTGTATGAACATATAAATATGTACACCGCCATCTGTATTAAGATGGAGATATCTACACCACTATCTGTATAAACATGGAAATATTTACACCGCCATCTGTATGAACATGGATATACCTACACAGCCATATGGATGAACATGGATATATCTACACAGCCATCTGGATGATCATGGAAATATCTACACCGCTATCTGTATGAACATGGAAATATATACACCGCAATCTGTGTAAACAGGAATACATCTTCACCGCTATCTGTATAAACATGGAAATTTCTACACCGCTATCTGTATGAACATGGAAATGTCTACACCGCTATCTGTATAAACAGGAATACATCTTCACCGCTATCTGTATAAACATGGAAATTTCTACACCGCTATCTGTATGAACATGGAAATGTCTACACCGCTATCTGTATGAACATGGAAATATCTACACCGCTATCTGTATGAACATGGAAATTTCTACACTGATATCTGTTTGAACATGGATATATCTACACAGCCAACTGGATGAACATGGAAATATCTACACCGCTATCTGCATGGACATGGAAATAGCTATACCGCTATCTGTAGGAACATGGAAAAATCTACACCACTATCTGTATGAAATTGGAAATATCTACACCGCTATCTGTATGAACATGGATATATCTACACAGCCATCTGGATGAACATGGAAATATCTACACCGCTATCTGTGTAAACATGCATACATCTTCACCGCTATCTGTATAAACATGGAAATATCTACACCGCTATCTGTATGAACATGGAAATATCTACACCGCTATCTGCATGAAAATGGAAATATCTACACCGCTATCTGTATAAACATGGAAATATCTACACCGCTACCTGTGTAAACATGGAAATATCAACACCGCTACCTGTATAAACATGGAAATATCAGCACCGCTATCTGTATGAACACGGAAATATCTACACTGCCATCTGTATGAACATGGAAATATCTTCACCGCCATCTGTACCAACATGGATTCATCTACATTGCCATCAGGATGAAAATGGAAATATCTACACCGCTATCTGCATGAAAATGGAAATATCTACACAGCTATCTGCATATACATGGAAATATCTACACAGCTATCTCTTTACTCATGTAAATAACTACACCGCTATCTCTGTAAACATGGAAATATCTACACCGCCATCTGTATGAACATGGAAATATCTCCACCGCCATCTGTATGAACATATAATTATGTACACCGCCATCTGTATTAAGATGGAGATATCTACACCACTATCTGTATAAACATGGAAATATTTACACCGCTATCTGTATGAACATGGAAATATCTACACCGCTATCTGTATGAACATGGAAATATCTACACCGCTATCTGTATGAACATGGAAATATCTTCACCGCCATCTGTTTGAACATGGATATACCTACAAAGCCATATGGATGAACATGGAAATAACTACACCGCTATCTGTATGAACATGGAAATATCTACACCGATATCTGTATGAACATGGAAATATCTAAACCGCTATCTGTATGAACATGGAAATATCTACACCGATATCTGTATGAACATTGAAATATCTTCAACGCCATTTGTATGAACATGGATATACCTACACAGCCATCTGCATGATCATGGAAATATCTACACCGCTATCTGTATGAACATGGAAATATCTACAAAGCTATCTGTGTAAACAGGAATACATCTTCACCGCTATCTCTATAAACATGGAAATTTCTACACCGCTATCTGTACGAACATGGAAATGTCTACACCGCTATCTGTGTAAACAGGAATACATCTTCACCGCTATTTGTATGAACATGGAAATTTCTACACCGCTATCTGTATGAACATGGAAATATCTTCACCGCCATCTGTATTAAGATGGAGATATCTACACCGCTATCTGTATGAACATGGAAATAACTACACAGCCATCTGGATGAACATGGAAATATCTACACCGCTATCTGTATGAACATGGAAATATCTTCACCGCTATCTGGGTAAACATGCATACATCTTCTCTGCTATCTGTATAAACATGGAAATATCTACACCATTATCTGTATGAACATGGAAATATCTGCACCGCTATCTGTTTGAACATGGAAATATCTACACCGCTATCTGCATGAAAATGGAAATATCTACACAGCTATCTGCATATACATGGAAATATCTACACAGCTATCTCTTTACACATGGAAGTAACAACACCGCTATCACTATAAACACGGAAATATCTACACCGCCATCTGTATGAACATGGAAATACCTGCACCGCCATGTGTATGAACATATAAATATCTACACCGCGATTTGTATTAAGATGGAGATATCTACACCGCTATCAGTATAAACATGGAAATATCTACACCTCTATCTGTATGAACATGGAAATATCTACACCGCTATCTGTATGAACATGGTAATATCTACACCGCTATCTGTATGAACATGGAAATATCTTAACGGCCATTTGTATGAACATGGATATATCTACACAGCCATATGGATGAACATGGAAATAACTACACCGCTATCTGTATGAACATGGAAATATCTACACCGCTATCTGTATGAACATGGAAATATCTAGACCGCTATCTGTATGAACATCGAAATATCTACACCGCTATCTGTATGAACATGGAAATATCTTCAACGCCATCTGCATGAACATGGATATATCTACAAAGACATCTGGATGAACATGGATATATCTACACCGCTATCTGTATGAACATGGAAATATCTACACCGCTATCTCTGTAAACAGGCATACATCTTCACCGCTATCTGTATAAACATGGAAATTTCTACACCGCTATCTGTATGAACATGGAAATGTCTTCACCGCTATCTTTTTGAACTTAGAAATATCTACACCGCTTTCTGCATGAAAATGGAAATATCTACACACCTATCTGAATATACATGGAAATATCTACACAGCTATCTCTTTACACATGGAAATAACTACACCGCTATCTGTATGAACATGGATATATCTACACAGCCGTCTGGATGAACATGGAAATATCTACGCCGCTATCTGTAAATACATGGAAATATCTTCACCGCCATCTGTATGAACACGGATATATCTACACAGCCATCTGGATGAACATGGAAATATCTACACCGCTATTTGTATGAACATAGAAATAGCTACACCGCTATCTGTATGAACATGGAAATATCTGCACCACCATCTGTATGAACTTATAAATATCTGCACCGCCATCTGTATTAAGATGGAGCTAACTACACCGCTATCTGTATAAACATGGAAATATCTACACCGCTACCTGTAAACATGGAAATATAAGCACCGCTATCTGTATTAAGATGGAAATATCTACACCGCAATCTGTACGAACATGAAAATATCTACACCGCTATCTGTATGAACATGGAAATAGCTACACCGCTATCTGTTTGAACATGGAAATATCTACAGCACTATCTGTATGAACATGGAAATATCTACACTGCTATCTGTATGAACATGGATATATCTACACAGCCATCTGGATGAACATGGAAATATCTACACCACTATCTGTATGAACATGGAAATATCTACACCGCTATCTGTGTAAACATGCATACATCTTCACCGCTTTCTGTATAAACATGGATATATCTACACCGCTATCTGTATGAACCTAGAAATATCTACACCGCTATCTGTTTGAACATGGAAATATCTACACCGCTATCCGCATGAAAATGGAAATATCTACACCGCTATCTGTATAAACATGGAAATATCTACACCGTTATCTGTATAAACATGGAAATACCTACACTGCTATCTGTATAAACATGGAAATATCAGCACCGCTATCTGAATGAACATGGAAATATCACCCACTCTATCTGCATGAACATGGAAATATCTACACCACTATCTGTATGAACATGGAAATATCTACTCCGCTATCTGTATGAACATGGAATTACCTTCACCGCCGTCTTTATGAACATGTATATGTCTACACAGCCATCTGGATGAACATGGAAATATCTACACCGCTATCTGTATGAACATGGAAATAGCAACACCGCTATCTGTATGAACATGGAAATATCTACACCACTATCTGTATGAACATGGAAATATCTACACTGCTATCTGTATGAACATGGAAATAGCTACACCGCTATCTGTATGAACATGGAAATATCTACACCTCTATCTGTATGAACATGGAAATATCTACACCGCTATCTGTATGAACATGGAAATATCTACACCGCTATCTGTATAAACACGGAAATATCTACACCGCTATCTGTATAAACATGGAAATATCTACACCGCTATCTGTATAAACATGGAAATATCTACACCGCTACCTGTATAAACATGGAAATATCAGCACCGCTATCTGTATGAACATGGAAATATGTTCACCGCTATCAGTATGAACATGGAAATATCTTCAACGCCATCTGTATGAACATGGATATATCTACACAGCCATCTGGATGATCATGGAAATACCTTCACCGCTATCTGTATGAACATGGAATTATCTACACCACTGTCTGTATGAACATGGAAATATCTACACCGCTATCTATATGAACATGGAAATACCTTCACCGCCATCTGTATGAACATGGATATATCTACACAGCCATCTGGATGAACATGGAAATATCTACACGGCTATCTGCATGGAAATGGAAATAGCTACACCGCTATCTGTAGGGACATGGAAATATCTACACCACTATCTGTATGAACTTGGAACTATCTACACCGCTATCTGTATGAACATGGATATATCTACACAGCCATCTGGATGAACATGGAAATATCTACACCGCTATCTGTGTAAACATGCATACATCTTCACCGCTATCTGTATAAACATGGAAATATCTACACCGCTATCTGTATGAACATGGAAATATCTACACCGATATCTGTTTGAACATGGAAATATCTACACCGCTATCTGCATGAAAATGGAAATATCTACCCAGCTATCTGCATATACATGGAAATATGTACACAGCTATCTCTTTACACATTGAAATAACTACACCGCTATCTGTATGAACATGGTAATATCTACACCGCCATCTGTATGAACATGGAAATATCTGCACCGCTATCTGTATGAACATGGAAATATCTACACCGCTATCTGTATAAACATGGAAATATCTACACCGCCATCTGTATGAACATGGATATATCTACACAGCCGTCTGGATGAACATGGAAATATCTACACTGCTATCTGTAAATACATGGAAATATCTTCACCGCCATCTGTATGAACACGGATATATCTACACAGCCATCTGGATGAACATGGAAATATCTACACCGCTATCTGTATGAACATAGAAATAGCTACACCGCTATCTGTATGAACATGGAAATATCTGCACCACCATCTGTATGAACTTATAAATATCTGCACCGCCATCTGTATTAAGAAGGAGCTAACTACACCGCTATCTGTATAAACTTGGAAATATCTACACCGCTATCAGTATAAACATGGAAATATCTACACCACTATCTGTATAAACATGGAAATATCTACACCGCTACCTGTAAACATGGAAATATAAGCACCGCTATCTGTATTAAGATGGAAATATCTACACCGCAATCTGTACGAACATGAAAATATCTACACCGCTATCTGTATGAACATGGAAATAGCTACACCGCTATCTGTTTGAACATGGAAATATCTACAGCACTATCTGTATGAACATGGAAATATCTACACCGCTATCTGTATGAACATGGATATATCTACACAGCCATCTGGATGAACATGGAAATATCTACACCACTATCTGTATGAACATGGAAATATCTACACCGCTATCTGTGTAAATATGCATACATATTCACCGCTTTCTGTATAAACATGGATATATCTACACCGCTATCTGTATGAACATAGAAATATCTACACCGCTATCTGTTTGAACATGGAAATATCTACACCGCTATGCGCATGAAAATGGAAATATCTACACCGCTATCTGTATAAACATGGAAATATCTACACCGTTATCTGTATAAACATGGAAATACCTACACCGCTATCTGTATAAACATGGAAATATCAGCACCGCTATCTGAATGAACATGGAAATATCACCCCCTCTATCTGTATGAACATGGAAATATCTACACCACTATCTGTATGAACATGGAAATATCTACACCGCTATCTGTATGAACATGGAATTACCTTCACCGCCGTCTTTATGAACATGTATATGTCTACACAGCCATCTGGATGAAAATGGAAATATCTACACCGCTATCTGTATGAACATGGAAATAGCAACACCGCTATCTGTATGAACATGGAAATATCTACACCACTATCTGTATGAACATGGAAATATCTACACCGCTATCTGTATGAACATGGAAATAGCTACACCGCTATCTGTATAAACACGGAAATATCTACACCACTATCTGCATAAACATGGAAATATCTACACCGCTATCTGTATAAACATGGAAATATCTACACCGCTACCTGTATAAACATGGAAATATCAGCACCGCTATCTGTATGAACATGGAAATATCTTCACCGCTATCTGTATGAACATGGAAATATCTTCACCGCCATCTGTACGAACATGGATATATCTACACTGCCATCTCGATGAAAATGGAAATATCTACACCGCTATATTTATCAACATGGGAATATCTACACCGCTATCTGTACGAACATGGAAATATCTACACCGCTATCTGTACGAACATGGAAATATCTACACCGCTATCTGTAAGAACATGGAAATATCTTCAACGCCATCTGTATTAAGATGGAGATATCTAAACCGCTTTCAGTATGAACATGGAAATAACTACACAGCCATCTGGATGAACATGGAAATATCTACACCGCTATCTGTATGAACATGGAAATATCTTCACCGCTATCTGTGTAAACATGCATACATCTTCTCCGTTATCTGTATAAACATGGAAATATCTACACCGCTATCTGTTTGAACATGGAAATATCTACACCGCTATCTGTATGAAAATGGAAATATCTACACAGCTATCTGCATATACATGGAAATATCTACACAGCTATCTCTTTACACATGAAAATAACTACACCGCTATCTCTATAAACATGGAAATATATACACCGCCATCTGTATGAACATGGAAATATCTGCACCGCCATGTTTATGAACATATAAATATCTACACCACCATCTGTATTAAGATGGAGATATCTACACCGCTATCTGTATAAACATGGAAATATCTACACCGCTATCTGTATAAACATGGAAATATCTACACTGCTATCTGTATGAACATGGAAATATCTACACCGCTATCTATTTTAACATGGAAATATCTACACTGCTATCTGCATATACATGGAAATATCTACACCGCTATCTGCATATACATGGAAATATCTACAAAGCTATCTCTTTACACATGGAAATAACTACACAACTATATCTATAAACATGGAAATATCTACACCGCCATCTGTATGAATATGGAAATATCTGCACCACCATCAGTATGAACATATAAATATCTACACCGCCATCTGTATTAAGATGGAGATATCTACACCGCTATCTTTTTAAACTTGGAAATATCTTCACCGCTATCTGTATAAACATGGAAATATATACACCGCAATCTGTATGAACATGGAAATATCTGCACCGCTATCTGTTTGAACATGGAAACATCTACACCGCTATCTGCATGAAAATGGAAATATCTACACAGCTATCTGCATATACATAGAAATATCTACACAGCTATCTCTTTACACATGGAAATAACTACAACGCTATCTCTATAAACATGGAAATATCTACACCGCCGTCTGTATGAACATGGAAATATCTGCACCGCCATGTGTATGAACATATAAATATCTACACCACCATCTGTATTAAGATGGAGATATCTACACCGCTATCTGTATAAACATGGAAATATCTACACCGCTATCTGTATAAACATGGAAATATCTACACCGCTATCTGTATGAACATGGAAATATCTACAACGCTATCTGTTTGAACATGGAAATATCTACACCGCTATCTCCATGAAAATGGAAATATCTACACAGCTATCTGCATATACATGGAAATATCTGCAAAGCTATCTCATTACACATGGAAATAACTACACCACTATATCTATAAACATGGAAATATCTACACCGCCATCTGAACATGGAAATATCTGCACCACCATCTGTATGTACATATAAATATCTACACCGCCATCTGTATTAAGATGGAGATATCTACACCGCTATCTGTATAAACTTGGAAATACCTTCACCGCTATCTGTATAAACATGGAAATATCTACACCGCTATCTGTATAAACATGGAAATATCTACACCGCTACCTGTATAAACATGGAAATATAAGCATCGCTATCTGTATTACCATGGAAATATCTACACCGCAATCTGTACGAACATGGAAATATCTACACCGCTATCTGTATGAATATGGAAATATCTACACCGCTATCTGTATGAACATGGATATATCTACACAGCCATCTAGATGAACATGGAAATATCTACACCGCTATCTCTATGAACATGGAAATATCTTCACCGCTATCTGTGTAAACATGCATACATCTTCTCCGCTATCTGTATAAACATGGAAATATCTACACCGCTATCTGTATGAACATGGAAATATCTGCACCGCTATCTGTTTGAACATGGAAATATCTACACCGCTATCTGCATGAAAATGGAAATATCTACACAGCTATCTGCATGTACATGGAAATATCTATACAGCTATCTCTTTACACATGGAAATAACTACACCGCTATCTCTATAAACATGGAAATATCTACACCGCCATCTGTATGAACTTGGAAATATCTGCACCGCCATGTGTATGAACATATAAATATCTACACCACCATCTGTATTAAGATGGAGATATCTACACCGCTGTCTGTATAAACATGGAAATGTCTTCACCGCTATCTGTATAAACATGGAAATATCTACACCGCTATCTGTATGAATATGGAAATATCTACACCGCTATCTGTTTGAACAAGGAAATATGTACACCGCTATCTGCATGAAAATGGAAATATCTACACAGCTATCTGCATATACATGGAAATATCTACAAATCGATCTCTTTACACATGGAAATAACTACACCACTATATCTATAAACATGGAAATATCTACACCGACATCTGAATGAACATGGAAATATCTGCACCACCATCTGTATGAACATATAAATATCTACACCGCCATCTGTATTAAGATGGAGATATCTACACCGCTATCTGTAGAAACTTGGAAATATCTTCACCGCTATCTGTATAAACATGGAAATATCTACACCGCTATCTGTATGAACATGGAAATATCTACACCGATATCTGTATGAACATGGAAATATCTACACCGCTATCTGTATGAACATGGAAATATCTTCAAAGCCATCTGTATGAACATGGATATATCTACACAGCCATATGGATGAACGTGGAAATAACTACACCGCTAACTGTATGAACATGGAAATATCTACACCGCTATCTGTATAAACATGGAAATATCTACACCGCTATCTGTATGAACATGGAAATATCTACACCGCTATCTGTTTGAACATGGAAATATCTTCACCGCTATCTGCATGAAAATGGAAATATCTACACAGATATCTGCATATACATGGAAATATCTACACAGCTATCTCTTTACACATGTAAATAACTACACCGCTATCTCTATAAACATGGAAATATCTACACCGCCATCTGTATGAACATGGAAATATCTCCACCGCCATCTGTATGAACATATAAATATCTACACCGCCATCTGTATTAAGATGGAGATATCTACACAGCTATCTGTATAAACATGGAAATATCTACACCGCTATCTGCATGAAAATGGAAATATCTACACCGCTATCTGTATAAACATGGAAATATCTACACCGTTTTCTGTGTAAACATGGAAATATCTACACCGCTACCTGTACAAACATGGAAATATCAGCACCGCTATCTGTATGAACACGGAAATATCTACACCGCCATCTGTACCAACATGGATATATCTACACTGCCATCTGGATGAAAATGGAAATATCTACACCACTATATGTATGAACATGGGAATATCTACACCGCTATCTGTATGAACATGGAAATATCTACACTGCTATCTGTATGAACATGGAAATATCTTCACCGCCATCTGTATTAAGATGGAGATATCTACACCGCTATCTGTATGAACATGGAAATAAATACACAGCCATCTGGATGAACATGGAAATATCTACACCGCTATCAGTTTGAACATGGAAATATCTACACCGCTATCTGCATGAAAATGGAAATATCTACACAGATACCTGCATATACATGGAACTATCAACAAAGATATCTCTTTACACATGGAAATAACTACAGCACTATATCTATAAACATGGAAATATCTACACCGCCATCTGTATGAACATGGAAATATCTGCACCACCATCTGTATGAACATATAAATATCTACACCACCATCTGTATTAAGATGGAGATAACTACACCGCTATCTGTATAAACTTGGAAATATCTACACCGCTATCTGTATAAACATGGAAATATCTACACCGTTATCTGTATAAACATAGAAATATCTACACCTCTACCTGTATAAACATGGAAATATAAGCACCGCTACCTGTATTAAGATGGAAATATCTACACCGCAATCTGTACGAACATGGAAATATCTACACCGCTATCTGTATGAACATGGAAATAGCTACACCGCTATCTGTTTTAACATGGAAATATCTACAGCACTATCTGTATGAACATGGAAATATCTACACCGCTATCTGTATGAACATGGATATATCTACACAGCCAACTGGATGAACATGGAAATATCTACACCGCTATCTGTATGAACACGGAAATATCTACACCGCTATCTGTGTAAACATGCATACATCTTCACCGCTATCTGTATAAACATGGATATATCTACACCGCTATCTGTTTGAACTTGGAAATATCTACACCGCTATCTGCATGAAAATGGAAATATCTACACAGCTATCTGCATATACATGGAAATATCTATACAGCTATCTCTTTACTCATGTAAATAACTACACCGCTATCTCTGTAAACATGGAAATATCTACACCGCCATCTGTATGAACATGGAAATATCTCCACCGCCATCTGTATGAACATATAATTATGTACACCGCCATCTGTATTAAGATGGAGATATCTACACCACTATCTGTATAAACATGGAAATATTTACACCGCTATCTGTATGAACATGGAAATATCTACACCGCTATCTGTATGAACATGGAAATATCTACACCGATATCTGTATGAACATGGAAATATCTAAACCGCTATCTGTATGAACATGGAAATATCTTCACCGCCATCTGTACGAACATGGATATATCTACACTGCCATCTCGATGAAAATGGAAATCTCTAAACCGCTATATTTATCAACATGGGAATATCTACACCGCTATCTGTACGAACATGGAAATATCTACACCGCTATCTGTACGAACATGGAAATATCTACACCGCTATCTGTATGAACATGGAAATATCTTCAACGCCATCTGTATTAAGATGGAGATATCTACACCGCTATCTGTATGAACATGGAAATAACTACACAGCCATCTGGATGAACATGGAAATATCTACACCGCTATCTGTATGAACATGGAAATATCTTCACCGCTATCTGTGTAAACATGCATACATCTTCTCCGCTATCTGTATAAACATGGAAATATCTACACCGCTATCAGTTTGAACATGGAAATATCTACACCGCTATCTGTATGAAAATGGAAATATCTACACAGCTATCTGCATATACATGAAAATATCTACACAGCTATCTCTTTACACATGAAAATAACTACACCGCTATCTCTATAAACATGAAAATATATACACCGCCATCTGTATGAACATGGAAATATCTGCACCGCCATGTGTATGAACATATAAATATCTACACCACCATCTGTATTAAGATGGAGATATCTACACCGCTATCTGTATAAACATGGAAATATCTACACCGCTATCTGTATAAACATGGAAATATCTACACCGCTATCTGTATGAACATGGAAATATCTACACAGCTATCTGTTTGAACATGGAAATATCTACACTGCTATCTGCATATACATGGAAATGTCTACACCGCTATCTGCATATACATGGAAATATCTACAAAGCTATCTCTTTACACATGGAAATAACTACACCACTATATCTATAAACATGGAAATATCTACAACGCTATTTGTATGAATATGGAAATATCTGCACCACCATCAGTATGAACATATAAATATCTACACCGCCATCTGTATTAAGATGGAGATATCTACACTGCTATCTTTTTAAACTTGGAAATATCTTCACCGCTATCTGTATAAACATGGAAATATCTACACCGCAATTTGTATGAACATGGAAATATCTGCACCGCTATCTGTTTGAACATGGAAATATCTACACCGCTATCTGCATGAAAATGGAAATATCTACACAGCTATCTGCGTATACATAGAAATATCTACACAGCTATCTCTTTACACATGGAAATAACTACAACGCTATCTCTATAAACATGGAAATATCAACACCGCCATCTGTATGAACATGGAAATATCTGCACCGCCATGTGTATGAACATATAAATATCTACACCACCATCTGTATTAAGATGGAGATATCTACACCGCTATCTGTATAAACATGGAAATATCTACACCGCTATCTGTATAAACATGGAAATATCTACACCGCTATCTCTATGAACATGAAAATATCTACAACGCTATCTGTTTGAACATGGAAATATCTATACCGCTATCTGCATGAAAATGGAAATATCTACACAGCTATCTGCATATACATGGAAATATCTACAAAGCTATCTCTTTACACATGGAAATTACTACACCACTATATCTATAAACATGGAAATATCTACACCGCCATCTGTATGAACATGGAAATATCTGCACCGCCATGTGTATGAACATATAAATATCTACACCACCATGTGTATTAAGATGGAGATATCTACACCGCTGTCTGTATAAACATGGAAATATCTACACCGCTTTCTGTATACATATTGAAATATCTACACCGCTATCTGTATGAACATGGAAATACCTACACCGCTATCAGTTTGAACATGGAAATATCTACACCGCTATCTGCATGAAAATGGAAATATCTACACAGCTATCTGCATATACATGGAAGTATCTACAAAGATATCTCTTTACACATGGAAATAACTACACCACTATATCTATAAACATGGAAATATCTACACCGCCATCTGTATGAACATGGAAATATCTGCACCACCATCTGTATGAACATATAAATATCTACACCACCATCTGTATTAAGATGGAGATAACTACACCGCTATCTGTATAAACTTGGAAATATCTACACCGCTATCTGTATAAACATGGAAATATCTACACCGTTATCTGTATAAACATGGAAATATCTACACCTCTACCTGTATAAACATGGAAATATAAGCACCGCTACCTGTATTAAGATGGAAATATCTACACAGCAATCTGTACGAACATGGAAATATCTACACCGCTATCTGTATGAACATGGAAATAGCTACACCGCTATCTGTTTTAACATGGAAATATCTACAGCAATATCTGTATGAACATGGAAATATCTACACCGCTATCTGTATGAACATGGATATATCTACACAGCCATCTGGATGAACATGGAAATATCTACACCGCTATCTGTATGAACACGGAAATATCTACTCCGCTATCTGTGTAAACATGCATACATCTTCACCGCTATCTGTATAAACATGGATATATCTACACCACTATCTGTTTGAACTTGGAAATATCTACACCGCTATCTGCATGAAAATGGAAATATCTACACAGCTATCTCTTTACACATGAAAATAACTACACCGCTATCTCTGTAAACATGGAAATATCTACACCGCCATCTGTATGAACATGGAAATATCTCCACCGCCATCTGTATGAACATATAAATATGTACACCGCCATCTGTATTAAGATGGAGATATCTACACCACTATCTGTATAAACATGGAAATATTTACACCGCCATCTGTATGAACATGGATATACCTACACAGCCATATGGATGAACATGGATATATCTACTCAGCCATCTGGATGATCATGGAAATATCTACACCGCTATCTGTATGAACATGGAAATATATACACCGCTATCTGTGTAAACAGGAATACATCTTCACCGCTATCTGTATAAACATGGAAATTTCTACACTGCTATCTGTATGAACATGGAAATGTCTACACCGCTATCTGTATAAACAGGAATACATCTTCACTGCTATCTGTATAAACATGGAAATTTCTACACCGCTATCTGTATGAACATGGAAATGTCTACACCGCTATCTGTATGAACATGGAAATATCTACACCGCTATCTGTATGAACATGGAAATTTCTACACTGATATCTGTTTGAACATGGATATATCTACACAGCCATCTGGATGAACATGGAAATATCTACACCGCTATCTGCATGGACATGGAAATAGCTACACCGCTATCTGTAGGAACATGGAAATATCTACACCACTATCTGTATGAACTTGGAAATATCTAAACCGCTATCTGTATGAACATGGATATATCTACACAGCCATCTGGATGAACATGGAAATATCTACACCGCTATCTGTGTAAACATGCATACATCTTCACCGCTATCTGTATAAACATGGAAATATCTACACCGCTATCTGTATTAACATGGAAATATCTACACCGCTATCTGCATGAAAATGGAAATATCTACACCGCTATCTGTATAAACATGGAAATATCTACACCGCTATCTGTGTAAACATGGAAATATCAACACCGCTACCTGTATAAACATGGAAATATCAGCACCGCTATCTGTATGAACACGGAAATATCTACACCGCCATCTGTATGAACATGGAAATATCTTCACCGCCATCTGTACCAACATGGATTCATCTACACTGCCATCAGGATGAAAATGGAAATATCTACACCGCTATATGTATGAACATGGGAATATCTACACCGCTATCTGTATGAACATGGAAATATCTACACCGCTATCTGTATGAACATGGAAATATCTTCACCGCCATCTGTATTAAGATGGAGATATCTACACCGCTATCTGTATGAACATGGAAATAACTACACAGCCATCTGGATGAACATGGAAATATCTGCACCGCTATCTGTATGAACATGGAAATATCTTCACCGCTATCTGGGTAAACATGCATATATCTTCTCTGCTATCTGTATAAACATGGAAATATCTACACCGTTATCTGTATGAACATGGAAATATCCGCACCGCTATCTGTTTGAAAATGGAAATATCTACACCGCTATCTGCATGAAAATGGAAATATCTACACAGCTATCTGCATATACATGGAAATATCTACACAGCTATCTCTTTACACATGGAAATAACTACACCGCTATCTCTATAAACACGGAAATATCTACACCGCCATCTGTATGAACATGGAAATACCTGCACCGCCATGTCTATGAACATATAAATATCTACAGCGCCATTTGTATTAAGATGGAGATATCTACACCGCTATCTGTATAAACATGGAAATATCTACACCGCTATCTGTATGAACATGGAAATATCTACACCGCTATCTGTATGAACATGGTAATATCTACACCGCTATCTGTATGAACATGGAAATATCTTCATGGCCATCTGTATGAACATGGATATATCTACACAGCCATATGGATGAACATGGAAATAACTACACCGCTATCTGTATGAACATGGAAATATCTACACCGCTATCTGTATGAACATGGAAATATCTAGACCGCTATCTGTATGAACATCGAAATATCTACACCGCTATCTGTATGAACATGGAAATATCTTCAACGCCATCTGCATGAACATGGATATATCTACAAAGCCATCTGGATGAACATGGATATATCTACACCGCTATCTGTATGAACATGGAAATATCTACACCGCTATCTCTGTAAACAGGCATACATCTTCACCGCTATCTGTATAAACATGGAAATTTCTACACCGCTATATGTATGAACCTGGAAATGTCTTCACCGCTATCTTTTTGAACTTAGAAATATCTACACCGCTTTCTGCATGAAAATGGAAATATCTACACACCTATCTGAATATACATGGAAATATCTACACAGCTATCTCTTTACACATGGAAATAACTACACCGCTATCTGTATGAACATGGAATTATCTACACCACTATCTGTATGAACATGGAAATATCTACACCGCTATCTGTATGAACATGGAAATATCTTCACCGTCATCTGTATGAACATGGATATATCTACTCAGCCATCTTGATGAACATGGAAATATCTACACCGCTATCTGCATGGACATGGAAATAGCTACACCGCTATCTGTATGAACATGGAAATATCTACGCCACTATCTGTATGAACTTGGAAATACCTACACCGCTATCTGTATGAACATGGAAATATCTTCACCGCCATCTGTATTAAGATGGAGATATCTACACCGCTATCTGTATGAACATGGAAATAACTACACAGCCATCTGGATGAACATGGAAATATCTACACCGCTATCTCTGTAAACATGCATACATCTTAACCGCTATCTGTATAAACATGGAAATATCGACACCGCTATCTGTATGAACATGGAAATATCTACACCACTATCTGTTTGAACATGGAAATATCTACACCGCTATCTGCATGAAAATGGAAATATCTACACAGCTATCTGCATATACATGGAAATATCTACACAGCTATCTCTTTACACATGTAAATAACTACACCGCTATCTCTATAAACATGGAAATATCTACACTGCCATCTGTATGAACATGGAAATATCTCCACCGCCATCTGTATGAACATATAAATATGTACACCGCCATCTGTATTAAGATGGAGATATCTACACCACTATCTGTATAAACATGGAAATATTTACACCGCTATCTGTATGAACATGGAAATATCTACACCGATATCTGTATGAACATGGAAATATCTACACCGCTATCTGTATGAACATGGAAATATCTTCAAAGCCATCTGTATGAACATGGATATATCTACACAGCCATATGGATGAACGTGGAAATAACTACACCGCTATCTGTATGAACATGGAAATATCTACACCGCTATCTGTATAAACATGGAAATATCTACACCGCTATCTGTATGAACATGGAAATATCTACACCGCTATCTGTTTGAACATGGAAATATCTTCACCGCTATCTGCATGAAAATGGAAATATCTACACAGATATCTGCATATACATGGAAATATCTACACAGCTATCTCTTTACACATGTAAATAACTACACCGCTATCTCTATAAACATGGAAATATCTACACCGCCATCTGTATGAACATGGAAATATCTCCACCGCCATCTGTATGAACATATAAATATCTACACCGCCATCTGTATTAAGATGGAGATATCTACACAGCTATCTGTATAAACATGGAAATATCTACACCGCTATCTGCATGAAAATGGAAATATCTACACTGCTATCTGTATAAACATGGAAATATCTACACCGTTTTCTGTGTAAACATGGAAATATCTACACCGCTACCTGTACAAACATGGAAATATCAGCACCGCTATCTGTATGAACACGGAAATATCTACACCGCCATCTGTACCAACATGGATATATCTACACTGCCATCTGGATGAAAATGGAAACATCTACACCACTATATGTATGAACATGGGAATATCTACACCGCTATCTGTATGAACATGGAAATATCTACACTGCTATCTGTATGAACATGGAAATATCTTCACCGCCATCTGTATTAAGATGGAGATATCTACACCGCTATCTGTATGAACATGGAAATAAATACACAGCCATCTGGATGAACATGGAAATATCTACACCGCTATCAGTTTGAACATGGAAATATCTACACCGCTATCTGCATGAAAATGGAAATATCTACACAGCTATCTGCATATACATGGAACTATCTACAAAGATATCTCTTTACACATGGAAATAACTACAGCACTATATCTATAAACATGGAAATATCTACACCGCCATCTGTATGAACATGGAAATATCTGCACCACCATCTGTATGAACATATAAATATCTACACCACCAACTGTATTAAGATGGAGATAACTACACCGCTATCTGTAAACTTGGAAATATCTACACCGCTATCTGTATAAACATGGAAATATCTACACCGTTATCTGTATAAACATAGAAATATCTACACCTCTACCTGTATAAACATGGAAATATAAGCACCGCTACCTGTATTAAGATGGAAATATCTACACCGCAATCTGTACGAACATGGAAATATCTACACCGCTATCTTTATGAACATGGAAATAGCTACACCGGTATCTGTTTTAACGTGGAAATATCTACAGCACTATCTGTATGAACATGGAAATATCTACACCGCTATCTGTATGAACATGGATATATCTACACAGCCATCTGGATGAACATGGAAATATCTACACCGCTATCTGTATGAACACGGAAATATCTACACCGCTATCTGTGTAAACATGCATACATCTTCACCGCTATCTGTATAAACATGGATATATCTACACCGCTATCTGTTTGAACTTGGAAATATCTACACCGCTATCTGCATGAAAATGGAAATATCTACACAGCTATCTGCATATACATGGAAATATCTACACAGCTATCTCTTTACTCATGTAAATAACTACACCGCTATCTCTGTAAACATGGAAATATCTACACCGCCATCTGTATGAACATGGAAATATCTCCACCGCCATCTGTATGAACATATAATTATGTACACCGCCATCTGTATTAAGATGGAGATATCTACACCACTATCTGTATAAACATGGAAATATTTACACCGCTATCTGTATGAACATGGAAATATCTACACCGCTATCTGTATGAACATGGAAATATCTACACCGCTATCTGTATGAACATGGAAATATCTTCACCGCCATCTGTATGAACATGGATATACCTACAAAGCCATATGGATGAACATGGAAATAACTACACCGCTATCTGTATGAACATGGAAATATCTACACCGATATCTGTATGAACATGGAAATATCTAAACCGCTATCTGTATGAACATGGAAATATCTACACCGATTTCTCTATGAACATGGAAATATCTACACAGCTATCTCTTTACACATGTAAATAACTACACCGCTATCTCTGTAAACATGGAAATATCTACACCGCCATCTGTATGAACATGGAAATATCTCCACCGCCATCTGTATGAACATATAAATATGTACACCGCCATCTGTATTAAGATGGAGATATCTACACCACTATCTGTATAAACATGGAAATATTTACACCGCCATCTGTATGAACATGGATATACCTACACAGCCATATGGATGAACATGGATATATCTACACAGCCATCTGGATGATCATGGAAATATCTACACCGCTATCTGTATGAACATGGAAATATATACACCGCAATCTGTGTAAACAGGAATACATCTTCACCGCTATCTGTATAAACATGGAAATTTCTACACCGCTATCTGTATGAACATGGAAATGTCTACACCGCTATCTGTATAAACAGGAATACATCTTCACCGCTATCTGTATAAACATGGAAATTTCTACACCGCTATCTGTATGAACATGGAAATGTCTACACCGCTATCTGTATGAACATGGAAATATCTACACCGCTATCTATATGAACATGGAAATTTCTACACTGATATCTGTTTGAACATGGATATATCTACACAGCCAACTGGATGAACATGGAAATATCTACACCGCTATCTGCATGGACATGGAAATAGCTATACCGCTATCTGTAGGAACATGGAAAAATCTACACCACTATCTGTATGAAATTGGAAATATCTACACCGCTATCTGTATGAACATGGATATATCTACACAGCCATCTGGATGAACATGGAAATATCTACACCGCTATCTGTGTAAACATGCATACATCTTCACCGCTATCTGTATAAACATGGAAATATCTACACCGCTATCTGTATGAACATGGAAATATCTACACCGCTATCTGCATGAAAATGGAAATATCTACACCGCTATCTGTATAAACATGGAAATATCTACACCGCTACCTGTGTAAACATGGAAATATCAACACCGCTACCTGTATAAACATGGAAATATCAGCACCGCTATCTGTATGAACACGGAAATATCTACACTGCCATCTGTATGAACATGGAAATATCTTCACCGCCATCTGTACCAACATGGATTCATCTACATTGCCATCAGGATGAAAATGGAAATATCTACACCGCTATCTGCATGAAAATGGAAATATCTACACAGCTATCTGCATATACATGGAAATATCTACACAGCTATCTCTTTACTCATGTAAATAGCTACACCGCTATCTCTGTAAACATGGAAATATCTACACCGCCATCTGTATGAACATGGAAATATCTCCACCGCCATCTGTATGAACATATAATTATGTACACCGCCATCTGTATTAAGATGGAGATATCTACACCACTATCTGTATAAACATGGAAATATTTACACCGCTATCTGTATGAACATGGAAATATCTACACCGCTATCTGTATGAACATGGAAATATCTACACCGCTATCTGTATGAACATGGAAATATCTTCACCGCCATCTGTTTGAACATGGATATACCTACAAAGCCATATGGATGAACATGGAAATAACTACACCGCTATCTGTATGAACATGGAAATATCTACACCGATATCTGTATGAACATGGAAATATCTAAACCGCTATCTGTATGAACATGGAAATATCTACACCGATATCTGTATGAACATTGAAATATCTTCAACGCCATTTGTATGAACATGGATATACCTACACAGCCATCTGCATGATCATGGAAATATCTACACCGCTATCTGTATGAACATGGAAATATCTACACCGCTATCTGTGTAAACAGGAATACATCTTCACCGCTATCTCTATAAACATGGAAATTTCTACACCGCTATCTGTACGAACATGGAAATGTCTACACCGCTATCTGTGTAAACAGGAATACATCTTCACCGCTATTTGTATGAACATGGAAATTTCTACACCGCTATCTGTATGAACATGGAAATATCTTCACCGCCATCTGTATTAAGATGGAGATATCTACACCGCTATCTGTATGAACATGGAAATAACTACACAGCCATCTGGATGAACATGGAAATATCTACACCGCTATCTGTATGAACATGGAAATATCTTCACCGCTATCTGGGTAAACATGCATACATCTTCTCTGCTATCTGTATAAACATGGAAATATCTACACCATTATCTGTATGAACATGGAAATATCTGCACCGCTATCTGTTTGAACATGCAAATATCTACACCGCTATCTGCATGAAAATGGAAATATCTACACAGCTATCTGCATATACATGGAAATATCTACACAGCTATCTCTTTACACATGGAAGTAACAACACCGCTATCACTATAAACACGGAAATATCTACACCGCCATCTGTATGAACATGGAAATACCTGCACCGCCATGTGTATGAACATATAAATATCTACACCGCGATTTGTATTAAGATGGAGATATCTACACCGCTATCAGTATAAACATGGAAATATCTACACCGCTATCTGTATGAACATGGAAATATCTACACCGCTATCTGTATGAACATGGTAATATCTACACCGCTATCTGTATGAACATGGAAATATCTTAACGGCCATCTGTATGAACATGGATATATCTACACAGCCATATGGATGAACATGGAAATAACTACACCGCTATCTGTATGAACATGGAAATATCTACACCGCTATCTGTATGAACATGGAAATATCTAGACCGCTATCTGTATGAACATCGAAATATCTACACCGCTATCTGTATGAACATGGAAATATCTTCAACGCCATCTGCATGAACATGGATATATCTACAAAGACATCTGGATGAACATGGATATATCTACACCGCTATCTGTATGAACATGGAAATATCTACACCGCTATCTCTGTAAACAGGCATACATCTTCACCGCTATCTGTATAAACATGGAAATTTCTACACCGCTATCTGTATGAACATGGAAATGTCTTCACCGCTATCTTTTTGAACTTAGAAATATCTACACCGCTTTCTGCATGAAAATGGAAATATCTACACACCTATCTGAATATACATGGAAATATCTACACAGCTATCTCTTTACACATGGAAATAACTACACCGCTATCTGTATGAACATGGATATATCTACACAGCCGTCTGGATGAACATGGAAATATCTACGCCGCTATCTGTAAATACATGGAAATATCTTCACCGCCATCTGTATGAACACGGATATATCTACACAGCCATCTGGATGAACATGGAAATATCTACACCGCTATTTGTATGAACATAGAAATAGCTACACCGCTATCTGTATGAACATGGAAATATCTGCACCACCATCTGTATGAACTTATAAATATCTGCACCGCCATCTGTATTAAGATGGAGCTAACTACACCGCTATCTGTATAAACATGGAAATATCTACACCGCTACCTGTAAACATGGAAATATAAGCACCGCTATCTGTATTAAGATGGAAATATCTACACCGCAATCTGTACGAACATGAAAATATCTACACCGCTATCTGTATGAACATGGAAATAGCTACACCGCTATCTGTTTGAACATGGAAATATCTACAGCACTATCTGTATGAACATGGAAATATCTACACTGCTATCTGTATGAACATGGATATATCTACACAGCCATCTGGATGAACATGGAAATATCTACACCACTATCTGTATGAACATGGAAATATCTACACCGCTATCTGTGTAAACATGCATACATCTTCACCGCTTTCTGTATAAACATGGATATATCTACACCGCTATCTGTATGAACATAGAAATATCTACACCGCTATCTGTTTGAACATGGAAATATCTACACCGCTATCCGCATGAAAATGGAAATATCTACACCGCTATCTGTATAAACATGGAAATATCTACACCGTTATCTGTATAAACATGGAAATACCTACACCGCTATCTGTATAAACATGGAAATATCAGCACCGCTATCTGAATGAACATGGAAATATCACCCACTCTATCTGCATGAACATGGAAATATCTACACCACTATCTGTATGAACATGGAAATATCTACTCCGCTATCTGTATGAACATGGAATTACCTTCACCGCCGTCTTTATGAACATGTATATGTCTACACAGCCATCTGGATGAACATGGAAATATCTACACCGCTATCTGTATGAACATGGAAATAGCAACACCGCTATCTGTATGAACATGGAAATATCTACACCACTATCTGTATGAACATGGAAATATCTACACTGCTATCTGTATGAACATGGAAATAGCTACACCGCTATCTGTATGAACATGGAAATATCTACACCTCTATCTGTATGAACATGGAAATATCTACACCGCTATCTGTATGAACATGGAAATATCTACACCGCTATCTGTATAAACACGGAAATATCTACACCGCTATCTGTATAATCATGGAAATATCTACACCGCTATCTGTATAAACATGGAAATATCTACACCGCTACCTGTATAAACATGGAAATATCAGCACCGCTATCTGTATGAACATGGAAATATGTTCACCGCTATCAGTATGAACATGGAAATATCTTCAACGCCATCTGTATGAACATGGATATATCTACACAGCCATCTGGATGATCATGGAAATACCTTCACCGCTATCTGTATGAACATGGAATTATCTACACCACTGTCTGTATGAACATGGAAATATCTACACCGCTATCTATATGAACATGGAAATACCTTCACCGCCATCTGTATGAACATGGATATATCTACACAGCCATCTGGATGAACATGGAAATATCTACACGGCTATCTGCATGGAAATGGAAATAGCTACACCGCTATCTGTAGGGACATGGAAATATCTACACCACTATCTGTATGAACTTGGAACTATCTACACCGCTATCTGTATGAACATGGATATATCTACACAGCCATCTGGATGAACATGGAAATATCTACACCGCTATCTGTGTAAACATGCATACATCTTCACCGCTATCTGTATAAACATGGAAATATCTACACCGCTATCTGTATGAACATGGAAATATCTACACCGATATCTGTTTGAACATGGAAATATCTACACCGCTATCTGCATGAAAATGGAAATATCTACCCAGCTATCTGCATATACATGGAAATATGTACACAGCTATCTCTTTACACATTGAAATAACTACACCGCTATATGTATGAACATGGTAATATCTACACCGCCATCTGTATGAACATGGAAATATCTGCACCGCTATCTGTATGAACATGGAAATATCTACACCGCTATCTGTATAAACATGGAAATATCTACACCGCCATCTGTATGAACATGGATATATCTACACAGCCGTCTGGATGAACATGGAAATATCTACACTGCTATCTGTAAATACATGGAAATATCTTCACCGCCATCTGTATGAACACGGATATATCTACACAGCCATCTGGATGAACATGGAAATATCTACACCGCTATCTGTATGAACATAGAAATAGCTACACCGCTATCTGTATGAACATGGAAATATCTGCACCACCATCTGTATGAACTTATAAATATCTGCACCGCCATCTGTATTAAGAAGGAGCTAACTACACCGCTATCTGTATAAACTTGGAAATACCTACACCGCTATCAGTATAAACATGGAAATATCTACACCACTATCTGTATAAACATGGAAATATCTACACCGCTACCTGTAAACATGGAAATATAAGCACCGCTATCTGTATTAAGATGGAAATATCTACACCGCAATCTGTACGAACATGAAAATATCTACACCGCTATCTGTATGAACATGGAAATAGCTACACCGCTATCTGTTTGAACATGGAAATATCTACAGCACTATCTGTATGAACATGGAAATATCTACACCGCTATCTGTATGAACATGGATATATCTACACAGCCATCTGGATGAACATGGAAATATCTACACCACTATCTGTATGAACATGGAAATATCTACACCGCTATCTGTGTAAATATGCATACATATTCACCGCTTTCTGTATAAACATGGATATATCTACACCGCTATCTGTATGAACATAGAAATATCTACACCGCTATCTGTTTGAACATGGAAATATCTACACCGCTATGCGCATGAAAATGGAAATATCTACACCGCTATCTGTATAAACATGGAAATATCTACACCGTTATCTGTATAAACATGGAAATACCTACACCGCTATCTGTATAAACATGGAAATATCAGCACCGCTATCTGAATGAACATGGAAATATCACCCCCTCTATCTGTATGAACATGGAAATATCTACACCACTATCTGTATGAACATGGAAATATCTACACCGCTATCTGTTTGAACATGGAATTACCTTCACCGCCGTCTTTATGAACATGTATATGTCTACACAGCCATCTGGATGAAAATGGAAATATCTACACCGCTATCTGTATGAACATGGAAATAGCAACACCGCTATCTGTATGAACATGGAAATATCTACACCACTATCTGTATGAACATGGAAATATCTACACCGCTATCTGTATGAACATGGAAATAGCTACACCGCTATCTGTATAAACACGGAAATATCTACACCACTATCTGCATAAACATGGAAATATCTACACCGCTATCTGTATAAACATGGAAATATCTACACCGCTACCTGTATAAACATGGAAATATCAGCACCGCTATCTGTATGAACATGGAAATATCTTCACCGCTATCTGTATGAACATGGAAATATCTACACCACTATCTGTATGAACATGGAAATATCTACACCGCTATCTGAACATGGAAATATCTTCACCGCCATCTGTTAGAACATACATATATTTTCACCGCTATCTGTATAAACATGGAAATATCTACACCGCTATCTGGATGAACATGGAAATATCTACAACACTATCTGTTTGAACATGGAAATATCTACACCGCTATCTGAATGAAAATGGAAATATCTACACGGCTATCTGCATATACATGGAAATATCTAAACAGCTATCTCTTTACACATGGAAATAACTACACCGCTATCTGTATGAACATGGAAATATCTACACCGCCATCTGTATGAACATGGAAATATCTGCACCGACATCTGTATGAACATGTAAATATCTACACCGCCATCTGTATTAAGATGGAGATATCTACACCGCTTTCTGTATAAACACGGAAATATCTACACCGCTATCTGTGTAAACATGGAAATATCTACACCGCAATCTGTTTAAACATGGAAATACCTACACCGCAACCTGTATAAACATGGAAATTTCAGCACCGCTATCTGTATGAACATGGAAATATCTACACCACTATCAGTTTGAACATGGAAATATCTACACCGCTATCTGCATGAAAATGGAAATATCTACACAGCTATCTGCATATACATGGAAAGATCTACAAAGCTATCTCTTTGCACATGGAAATAACTACACCGCTATCTCTATAAACATGGAAATATCTACACCGCCATCTGTATGAACATGGAAATAGCTGAACCGCCATCTGTAGGAACATATAAATATCTACACCGCTATCTGTATTAAGATGGAGATACCTACACCGCTATCTGTATAAACATGGAAATATCTACACCGCTATCTGTATAAACATGGAAATATCTACACCGCTAGCTGTATAAACATGGAAATATCAGCACCGCTATCTGTATGAACATGGAAATATCTACACCGCTATCTGTATGAACATGGAAATATCTACACCGCTATCTGTATGAACATGGAAATATCTCCACCGCCATCTGTATGAACATGGATATATCTACACAGCCATCTGGATGAAAATGGAGATATCTCCACAGCTATCTGTTTGAACTTGGAAATATCTACACCGCTATCTGCATGAAAATGGAAATATCTACACAGCTATCTGCATATACATGGAACTATCTACAAAGCTATCTCTTTACACATGGAAATAACTACACCACTATATCTATAAACATGGAAATATCTACACCGCCATCTGTATGAACATGGAAATATCTGCACCACCATCTGTATGAACTTATAAATATCTACACCGCCATCTGTATTAAGATGGAGATAACTACACCGCTAACTGTATAAACTTGGAAATAACTACACCGCTACCTGTATAAACATGGAAATATAAGCACCGCTATCTGTATTAAGATGGAAATATCTTCACCGCAATCTGTACGAACATGGAAATATCTACACCGCTATCTGTATGAACATGGAAATAGCTACACCGCTATCTGTTTGAACATGGAAATATCTACAGCACTATCTGTATGAACATGGAAATATCTACACCGCTATCTGTATGAACATGGATATATCTACACAGCCATCTGGATGAACATGTAAATATCTACACCGCTATCTGTATGAACATGGAAATATCTACACCGCTATCTGTGTAAACATGCATACATCTTCACCGCTATCTGTATAAACATGGATATATCTACAACGTTATCTGTTTGAACATGGAAATATCTACACCGCTATCTGCATGAAAATGGAAATATCTACACAGCTGTCTGCATATACATGGAAATATCTACACAGCTATCTCTTTACACATGTAAATAACTACACCGCTATCTCTATAAACATGGAAATATCTACACCGCCATCTGTATGAACATGGAAATATCTTCACCGCCATCTCTATGAACTTATAAATATGTACACAGCCATCTGTATTAAGATGGAGATATCAACACAACTATCAGTATAAACATGGAAATATTTACACCGCTATCTGTATGAACATGGAAATATCTACACCGCTATCTGTATGAACAAGGAAATATCTACACCGCTATCTGTATGAACATGGATATATCTACACAGCCATCTGGATGAACATGGAAATATCTACACCGCTATCTGTATAAACATGGAAATATCTACACCGCTATCTGTATAAACATGGAAATATCTACACCGCTACCTGTATAAACATGGAAATATCAGCACCGCTATCTGTATAAACATGGAAATATTTACTCTGCTATCTGTATGAACATGGAAATATCTACACCGCTATCTGTTTGAACATGGAAATATCTACACCGCTATCTGCATGAAAATGGAAATATCTACACAGCTATCTGCATATACATGGAAATATCTACAAAGCTATCTCTTTACACATGGAAATAACTACACCGCTATCTCTATAAACATGGAAATATCTACACCGCCATCTGTATGAACATGGAAATATCTGCACCGCCATCTGGATGAACTTATAAATATCTACACCGCAATCTGTATAAAGATGGAGATATCTACACCGCTATCTGTATAAACATGGAAATATCTACACCGCTATCTGTATAAACATGGAAATACCTACACCGCTATCTGTATAAACATGGAAATATCAGCACCGCTATCTGAATGAACATGGAAATATCACCCCCTCTATCTGTGTGAACATGGAAATATCTACACCACTATCTGTATGAACATGGAAATATCTACACCGCTATCTGTATGAACATCGAATTACCTTCACCGCCATCTTTATGAACATGGATATGTCTACACAGCCATCTGGATGAAAATGGAAATATCTACACCGCTATCTGTATGAACATGGAAATAGCAACACCGCTATCTGTATGAACATGGAAATATCTACACCACTATCTGTATGAACATGGAAATATCTACACCGCTATCTGTATGAACATGGAAATAGCTACACCGCTATCTGTATGAACATGGAAATATCTACACCTTTATCTGTATGAACATGGAAATATCTACACCGCTATCTGTATGAACATGGAAATATCTACACCGCTATCTGTATAAACACGGAAATATCTACACCGCTATCTGTATAAACATGGAAATATCTACACCGCTATCTGTATAAACATGGAAATATCTACACCGCTACCTGTATAAACATGGAAATATCAGCACCGCTATCTGTATGTACATGGAAATATCTTCACCGCTATCTGTATGAACATGGAAATATCTGCACCACTATCTGTATGAACATGGAAATATCTACACCGCTATCTGAACATGGAAATATCTTCACCGCCATCTGTTAGAACATGCATATATCAACACAGCCATCTGGTTGAACATGGAAATATCTACTACGCTATCTGCATGAACATGGAAATAGCTACACCGCTATCTGTATGAACATGGAAATATCTGCACCACTATCTGTATGAACATGGAAATATATACACCGCTATCTGTATGAACATGGATATATCAACACAGCCATCTGGATGAACATGGAAATATCTACACCGCTATCTGTGTAAACATGCATATATCTTCACCGCTATCTGTATAAACATGGAAATATCTACACCGCTATCTGGATGAACTTGGAAATATCTACAGCGCTATCTGTTTGAACATAGAAATATCTACACCGCTATCTGAATGAAAATGGAAATATCTACACGGCTATCTGCATATACATGGAAATATCTACACAGCTATCTCTTTACACATGGAAATAACTACACCGCTATCTGTATGAACATGGAAATATCTACACCGCCATCTGTATGAACATGGAAATATCTGCACCGCCATCTGTATGAACATATAAATATCTACACCGCCATCTGTATTAAGATGGAGATATCTACACCGCTTTCTGTATAAACATGGAAATATCCACACCGCTATCTGTGTAAACATGGAAATATCTACACCGCAATCTGTTTAAACATGGAAATACCTACACCGCAACCTGTATAAACATGGAAATATCAGCACCGCTATCTGTATGAACATGGAAATATCTACACCGCTATCTGTTTGAACATGGAAATATCTACACCGCTATCTGCCTGAAAATGGAAATATCTACACAGCTATCTGCATATACATGGAAATATCTACAAAGCTGTCTCTTTACACATGGAAATAACTACACCGCTATCTCTATAAACATGGAAATATCTACACCGCCATCTGTATGAATATGGAAATAGCTGCACCGCCATCTGTAGGAACATATAAATATCTACACCGCTATCTGTATTAAGATGGAGATACCTACACCGCTAGCTGTATAAAAATGGAAATATCTACACCGCTAGCTGTATAAACATGGAAATATCAGCACCGCTATCTGTATGAACATGGAAATATCTACACCGCTATCTGTATGAACATGGAAATATCTACACCGCTATCTGTATGAACATGGAAATATCTTCACCGCCATCTGTATGAACATGGATATATCTACACAGCCATCTGGATGAACATGGAAATATCTACACCGCCATCTGTATGAACATGGAAATATCTGCACCGCCATCTGTATGAACATATAAATACCTACACCGCCATGTGTATTAAGATGGAGATATCTACACCTCTATCTGTATAAACACGGAAATAACTACACCGCTATCTGTATAAACATGGAAATATCTACATAGCTATCTGTATAAACATGGAAATATCTACACGCTATCTGTATAAACATGGAAATATCTACACCGCTATCTGTACGAACATGGAAATTTCTACACCGCTATCTGTACGAACATGGAAATATCTACACCGCTATCTGTATGAACATGGAAATATCTTCAACGCCATCTGTATTAAGATGGAGATATCTACACCGCTATCTGTATGAACATGGAAATAACTACACAGCCATCTGGATGAACATGGAAATATCTACACCGCTATCTGTATGAACATGGAAATATCTTCACCGCTATCTGTGTAAACATGCATACATCTTCTCCGCTGTCTGTATAAACATGGAAATATCTACACCGCTATCTGTTTGAACATGGAAATATCTACACCGCTATCTGTATGAAAATGGAAATATCTACACAGCTATTTGCATATATATGAAAATATCTACACAGCTATCTCTTTACACATGAAAATAACTACACCGCTATCTCTATAGACATGGAAATATCTACACCGCCATCTGTATGAACATGGAAATATCTGCACCGCCATGTGTATGAACATATAAATGTCTACACCACCATCTGTATTAAGATGGAGATATCTACACCGCTATCTGTATAAACATGGAAATATCTACACCGCTATCTGTATAAACATGGAAATATCTACACCGCTATCTGTATGAACATGGAAATATCTACACCGCTATCTGTTTGAACATGGAAATATCTACACTGCTATCTGCATATACATGGAAATATCTACAAAGCTATCTCCTTACACATGAAAATAATTACACCACTATATCGATAAACATGGAAATATCTACACCGCCATCTGTATGAATATGGAAATATCTGCACCACCATCAGTATGAACATATAAATATCTACACCGCCATCTGTATTAACATGGAGATATCTACACAGCTATCTTTTTAAACTTGGAAATATCTTCACCGCTATCTGTATAAACATGGAAATATCTACACCGCAATCTGTATGAACATGGAAATATCTGCACCACTATCTGTTTGAACATGGAAATATCTACACCGCTATCTGCATGAAAATGGAAATATCTACACAGCTATATGCATATACATAGAAATATCTACACAGCTATCTCTTTACACATGGAAATAACTACAACGCTATCTCTATAAACATGGAAATATCTACACCGCCATCTGTATGAACATGGAAATATCTGCACCGCCATGTGTATGAACATATAATTATCTACACCACCATCTGTATTAAGATGGAGATATCTACACCGCTATCTGTATAAACATGGAAATATCTACACCGCTATCTGTATAAACATGGAAATATCTACACCGCTATCTGTATGAACATGGAAATATCTACAACGCTATCTGTTTGAACATGGAAATATCTATACCGCTATCTGCATGAAAATGGAAATATCTACACAGCTATCTGCATATACATGGAAATATCTACAAAGCTATCTGTTTACACATGGAAATAACTACACCACTATATCTATAAACATGGAAATATCTACACCGCTATCTGTATGAACATGGAAATATCTGCACCGCCATGTGTATGAACATATAAATATCTACACCACCATCTGTATTAAGATGGAGATATCTACACCGCTGTCTGTATAAACATGGAGATATCTACACCGCTTTCTGTATACATATGGAAATATCTACACCGCTATCTGTATGAACATGGAAATATCTACACCGCTATCAGTTTGAACATGGAAATATCTACACCGCTATCTGCATGAAAATGGAAATATCTACACTGCTATCTGCATATACATGGAAATATCTACAAAGCTATCTCCTTACACATGGAAATAATTACACCACTATATCGATAAACATGGAAATATCTACACCGCCATCTGTATGAATATGGAAATATCTGCACCACCATCAGTATGAACATATAAATATCTACACCGCCATCTGTATTAACATGGAGATATCTACACCGCTATCTTTTTAAACTTGGAAATATCTTCACCGCTATCTGTATAAACATGGAAATATCTACACCGCAATCTGTATGAACATGGAAATATCTGCACCACTATCTGTTTGAACATGGAAATATCTACACCGCTATCTGCATGAAAATGGAAATATCTACACAGCTATATGCATATACATAGAAATATCTACACAGCTATCTCTTTACACATGGAAATAACTACAACGCTATCTCTATAAACATGGAAATATCTACACCGCCATCTGTATGAACATGGAAATATCTGCACCGCCATGTGTATGAACATATAATTATCTACACCACCATCTGTATTAAGATGGAGATATCTACACCGATATCTGTATAAACATGGAAATATCTACACCGCTATCTGTATAAACATGGAAATATCTACACCGCTATCTGTATGAACATGGAAATATCTACAACGCTATCTGTTTGAACATGGAAATATCTATACCGCTATCTGCATGAAAATGGAAATATCTACACAGCTATCTGCATATACATGGAAATATCTACAAAGCTATCTGTTTACACATGGAAATAACTACACCACTATATCTATAAACATGGAAATATCTACACCGCCATCTGTATGAACATGGAAATATCTGCACCGCCATGTGTATGAACATATAAATATCTACACCACCATCTGTATTAAGATGGAGATATCTACACCGCTGTCTGTATAAACATGGAGATATCTACACCGCTTTCTGTATACATATGGAAATATCTACACCGCTATCTGTATGAACATGGAAATATCTACACCGCTATCAGTTTGAACATGGAAATATCTACACCGCTATCTGCATGAAAATGGAAATATCTACACAGCTATCTGCATATACATGGAAGTATCTACAAAGATATCTCTTTACACATGGAAATAACTACACCACTATATCTGTAAACATGGAAATATCTACACCGCCATCTGTATGAACATGGAAATATCTGCACCACCATCTGTATGAACATATAAATACCTACATCACCATCTGTATTAAGATGGAGATAACTACACCGCTATCTGTATAAACTTGGAAATATCTACACCTCTATCTGTATAAACATGGAAATATCTACACCGTTATCTGTATAAACATGGAAATATCTACACCTCTACCTGTATAAACATGGAAATATAAGCACCGCTACCTGTATTAAGATGGAAATATCTACACAGCAATCTGTACGAACATGGAAATATCTACACCGCTATCTGTATGAACATGGAAATAGCTACACCGCTATCAGTTTTAACATGGAAATATCTACAGCACTATCTGTATGAATATGGAAATATCTACACCGCTATCTGTATGAACATGGATATATCTACACAGCCATCTGGATGAACATGGAAATATCTACAACGCTATCTGTATGAACACGGAAACATCTACTCCGCTATCTGTGTAAACATGCATACATCTTCTCCGCTATCTGTATAAACATGGATATATCTACACCGCTATCTGTTTGAACTTGGAAATATCTACACCGCTATCTGCATGAAAATGGAAATATCTACACAGCTATCTGCATATACATGGAAATATCTACACAGCTATCAATTTACACATGTAAATAACTACACCGCTATCTCTGTAAACATGGAAATATCTACACCGCCATCTGTATAAACATGGAAATATCTCCACCGCCATCTGTATGAACATATAAATATGTACACCGCCATCTGTATTAAGATGGAGATATCTACACCACTATCTGTATAAACATGGAAATATTTACACCGCCATCTGTATGAACATGGACATACCTACACAGCCATATGGATGAACATGGATACATCTACACAGCCATCTGGATGATCATGGAAATGTCTACACCGCTATCTGTATGAACATGGAAATATATGCACCGCTATCTGTGTAAACAGGAATACATCTTCACCGCTATCTGTATAAACATGGAAATTTCTACACCGCTATCTGTGTGAACATGGAAATGTCTACACCGCTATCTGTGTAAACAGGAATACATCTTCACCGCTATCTGTATAAACATGGAAATTTCTACACCGCTATCTGTATGAACATGGAAATGTCTACACCGCTATCTGTATGAACATGGAAATATCTACACCGCTATCTGTATGAACATGGAAATTTCTACACTGATATCTGTTTGAACATGGATATATCTACACAGCCATCTGGATGAACATGGAAATATCTACACCGCTATCTGCATGGACATGGAAATAGCTACACCGCAATCTGTAGGAACATGGAAATATCTACACCACTATCTGTATGAACTTGGAAATATCTACAGCGCTATCTGTATGAACATGGATATATCTACACAGCCATCTGGATGAACATGGAAATATATACACCGCTATCTGTGTAAACATGCATACATCTTCACCGCTATCTGTATAAACATGGAAATATCTACACCGCTATCTGTATGAACATGGAAATATCTACACCGCTATCTGCATGAAAATGGAAATATCTACACCGCTATCTGTAAAAACATGGAAATATTTACACCGCTATCTGTGTAAACATGGAAATATCAACACCGCTACCTGTATAAACATGGAAATATCAGCACCGCTATCAGTATGAACACGGAAATATCTACACCGCCATCTGTATGAACATGGAAATATCTTCACCGCCATCTGTACCAACATGGATACATCTACACTGCCATCACAATGAAAATGGAAATATCTACACCGCTATATGTATGAACATGGGAATATCTACACAGCTATCTGTATGAACATGGAAATATCTACACCGCTATCTGTATGCACATGGAAATATCTTCACCGCCATCTGTATTAAGATGGAGATATCTACACCGCTATCTGCATGAACATGGAAATAACTACACAGCCATCTGGATGAACATGGAAATATCTACACCGCTATCTGTATGAACATGGAAATATCTTCACCGCTATCTGGGTAAACATCCATACATCTTCTATGATATCTGTATAAACATGGAAATATCTACACCGTTATCTGTATGAACATGGAAATATCTGCACCGCTATCTGTTTGAACATGGAAATATCTACACAGCTATCTGCATGAAAATGGAAATATCTACACAGCTATCTGCATATACATGGAAATATCTACCCAGCTATCTCTTTACACATGGAAATAACTACACCGCTATCTCTATAAACACGGAAATATCTACACCGCCATCTGTATGAACATGGAAATACCTGCACCGCCATGTGTATGAACATATAAATATCTACACCGCGATTTGTATTAAGATGGAGATATATACACCGCTATCTGTATAAACATGGAAATATCTACACCGCTATCTGTATGAACATGGAAATATCTACACCGCTCTCTGTATGAACATGGTAATATCTACACCGCTATCTGTATGAACATGGAAATATCTTCATGGCCATCTGTATGAACATGGATATATCTACACAGCCATATGGATGAACATGGAAATAACTACACCACTATCTGTATGAACATGGAAATATCTACACCGCTATCTGTATGAACATGGAAATATCTAGACCGCTATCTGTATGAACATCGAAATATCTACACCGCTATCTGTATGAACATGGAAATATCTTCAACGCCATCTGCATGAACATGGATATATCTACAAAGACATCTGGATGAACATGGATATATCTACACCGCTATCTGTATGAACATGGAAATATCTACACCGCTATCTCTGTAAACAGGCATACATCTTCACCGCTATCTGTATAAACATGGAAATTTCTACACCGCTATCTGTATGAACATGGAAATGTCTTCAACGCTATCTTTTTGAACTTAGAAATATCTACACCGCTTTCTGCATGAAAATGGAAATATCTACACACCTATCTGAATATACATGGAAATATCTACACAGCTATCTCTTTACACATGGAAATAACTACACCGCTATCTGTATGAACATGGAATTATCTACACCACTATCTGTATGAACATGGAAATATCTACACCGCTATCTGTATGAACATGGAAATATCTTCACCGCCATCTGTATGAACATCGATATATCTACTCAGCCATCTTGATGAACATGGAAATATCTACACCGCTATCTGCATGGACATGGAAATAGCTACACCGCTATCTGTATGAACATGGAAATATCTACACCACTATCTGTATGAATTTGGAAATATCTACACCGCTATCTGTATGAACATGGAAATATCTTCACCGCCATCTGTATTAAGATGGAGATATCGACACCGCTATGTGTATGAACATGGAAATAACTACACAGCCATCTGGATGAACATGGAAATATCTACACCGCTATCTCTGTAAACATGCATACATCTTAACCGCTATCTGTATAAACATGGAAATATCGACACCGGTATCTGTATGAACATGGAAATATCTACACCACTATCTGTTTGAACATGGAAATATCTACACCGCTATCTGCATGAAAATGGAAATATCTACACAGCTATCTGCATATACATGGAAATATCTACACAGCTATCTCTTTACACATGGAAATAACTACACCGCTATCTGTATGAACATGGTAATATCTACACCGCCATCTGTATGAACATGGAAATATCTGCACCGCCATCTGTATGAACATATAAATACCTACACCGCCATCTGTATTAAGATGGAGATATCTACACATCTATCTGTATAAACATGGAAATATCTACACCGCTATCTGTATAAACATGGAAATATCTACACAGCTATCTGTATAAACATGGAAATATCTACACCGCTACCTGTATAAACATGGAAATATCAGCACTGCTATCTGTATGAACACGGAAATATCTACACCGCCATCTGTATGAACATGGAAATATCTTCACCGCCATCTGTACGAACATGGATATATCTACACTGCCATCTCGATGAAAATGGAAATATCTACACCGCTATATTTATCAACATGGGAATATCTACACCGCTATCTGTACGAACATGGAAATATCTACACCGCTATCTGTACGAACATGGAAATATCTACACCGCTATCTGTAAGAACATGGAAATATCTTCAACGCCATCTGTATTAAGATGGAGATATCTAAACCGCTATCAGTATGAACATGGAAATAACTACACAGCCATCTGGATGAACATGGAAATATCTACACCGCTATCTGTATGAACATGGAAATATATTCACCGCTATCTGTGTAAACATGCATACATCTTCTCCGCTATCTGTATAAACATGGAAATATCTACACCGCTATCTGTTTGAACATGGAAATATCTACACCGCTATCTGTATGAAAATGGAAATATCTACACAGCTATCTGCATATACATGGAAATATCTACACAGCTATCTCTTTACACATGAAAATAACTACACCGCTATCTCTATAAACATGGAAATATATACACCGCCATCTGTATGAACATGGAAATATCTGCACCGCCATGTGTATGAACGTATAAATATCGACACCACCATCTGTATTAACATGGAGATATCTACACCGCTATCTGTATAAACATGGAAATATCTACACCGCTATCTGTATAAACATGGAAATATCTACACTGCTATCTGTATGAACATGGAAATATCTACACCGCTATCTGTTTGAACATGGAAATATCTACACTGCTATCTGCATATACATGGAAATATCTACACCGCTATCTGCATATACATGGAAATATCTACAAAGCTATCTCTTTACACATGGAAATAACTACACAACTATATCTATAAACATGGAAATATCTACACCGCCATCTGTATGAATATGGAAATATCTGCACCACCATCAGTATGAACATATAAATATCTACACCGCCATCTGTATTAAGATGGAGATATCTACACCGCTATCTTTTTAAACTTGGAAATATCTTCACCACTATCTGTATAAACATGGAAATATCTACACCGCAATCTGTATGAACATGGAAATATCTGCACCGCTATCTGTTTGAACATGGAAACATCTACACCGCTATCTGCATGAAAATGGAAATATCTACACAGCTATCTGCATATACATAGAAATATCTACACAGCTATCTCTTTACACATGGAAATAACTACAACGCTATCTCTATAAACATGGAAATATCTACACCGCCGTCTGTATGAACATGGAAATATCTGCACCGCCATGTGTATGAACATATAAATATCTACTCCACCATCTGTATTAAGATGGAGATATCTACACCGCTATCTGTATAAACATGGAAATATCTACACCGCTATCTGTATAAACATGGAAATATCTACACCGCTATCTGTATGAACATGGAAATATCTACAACGCTATCTGTTTGAACATGGAAATATCTACACCGCTATCTCCATGAAAATGGAAATATCTACACAGCTATCTGCATATACATGGAAATATCTGCAAAGCTATCTCTTTACACATGGAAATAACTACACCACTATATCTATAAACATGGAAATATCTACACCGCCATCTGTATGAACATGGAAATATCTGCACCACCATCTGTATGTACATATAAATATCTACACCGCCATCTGTATTAAGATGGAGATATCTACACCGCTATCTGTATAAACTTGGAAATACCTTCACCGCTATCTGTATAAACATGGAAATATCTACACTGCTATCTGTATAAACATGGAAATATCTACACCGCTACCTGTATAAACATGGAAATATAAGCATCGCTATCTGTATTACCATGGAAATATCTACACCGCAATCTGTACGAACATGGAAATATCTACACCGCTATCTGTATGAATATGGAAATATCTACACCGCTATCTGTATGAACATGGATATATCTACACAGCCATCTAGATGAACATGGAAATATCTACACCGCTATCTCTATGAACATGGAAATATCTTCACCGCTATCTGTGTAAACATGCATACATCTTCTCCGCTATCTGTATAAACATGGAAATATCTACACCGCTATCTGTATGAATATGGAAATATCTGCACCGCTATCTGTTTGAACATGGAAATATCTACACCGCTATCTGCATGAAAATGGAAATATCTACACAGCTATCTGCATGTACATGGAAATATCTATACAGCTATCTCTTTACACATGGAAATAACTACACCGCTATCTCTATAAACATGGAAATATCTACACCGCCATCTGTATGAACTTGGAAATATCTGCACCGCCATGTGTATGAACATATAAATATCTACACCACCATCTGTATTAAGATGGAGATATCTACACCGCTGTCTGTATAAACATGGAAATATCTTCACCGCTATCTGTATAAACATGGAAATATCTACACCGCTATCTGTATGAATATGGAAATATCTACACCGCTATCTGTTTGAACAAGGAAATATGTACACCGCTATCTGCATGAAAATGGAAATATCTACACAGCTATCTGCATATACATGGAAATATCTACAAATCGATCTCTTTACACATGGAAATAACTACACCACTATATCTATAAACATGGAAATATCTACACCGCCATCTGAATGAACATGGAAATATCTGCACCACCATCTGTATGAACATATAAATATCTACACCGCCATCTGTATTAAGATGGAGATATCTACACCGCTATCTGTATAAACTTGGAAATATCTTCACCGCTATCTGTATAAACATGGAAATATCTACACCGCTATCTGTATAAACATGGAAATATCTACACCGCTATCTGTATAAACATGGAAATATCTACACCGCCATCTGTATGAACATGGATATATCTACACAGCCGTCTGGATGAACATGGAAATATCTACACCGCTATCTGTAAATACATGGAAATATCTTCACCGCCATCTGTATGAACACGGATATATCTACACAGCCATCTGGATGAACATGGAAATATCTACACCGCTATCTGTATGAACATAGAAATAGCTACACCGCTATCTGTATGAACATGGAAATATCTGCACCACCATCTGTATGAACTTATAAATATCTGCACCGCCATCTGTATTAAGATGGAGCTAACTACACCGCTATCTGTATAAACTTGGAAATATCTACACCGCTATCAGTATAAACATGGAAATATCTACACCACTATCTGTATAAACATGGAAATATCTACACCGCTACCTGTAAAGATGGAAATATAAGCACCGCTATCTGTATTAAGATGGAAATATCTACACCGCAATCTGTACGAACATGAAAATATCTACACCGCTATCTGTATGAACATGGAAATAGCTACACCGCTATCTGTTTGAACATGGAAATATCTACAGCACTATCTGTTTGAATATGGAAATATCTACACCGCTATCTGTATGAACATGGATATATCTACACAGCCATCTGGATGAACATGGAAATAACTACACCACTATCTGTATGAACATGGAAATATCTACACCGCCCTCTGTGTAAACATGCATACATCTTCACCGCTTTCTGTATAAACATGGATATATCTACACCGCTATCTGTATGAACATAGAAATATCTACAAAGCTATCTGTTTGAACATGGAAATATCTACACCGCTATCCGCATGAAAATGGAAATATCTACACCGCTATCTGTATAAACATGGAAATATCTACACCGTTATCTGTATAAACATGGAAATACCTACACCGCTATCTGTATAAACATGGAAATATCAGCACCGCTATCTGAATGAACATGGAAATATCACCCACTCTATCTGCATGAACATGGAAATATCTACACCACTATCTGTATGAACATGGAAATATCTACACCGCTATCTGTATGAACATGGAAATAGCTACACCGCTATCTGTATGAACATGGAAATATCTACACCTCTGTCTGTATGAACATGGAAATATCTACACCGCTATCTGTATGAACATGGAAATATCTACACCGCTATCTGTATAAACACGGAAATATCTACACCGCTATCTGTATGAACATGGAAATATCTACACCGCTATCTGTATGAACATGGAAATATCTACACCGCTACCTGTATAAACATGGAAATATCAGCACCGCTATCTGTATGAACATGGAAATATCTTCACCGCTATCTGTATGAACATGGAAATATCTACACCACTATCTGTATGAACATGGAAATATCTACACCGCTATCTGAACATGGAAATATCTTCACCGCCATCTGTTAGAACATGCATATATCTACACAGCCATCTGGTTGAACATGGAAATATCTACAACGCTATCTGCATGAACATGGAAATAGCTACACCGCTATCTGTATGAACATGGAAATATCTACACCGCTATCTGTATGAACATTGAAATATCTACACCGCTATCTGTATGAACATGGATATATCAACACAGCCATCTGGATGAACATGGAAATATCTACACCGCTATCTGTGTAAACATGCATATATCTTCACCGCTATCTGTATAAACATGGAAATATCTACACCGCTATCTGGATGAACATGGAAATATCTACAACGCTATCTGTTTGAACATGGAAATATCTACACCGCTATCTGAATGAAAATGGAAATATCTACACGGCTATCTGCATATACATGGAAATATCTACACAGCTATCTCTTTACACATGGAAATATCTACACCGCTATCTGCATGAAAATGGAAATATCTACACAGCTATCTGCATGTACATGGAAATATCTATACAGCTATCTCTTTACACATGGAAATAACTACACCGCTATCTCTATAAACATGGAAATATCTACACCGCCATCTGTATGAACTTGGAAATATCTGCACCGCCATGTGTATGAACATATAAATATCTACACCACCATCTGTATTAAGATGGAGATATCTACACCGCTGTCTGTATAAACATGGAAATATCTTCACCGCTATCTGTATAAACATGGAAATATCTACACCGCTATCTGTATGAATATGGAAATATCTACACCGCTATCTGTTTGAACAAGGAAATATGTACACTGCTATCTGCATGAAAATGGAAATATCTACACAGCTATCTGCATATACATGGAAATATCTACAAATCGATCTCTTTACACATGGAAATAACTACACCACTATATCTATAAACATGGAAATATCTACACCGCCATCTGAATGAACATGGAAATATCTGCACCACCATCTGTATGAACATATAAATATCTACACCGCCATCTGTATTAAGATGGAGATATCTACACCGCTATCTGTATAAACTTGGAAATATCTTCACCGCTATCTGTATAAACATGGAAATATCTACACCGCTATCTGTATAAACATGGAAATATCTACACCGCTATCTGTATAAACATGGAAATATCTACACCGCCATCTGTATGAACATGGATATATCTACACAGCCGTCTGGATGAACATGGAAATATCTACACCGCTATCTGTAAATACATGGAAATATCTTCACCGCCATCTGTATGAACACGGATATATCTACACAGCCATCTGGATGAACATGGAAATATCTACACCGCTATCTGTATGAACATAGAAATAGCTACACCGCTATCTGTATGAACATGGAAATATCTGCACCACCATCTGTATGAACTTATAAATATCTGCACCGCCATCTGTATTAAGATGGAGCTAACTACACCGCTATCTGTATAAACTTGGAAATATCTACACCGCTATCAGTATAAACATGGAAATATCTACACCACTATCTGTATAAACATGGAAATATCTACACCGCTACCTGTAAAGATGGAAATATAAGCACCGCTATCTGTATTAAGATGGAAATACCTACACCGCAATCTGTACGAACATGAAAATATCTACACCGCTATCTGTATGAACATGGAAATAGCTACACCGCTATCTGTTTGAACATGGAAATATCTACAGCACTATCTGTTTGAATATGGAAATATCTACACCGCTATCTGTATGAACATGGATATATCTACACAGCCATCTGGATGAACATGGAAATATCTACACCACTATCTGTATGAACATGGAAATATCTACACCGCTATCTGTGTAAACATGCATACATCTTCACCGCTTTCTGTATAAACATGGATATATCTACACCGCTATCTGTATGAACATAGAAATATCTACAAAGCTATCTGTTTGAACATGGAAATATCTACACCGCTATCCGCATGAAAATGGAAATATCTACACCGCTATCTGTATAAACATGGAAATATCTACACCGTTATCTGTATAAACATGGAAATACCTACACCGCTATCTGTATAAACATGGAAATATCAGCACCGCTATCTGAATGAACATGGAAATATCACCCACTCTATCTGCATGAACATGGAAATATCTACACCACTATCTGTATGAACATGGAAATATCTACACCGCTATCTGTATGAACATGGAATTACCTTCACCGCCATCTCTATGAACATGTATATGTCTACACAGCCATCTGGATGAACATGGAAATATCTACACCGCTATCTGTATGAACATGGAAATAGCAACACCGCTATCTGTATGAACATGGAAATATCTTCACCGCTATCTGTATGAACATGGAAATATCTACACCACTATCTGTATGAACATGGAAATATCTACACCGCTATCTGAACATGGAAATATCTTCACCGCCATCTGTTAGAACATGCATATATCTACACAGCCATCTGGTTGAACATGGAAATATCTACAACGCTATCTGCATGAACATGGAAATAGCTACACCGCTAACTGTATGAACATGGAAATATCTACACCGCTATCTGTATGAACATTGAAATATCTACACCGCTATCTGTATGAACATGGATATATCAACACAGCCATCTGGATGAACATGGAAATATCTACACCGCTATCTGTGTAAACATGCATATATCTTCACCGCTATCTGTATAAACATGGAAATATCTACACCGCTATCTGGATGAACATGGAAATATCTACAACGCTATCTGTTTGAACATGGAAATATCTACACCGCTATCTGAATGAAAATGGAAATATCTACACGGCTATCTGCATATACATGGAAATATCTACACAGCTATCTCTTTACACATGGAAATAACTACACCGCTATCTGTATGAACATGGAAATATCTACACCGCCATCTGTATGAACATGGAAATATCTGCACCGCCATCTGTATGAACATATAAATATCTACACCGCCATCTGTATTAAGATGGAGTTATCTACACCGCTTTCTGTATAAACATGGAAATATCTACACCGCTATCTGTGTAAACATGTAAATATCTACACCGCAATCTGTTTAAACATGGAAATACCTACACTGCAACCTGTATAAACATGGAAATTTCAGCACCGCTATCTGTATGAACATGGAAATATCTACACCACTATCAGTTTGAACATGGAAATATCTACACCGCTATCTGCATGAAAATGGAAATATCTACACAGCTATCTGCATATACATGGAAATATCTACAAAGCTATCTCTTTACACATGGAAATAACTACACCACTATATCTATAAACATGGAAATATCTACACCGCCATCTGTATGAACATGGAAATATCTGCACCACCATCTGTATGTACATATAAATATCTACACCGCCATCTGTATTAAGATGGAGATATCTACACCGCTATCTGTATAAACTTGGAAATACCTTCACCGCTATCTGTATAAACATGGAAATATCTACACCGCTATCTGTATAAACATGGAAATATCTACACCGCTACCTGTATAAACATGGAAATATAAGCATCGCTATCTGTATTACCATGGAAATATCTACACCGCAATCTGTACGAACTTGGAAATATCTACACCGCTATCTGTATGAATATGGAAATATCTACACCGCTATCTGTATGAACATGGATATATCTACACAGCCATCTAGATGAACATGGAAATATCTACACCGCTATCTGTATGAACATGGAAATATCTTCACCGCTATCTGTGTAAACATGCATACATCTTCTCCGCTATCTGTATAAACATGGAAATATCTACACCGCTATCTGTATGAACATGGAAATATCTGCACCGCTATCTGTTTGAACATGGAAATATCTACACTGCTATCTGCATGAAAATGGAAATATCTACACAGCTATCTGCATGTACATGGAAATATCTATACAGCTATCTCTTTACACATGGAAATAACTACACCGCTAACTCTATAAACATGGAAATATCTACACCGCCATCTGTATGAACTTGGAAATATCTGCACCGCCATGTGTATGAACATATAAATATCTACACCACAATCTGTATTAAGATGGAGATATCTACACCGCTGTCTGTATAAACATGGAAATATCTTCACCGCTATCTGTATAAACATGGAAATATCTACACCGCTATCTGTATGAATATGGAAATATCTACACCGCTATCTGTTTGAACAAGGAAATATGTACACCGCTATCTGCATGAAAATGGAAATATCTACACAGCTATCTGCATATACATGGAAATATCTACAAATCGATCTCTTTACACATGGAAATAACTACACCACTATATCTATAAACATGGAAATATCTACACCGCCATCTGAATGAACATGGAAATATCTGCACCACCATCTGTATGAACATATAAATATCTACACCGCCATCTGTATTAAGATGGAGATATCTACACCGCTATCTGTATAAACTTGGAAATATCTTCACCGCTATCTGTATAAACATGGAAATATCTACACCGCTATCTGTATAAACATGGAAATATCTACACCGCTATCTGTATAAACATGGAAATATCTACACCGCCATCTGTATGAACATGGATATATCTACACAGCCGTCTGGATGAACATGGAAATATCTACACCGCTAACTGTAAATACATGGAAATATCTTCACCGCCATCTGTATGAACACGGATATATCTACACAGCCATCTGGATGAACATGGAAATATCTACACCGCTATCTGTATGAACATAGAAATATCTACACCGCTATCTGTATGAACATGGAAATATCTGCACCACCATCTGTATGAACTTATAAATATTTGCACCGCCATCTGTATTAAGATGGAGCTAACTACACCGCTATCTGTATAAACTTGGAAATATCTACACCGCTATCAGTATAAACATGGAAATATCTACACCACTATCTGTATAAACATGGAAATATCTACACCGCTACCTGTAAAGATGGAAATATAAGCACCGCTATCTGTATTAAGATGGAAATATCTACACCGCAATCTGTACGAACATGAAAATATCTACACCGCTATCTGTATGAACATGGAAATAGCTACACCGCTATCTGTTTGAACATGGAAATATCTACAGCACTATCTGTTTGAATATGGAAATATCTACACCGCTATCTGTATGAACATGGATATATCTACACAGCCATCTGGATGAACATGGAAATATCTACACCACTATCTGTATGAACATGGAAATATCTACACCGCTATCTGTGTAAACATGCATACATCTTCACCGCTTTCTGTATAAACATGGATATATCTACACCGCTATCTGTATGAACATAGAAATATCTACAAAGCTATCTGTTTGAACATGGAAATATCTACACCGCTATCCTCATGAAAATGGAAATATCTACACCGCTATCTGTATAAACATGGAAATATCTACACCGTTATCTGTATAAACATGGAAATACCTACACCGCTATCTGTATAAACATGGAAATATCAGCACCGCTATCTGAATGAACATGGAAATATCACCCACTCTATCTGCATGAACATGGAAATATCTACACCACTATCTGTATGAACATGGAAATATCTACACCGCTATCTGTATGAACATGGAATTACCTTCACCGCCATCTCTATGAACATGTATATGTCTACACAGCCATCTGGATGAACATGGAAATATCTACACCGCTATCTGTATGAACATGGAAATAGCAACACCGCTATCTGTATGAACATGGAAATATCTACACCACTATCTGTATGAACATGGAAATATCTACACCGCTATCTGTATGAACATGGAAATAGCTACACCGCTATCTGTATGAACATGGAAATATCTACACCTCTATCTGTATGAACATGGAAATATCTACACCGCTATCTGTATGAACATGGAAATATCTACACCGCTATCTGTATAAACACGGAAATATCTACACCGCTATCTGTATGAACATGGAAATATCTACACCGCTATCTGTATGAACATAGAAATATCTACACCGCTACCTGTATAAACATGGAAATATCAGCACCGCTATCTGTATGAACATGGAAATATCTTCACCGCTATCTGTATGAACATGGAAATATCTACACCACTATCTGTATGAACATGGAAATATCTACACCGCTATCTGAACATGGAAATATCTTCACCGCCATCTGTTAGAACATGCATATATCTACACAGCCATCTGGTTGAACATGGAAATATCTACAACGCTATCTGCATGAACATGGAAATAGCTACACCGCTATCTGTATGAACATGGAAATATCTACACCGCTATCTGTATGAACATTGAAATATCTACACCGCTATCTGTATGAACATGGATATATCAACACAGCCATCTGGATGAACATGGAAATATCTACACCGCTATCTGTGTAAACATGCATATATCTTCACCGCTATCTGTATAAACATGGAAATATCTACACCGCTATCTGGATGAACATGGAAATATCTACAACGCTATCTGTTTGAACATGGAAATATCTACACCGCTATCTGAATGAAAATGGAAATATCTACACGGCTATCTGCATATACATGGAAATATCTACACAGCTATCTCTTTACACATGGAAATAACTACACCGCTATCTGTATGAACATGGAAATATCTACACCGCCATCTGTATGAACATGGAAATATCTGCACCGCCATCTGTATGAACATATAAATATCTACACCGCCATCTGTATTAAGATGGAGATATCTACACCGCTTTCTGTATAAACATGGAAATATCTACACCGCTATCTGTGTAAACATGGAAATATCTACACCGCAATCTGTTTAAACATGGAAATACCTACACTGCAACCTGTATAAACATGGAAATTTCAGCACCGCTATCTGTATGAACATGGAAATATCTACACCACTATCAGTTTGAACATGGAAATATCTACACCGCTATCTGCATGAAAATGGAAATATCTACACAGCTATCTGCATATACATGGAAATATCTACAAAGCTATCTCTTTACACGTGGAAATAACTACACCTCTATCTCTATAAACATGGAAATATCTACACCGCCATCTGTATGAAGATGGAAATAGCTGCACCGCCATCTGTAGGAACATATAAATATCTACACCGCTATCTGTATTAAGATGGAGATACCTACACCGCTATCTGTATAAACATGGAAATATCTGCACAGCTATCTGTATAAACATGGAAATATCTACACCGCTAGCTGTATAAACATGGAAATATCAGCACCGCTATCTGTATGAACATGGAAATATCTACACCGCTATCTGTATGAACATGGAAATATCTACACCACTATCTGTATGAACATGGAAATATCTCCACCGCCATCTGTATGAACATGGATATATCTACACAGCCATCTGGATGAAAATGGAAATATCTCCACCGCTATCTGTTTGAACTTGGAAATATCTACACCGCTATCTGCATGAAAATGGAAATATCTACAGAGCTATCAGCATATACATGGAACTATCTACAAAGCTATCTCTTTACACATGGAAATAACTACACCACTATATCTATAAACATGGAAATATCTACACCGCCATCTGTATGAACATGGAAATATCTGCACCACCATCTGTATGAACTTATAAATATCTACACCGCATCTGTATTAAGATGGAGATAACTACACCGCTAACTGTATAAACTTGGAAATAACTACACCGCTACCTGTATAAACATGGAAATATAAGCACCGCTATCTGTATTAAGATGGAAATATCTTCACCGCAATCTGTACGAACATGGAAATATCTACACCGCTATCTGTATGAACAAGGAAATAGCTACACCGCTATCAGTTTGAACATGGAAATATCTACAGCAATATCTGTATGAACATGGAAATATCTACACCGCTATCTGTATGAACATGGATATATCTACACAGCCATCTGGATGAACATGTAAATATCTACACCGCTATCTGTATGAACATGGAAATATCTACACCGCTATCTGTGTAAACATGCATACATCTTCACCGCTATCTGTATAAACATGGATATATCTACAACGCTATCTGTTTGAACATGGAAATATCTACACCGCTATCTGCATAAAAATGGAAATATCTACACAGCTATCTGCATATACATGGAAATATCTACACAGCTATCTCTTTACACATGTAAATAACTACACCGCTATCTCTATAAACATGGAAATACCTACACCGCCATCTGTATGAACATGGAAATATCTGCTCCGCCATCTGCATGAGCATATAAATATGTACACCGCCATCTGTATTAAGATGGAGATATCAACACAACTATCAGTATAAACATGGAAATATTTACACCGCTATCTGTATGAACATGGAAATATCTACACCGCTATCTGTAAGAACATGGATATATCTACACAGCCATATGGATGAACATGGAAATAACTACACCGCTATCTGTATGAACATGGAAATATCTACACCGCTATCTGTATGAACATGGAAATATCTAAACCGCTATCTGTATGAACATGGAAATATCTACACCGATATCTGTATGAACATGGAAATATCTTCAACGCCATCTGTATGAACATGGATATATCTACACAGCCATCTGGATGATCATGGAAATACCTTCACCGCTATCTGTATGAACATGGAATTATCTACACCACTGTCTGTATGAACATGGAAATATCTACACCGCTATCTATATGAACATGGAAATATCTTCACCGCCATCTGTATGAACATGGATATATCTACACAGCCATCTGGATGAACATGGAAATATCTACACCGCTATCTGCATGGACATGGAAATAGCTACACCGCTATCTGTAGGAACATGGAAATATCTACACCACTATCTGTATGAACTTGGAACTATCTACACCGCTATCTGTATGAACATGGATATATCTACACAGCCATCTGGATGAACATGGAAATATCTACACCGCTATCTGTGTAAACATGCATGCATCTTCACCGCTATCTGTATAAACATGGAAATATCTACACCGCTATCTGTATGAACATGGAAATATCTACACCGATATCTGTTTGAACATGGAAATATCTACACCACTATCTGCATGAAAATGGAAATATCTACCCAGCTATCTGCATATACCTGGAAATATGTACACAGCCATCTCTTTACACATGGAAATAACTACACCGCTATCTGTATGAACATGGTAATATCGACACCGCCATCTGTATGAACATGGAAGTATCTGCACCGCTATCAGTATGAACATGGAAATATCTACACCGCTATCTGTATAAACATGGAAATATCTACACCGCCATCTGTATGAACATGGATATATCTACACAGCCGTCTGGATGAACATGGAAATATCTACACCGCTATCTGTAAATACATGGAAATATCTTCACCGCCATCTGTATGAACACGGATATATCTACACAGCCATCTGGATGAACATGGAAATATCTACACCGCTATCTGTATGAACATAGAAATAGCTACACCGCTATCTGTATGAACATGGAAATATCTGCACCACCATCTGTATGAACTTATAAATATCTGCACCGCCATCTGTATTAAGATGGAGCTAACTACACCGCTATCTGTATAAACTTGGAAATATCTACACCGCTATCAGTATAAACATGGAAATATCTACACCACTATCTGTATAAACATGGAAATATCTACACCGCTACCTGTAAACATGGAAATATAAGCACCGCTATCTGTATTAAGATGGAAATATCTACACCGCAATCTGTACGAACATGAAAATATCTACACCGCTATCTGTATGAACATGGAAATAGCTACACCGCTATCTGTTTGAACATGGAAATATCTACAGCACTATCTGTATGAACATGGAAATATCTACACCGCTATCTGTATGAACATGGATATATCTACACAGCCATCTGGATGAACTTGGAAATATCTACACCACTATCTGTATGAACATGGAAATATCTACACCGCTATCTGTGTAAACATGCATACATCTTCACCGCTTTCTGTATAAACATGGATATATCTACACCGCTATCTGTATGAACATAGAAATATCTACACCGCTATCTGTTTGAACATGGAAATACCTACACCGCTATGCGCATGAAAATGGAAATATCTACACCGCTATCTGTATAAACATGGAAATATCTACACCGTTATCTGTATAAACATGGAAATACCTACACCGCTATCTGTATAAACATGGAAATATCAGCACCGCTATCTGAATGAACATGGAAATATCACCCCCTCTATCTGTATGAACATGGAAATATCTACACCACTATCTGTATGAACATGGAAATATCTACACTGCTATCTGTATGAACATGGAATTACCTTCACCGCCGTCTTTATGAACATGTATATGTCTACACAGCCATCTGGATGAAAATGGAAATATCTACACCGCTATCTGTATGAACATGGAAATAGCAACACCGCTATCTGTATGAACATGGAAATATCTACACCACTATCTGTATGAACATGGAAATATCTACACCGCTATCTGTATGAACATGGAAATAGCTACACCGCTATCTGTATGAACATGGAAATATCTACACCACTATCTGTATGAACATGGAAATATCTACACCGCTATCTGAACATGGAAATATCTTCACCGCCATCTGTTAGAACATGCATATATCTACACAGCCATCTGGTTGAACATGGAAATATCTACAACGCTATCTGCATGAACATGGAAATAGCTACACCGCTATCTGTATGAACATGGAAATATCTACACCGCTATCTGTATGAACATTGAAATATCTACACCGCTATCTGTATGAACATGGATATATCAACACAGCCATCTGGAGGAACATGGAAATATCTACACCGCTATCTGTGTAAACATGCATATATCTTCACCGCTATCTGTATAAACATGGAAATATCTACACCGCTATCTGGATGAACATGGAAATATCTACAACGCTATCTGTTTGAACATGGAAATATCTACACCGCTATCTGAATGAAAATGGAAATATCTACACGGCTATCTGCATATACATGGAAATATCTACACAGCTATCTCTTTACACATGGAAATAACTACACCGCTATCTGTATGAACATGGAAATATCTGCACCGCCATCTGTATGAACATGGAAATATCTGCACCGCCATCTGTATGAACATATAAATATCTACACCGCCATCTGTATTAAGATGGAGATATCTACACCGCTTTCTGTATAAACATGGAAATATCTACACCGCTATCTGTGTAAACATGGAAATATCTACACCGCAATCTGTTTAAACATGGAAATACCTACACTGCAACCTGTATAAACATGGAAATTTCAGCACCGCTATCTGTATGAACATGGAAATATCTACACCACTATCAGTTTGAACATGGAAATATCTACACCGCTATCTGCATGAAAATGGAAATATCTACACAGCTATCTGCATATACATGGAAATATCTACAAAGCTATCTCTTTACACATGGAAATAACTACACCGCTATCTCTATAAACATGGAAATATCTACACCGCCATCTGTATGAAGATGGAAATAGCTGCACCGCCATCTGTAGGAACATATAAATATCTACACCGCTATCTGTATTAAGATGGAGATACCTACACCGCTATCTGTATAAACATGGAAATATCTACACCGCTATCTGTATAAACATGGAAATATCTACACCGCTAGCTGTATAAACATGGAAATATCAGCACCGCTATCTGTATGAACATGGAAATATCTACACCGCTATCTGTATGAACATGGAAATATCTACACCACTATCTGTATGAACATGGAAATATCTCCACCGCCATCTGTATGAACATGGATATATCTACACAGCCATCTGGATGAAAATGGAAATATCTCCACCGCTATCTGTTTGAACTTGGAAATATCTACACCGCTATCTGCATGAAAATGGAAATATCTACACAGCTATCAGCATATACATGGAACTATCTACAAAGCTATCTCTTTACACATGGAAATAACTACACCACTATATCTATAAACATGGAAATATCTACACCGCCATCTGTATGAACATGGAAATATCTGCACCACCATCTGTATGAACTTATAAATATCTACACCGCCATCTGTATTAAGATGGAGATAACTACACCGCTAACTGTATAAACTTGGAAATAACTACACCGCTACCTGTATAAACATGGAAATATAAGCACCGCTATCTGTATTAAGATGGAAATATCTTCACCGCAATCTGTACGAACATGGAAATATCTACACCGCTATCTGTATGAACAAGGAAATAGCTACACCGCTATCTGTTTGAACATGGAAATATCTACAGCACTATCTGTATGAACATGGAAATATCTACACCGCTATCTGTATGAACATGGATATATCTACACAGACATCTGGATGAACATGTAAATATCTACACCGCTATCTGTATGAACATGGAAATATCTACACCGCTATCTGTGTAAACATGCATACATCTTCACCGCTATCTGTATAAACATGGATATATCTACAACGCTATCTGTTTGAACATGGAAATATCTACACCGCTATCTGCATAAAAATGGAAATATCTACACAGCTATCTGCATATACATGGAAATATCTACACAGCTATCTCTTTACACATGTAAATAACTACACCGCTATCTCTATAAACATGGAAATACCTACACCGCCATCTGTATGAACATGGAAATATCTGCACCGCCATCTGCATGAACATATAAATATGTACACCGCCATCTGTATTAAGATGGAGATATCAACACAACTATCAGAATAAACATGGAAATATTTACACCGCTATCTGTATGAACATGGAAATATCTACACCGCTATCTGTAAGAACATGGATATATCTACACAGCCATATGGATGAACATGGAAATAACTACACCGCTATCTGTATGAACATGGAAATATCTACACCGCTATCTGTATGAACATGGAAATATCTAAACCGCTATCTGTATGAACATGGAAATATCTACACCGATATCTGTATGAACATGGAAATATCTTCAACGCCATCTGTATGAACATGGATATATCTACACAGCCATCTGGATGATCATGGAAATACCTTCACCGCTATCTGTATGAACATGGAATTATCTACACCACTGTCTGTATGAACATGGAAATATCTACACCGCTATCTATATGAACATGGAAATATCTTCACCGCCATCTGTATGAACATGGATATATCTACACAGCCATCTGGATGAACATGGAAATATCTACACCGCTATCTGCATGGACATGGAAATAGCTACACCGCTATCTGTAGGAACATGGAAATATCTACACCACTATCTGTATGAACTTGGAACTATCTACACCGCTATCTGTATGAACATGGATATATCTACACAGCCATCTGGATGAACATGGAAATATCTACACCGCTATCTGTGTAAACATGCATGCATCTTCACCGCTATCTGTATAAACATGGAAATATCTACACCGCTATCTGTATGAACATGGAAATATCTACACCGATATCTGTTTGAACATGGAAATATCTACACCACTATCTGCATGAAAATGGAAATATCTACCCAGCTATCTGCATATACATGGAAATATGTACACAGCCATCTCTTTACACATGGAAATAACTACACCGCTATCTGTATGAACATGGTAATATCTACACCGCCATCTGTATGAACATGGAAGTATCTGCACCGCTATCAGTATGAACATGGAAATATCTACACCGCTATCTGTATAAACATGGAAATATCTACACCGCCATCTGTATGAACATGGATATATCTACACAGCCGTCTGGATGAACATGGAAATATCTACACCGCTATCTGTAAATACATGGAAATATCTTCACCGCCATCTGTATGAACACGGATATATCTACACAGCCATCTGGATGAACATGGAAATATCTACACCGCTATCTGTATGAACATAGAAATAGCTACACCGCTATCTGTATGAACATGGAAATATCTGCACCACCATCTGTATGAACTTATAAATATCTGCACCGCCATCTGTATTAAGATGGAGCTAACTACACCGCTATCTGTATAAACTTGGAAATATCTACACCGCTATCAGTATAACATGGAAATATCTACACCACTATCTGTATAAACATGGAAATATCTACACCGCTACCTGTAAACATGGAAATATAAGCACCGCTATCTGTATTAAGATGGAAATATCTACACCGCAATCTGTACGAACATGAAAATATCTACACCGCTATCTGTATGAACATGGAAATAGCTACACCGCTATCTGTTTGAACATGGAAATATATACACCGCTATCTGCATGAAAATGGAAATATCTACACAGCTATCTGCATATACATGGAAAGATCTACAAAGCTATCTCTTTGCACATGGAAATAACTACACCTCTATCTCTATAAACATGGAAATATCTACACCGCCATCTGTATGAACATGGAAATAGCTGCACCGCCATCTGTAGGAACATATAAATATCTACACCGCTATCTGTATTAAGATGGAGATACCTACACTGCTATCTGTATAAACATGGAAATACCTACACCGCTATCTGTATAAACATGGAAATATCTACACTGCTAGCTGTATAAACATGGAAATATCAGCACCGCTATCTGTATGAACATGGAAATATCTACACCGCTATCTGTATGAACATGGAAATATCTACACCGCTATCTGTATGAACATGGAAATATCTCCACCGCCATCTGTATGAACATGGATATATCTACACAGCCATCTGGATGAAAATGGAAATATCTCCACCGCTATCTGTTTGAACTTGGAAATATCTACACCGCTATCTGCATGAAAATGGAAATATCTACACAGCTACCTGCATATACATGGAACTATCTACAAAGCTATCTCTTTACACATGGAAATAACTACACCACTATATCTATAAACATGGAAATATCTACACCGCCATCTGTATGAACATGGAAATATCTGCACCACCATCTGTATGAACTTATAAATATCTACACCGCCATATGTATTAAGATGGAGATAACTACACCGCTAACTGTATAAACTTGGAAATAACTACACCGCTACCTGTATAAACATGGAAATATAAGCACCGCTATCTGTATTAAGATGGAAATATCTTCACCGCAATCTGTACGAACATGGAAATATCTACACCGCTATCTGTATGAACATGGAAATAGCTACACCGCTATCTGTTTGAACATGGAAATATTTACAGCACTATCTGTATGAACATGGAAATATCTACACCGCTATCTGTATGAACATGGATATATCTACACAGCCATCTGGATGAACATGTAAATATCTACACCGCTATCTGTATGAACATGGAAATATCTACACCGCCATCTGTGTAAACATGCATACATCTTCACCGCTATCTGTATAAACATGGATATATCTACAACGTTATCTGTTTGAACATGGAAATATCTACACCGCTATCTGCATGAAAATGGAAATATCTACACAGCTATCTGCATATACATGGAAATATCTACACAGCTATCTCTTTACACATGGAAGTAACAACACCGCTATCACTATAAACACGGAAATATCTACACCGCCATCTGTATGAACATGGAAATATCTGCACCGCCATCTGTATGAACATATAAATATGTACACCGCCATCTGTATTAAGATGGAGATATCAACACAACTATCAGTATAAACATGGAAATATTTACACCGCTATCTGTATGAACATGGAAATATCTACACCGCTATCTGTATGAACAAGGAAATATCTACACCGCTATCTGTATGAACATGGAAATAACTTCACCGCCATCTGTAAGAACATGGATATATCTACACAGCCATATGGATGAACATGGAAATAACTACACCGCTATCTGTATGAACATGGAAATATCTACACCGCTATCTGTATGAACATGGAAATATCTAAACCGCTATCTGTATGAACATGGAAATATCTACACCGATATCTGTATGAACATGGAAATATCTTCAACGCCATCTGTATGAACATGGATATATCTACACAGCCATCTGGATGATCATGGAAATACCTTCACTGCTATCTGTATGAACATGGAATTATCTACACCACTGTCTGTATGAACATGGAAATATCTACACCGCTATCTATATGAACATGGAAATATTTTCACCGCCATCTGTATGAACATTTATATATCTACACAGCCATCTGGATGAACATGGAAATATCTACACCGATATCTGCATGGACATAGAAATAGCTACACCGCTATCTGTAGGAACATAGAAATATCTACACCACTATCTGTATGAACTTGGAACTATCTACACCGCTATCTGTATGAACATGGATATATCTACACAGCCATCTGGATGAACATGGAAATATCTACACCGCTATCTGTATAAACATGGAAATATCTACACCGCTATCTGTATAAACATGGAAATATCTACACCGCTACCTGTATAAACATGGAAATATCAGCACCGCTATCTGTATAAACATGGAAATATTTTCACTGCTATCTGTATGAACATGGAAATATCTACACCGCTATCTGTTTGAACATGGAAATATCTACACCGCTATCTGCATGAAAATGGAAATATCTACACAGCTATCTGCATATACATGGAAATATCTACAAAGCTATCTCTTTACACATGGAAATAACTACACCGCTATCTCTATAAACATGGAAATATCTACACCGCAATCTGTATGAACATGGAAATATCTGCACCGCCATCTGGATGAACTTATAAATATCTACACCGCAATCTGTATAAAGATGGAGATATCTACACCGCTATCTGTATAAAAATGGAAATACCTACACCGCTATCTGTATAAACATGGAAATACCTACACCGCTATCTGTATAAACATGGAAATATCAGCACCGCTATCTGAATGAACATGGAAATATCAACCCCTCTATCTGTGTGAACATGGAAATATCTACACCACTATCTGTATGAACATGGAAATATCTACACCGCTATCTGTATGAACATGGAATTACCTTCACCGCCATCTTTATGAACATGGATATGTCTACACAGCCATCAGGATGAAAATGGAAATATCTACACCGCTATCTGTATGAACATGGAAATAGCAACACCGCTATCTGTATGAACATGGAAATATCTACACCACTATCTGTATGAACATGGAAATATCTACACCGCTATCTGTATGAACATGGAAATAGCTACACCGCTATCTGTATGAACATGGAAATATCTACACCTTTATCAGTATGAACATGGAAATATCTACACCGCTATCTGTATGAACATGGAAATATCTACACCGCTATCTGTATGAACACGGAAATATCTACACCGCTATCTGTATAAACATGGAAATATCTACACCGCTATCTGTATAAACATGGAAATATCTACACCGCTACCTGTATAAACATGGAAATATCAGCACCGCTATCTGTATGAACATGGAAATATCTTCACTGCTATCTGTATGAACATGGAAATATCTACACCACTATCTGTATGAACATGGAAGTATCTACACCGCTATCTGAACATGGAAATATCTTCACCGCCATCTGTTAGAACATGCATATATCAACACAGCCATCTGGTTGAACATGGAAATATCTACTACGCTATCTGCATGAACATGGAAATAGCTACACCGCTATCTGTATGAACATGGAAATATCTGCACCACTATCTGTATGAACATGGAAATATATACACCGCTATCTGTATGAACATGGATATATCAACACAGCCATCTGGATGAACATGGAAATATCTACACCGCTATCTGTGTAAACATGCATATATCTTCACCGCTATCTGTATAAACATGGAAATATCTACACCGCTATCTGGATGAACATGGAAATATCTACAACGCTATCTGTTTGAACATAGAAATATCTACACCGCTATCTGAATGAAAATGGAAATATCTACACGGCTATCTGCATATACATGGAAATATCTACACAGCTATCTCTTTACACATGGAAATAACTACACCGCTATCTGTATGAACATGGAAATATCTACACCGCCATCTGTATGAACATGGAAATATCTGCACCGCCATCTGTATGAACATATAAATATCTACACCGCCATCTGTATTAAGATGGAGATATCTACACCGCTTTCTGTATAAACATGGAAATATCCACACCGCTATCTGTGTAAACATGGAAATATCTACACCGCAATCTGTTTAAACATGGAAATACCTACATCGCAACCTGTATAAACATGGAAATATCAGCACCGCTATCTGTATGAACATGGAAATAACTACACCGCTATCTGTTTGAACATGGAAATATCTACACCGCTGTCTGCATGAAAATGGAAATATCTACACAGCTATCTGCATATACATGGAAATATCTACAAAGCTGTCTCTTTACACATGGAAATAACTACACCGCTATCTCTATATACATGGAAATATCTACACCGCCATCTGTATGAACATGGAAATAGCTGCACCGCCATCTGTAGGAACATATAAATATCTACACCGCTATCTGTATTAAGATGGAGATACCTACACCGCTAGCTGTATAAAAATGGAAATATCTACACCGCTAGCTGTATAAACATGGAAATATCAGCACCGCTATCTGTATGAACATGGAAATAACTACACCGCTATCTGTATGAACATGGAAATATCTACACCGCTATCTGTATGAACATGGAAATATCTACACCGCTATCTGAACATGGAAATATCTTCACCGCCATCTGTTAGAACATGCATATATCTACACAGCCATCTGTATTAAGATGGAGATATCTACACCGCTATCTGTATAAAGATGGAAATATCTACACCGCTATGTGTATAAACATGGAAATATCTACACCGCTATCTGTATAAACAAGGAAATATCTACACCGCTACCTGCATAAACATGGAAATAGCAGCACCGCTATCAGTATGAACATGGAAGTATCTACACCGCCATCTGTATGAACATGGAAATATCTTCACCGCCATCTGTATGAACATGGAAATATCTGCACCGCCATCTCTATGAACATATAAATATCTACACCGCCATCTGTATTAAGATGGAGATATCTACACCGCTATCTGTATGAACACGGAAATATCTACACCGCTATGTGTATAAACATGGAAATATCTACACCGCTATCTGTATAAACATGTTAATATCTACACTGCTACCTGTATAAACATGGAAATATCAGCACCGCTATCTGTATGAACATGGAAATATCTACACCGCCATCTGCATGAACACGGAAAAATCGTCACCGTCATCTGTATGAACATGGATATATCTACACAGCCATCTGTATGAACATGGAAATATCTTCACCGCCATCTGTATGAACATGGATATGTCTACACAGCCGTCTGGATGAACATGGAAATATCTACACAGCTATCTGTATGAACATGGAAATATCTACACCGCTATCTGTGTAAACATGCATACATCTTCACCGCTATCTGTATAAACATGGAAATATCCACACCGCTATCTGTATGAACATGGAAATATCTACACCGCTATCTGTTTGAACATGGAAATATCTACACCACTATCTGCATGAAAATGGAAATATCTACACAGCTTTCTGCATATACATGAAAATATCTACACAGCTAAATCTTTGCACATGGAAATAACTACACCGCTATCTCTATAAACATGGAAATATCTACACCACCATCTGTATGAAAATGGAAATATCTGCACCGCCATCTGTATGAACATATAAATATCTACACTGCCGTCTGTATTAAGAAGGAGATACCTACACCGCTATCTGTATAAACATGGAAATATCTACACCGCTATCTGTATGAACATGGAAATATCTACACCGCTAACTGTATAAACACAGAAATATGTACAACGCTACCTGTATAAACATGGAAGTATCAGCACCGCTATCGGTATGAACCTGCCAATATCTACACGGCTATCTGTATGAACATGGAAATATCTACACCGCCATCTGTATGAACATGGAAATATCTTCACCGCCATCTGTAGGAACATGGATATATCTACACAGCCATCTGTATGAACATGGAAATATCTACACCGCTATCTGTATGAACATGGAAATATCTACACCGCTATCTGTATGAACATGGAAATATCTTCACCGCCATCTGTATGAACATGGATATGTCTACACAGCCATCTGTATGAACATTTAAATATCTACACCGCCATCTGTATTAAGATGGAGATATCTACACAACTATCTGCATAAACATGGAAATATCTACACCGCTATCTGTATAAACATGGAAATATCTACACGGCTATGTGTATAAACATGGAAATATCTACACCGCTATCTGTATAAACATGGAAATATCTACACCGCTACCTGTATAAACATGGAAATATCAGCACCGCTATCACTATGAAAAAGGAAGTTTCTACACCGCCATCTGTATGAACATGGAAATATCTTCACCGCCATCCGTATGAACATGGAAATATCTGCACCGCCATCTGTATGAACATATAAATATCTACACCGCCATCTGTATTAAGATGGAGATATCTACACCGCTATCTGTAAAAACATGGAAATATCTACACCGCTATCTGTATAAACATGGAAATATCTACACCGCTATCTGTATAAACATGGAAATATCTACACCACTACCTGTATAAACATGGAAATATCAGCACCGCTATCTGTATGAACATGGAAATATCTACACCGCCGACTGTATGAACATGGAAATATAGTCACCGCCATCTGTATGAACATGGATATATCTACACAGCCATCTGTATGAACATGGAAATGTCTTCACCGCCATCTGTATGAACATGGATATGTCTACACAGAAATCTGGATGAACATGGAAATATCTACACCGCTATCTGTATGAACATGGAAATATCTACACACACATCTGGATGAACGCGGAAATAACTACACCGCTATCTGTATGAACATGGAAATACATGCACCGCTATCTGTATGAACATGGAAATATCTACACCGCTATCTATATGAACATGGAAATATCTTCACCGCCATCTGTATGAACATGGATATATCTACACAGCCATCTGGATGAACATGGAAATATCTACACCGCTATCTGTGTAAACATGCATACATTTTCACCGGTATCTGTATAAACATGGAAATATCTACACCGCTATCTTTATGAACATGGAAATATCTACACCGCTATCTGTATGAACATGGAAATATCTACACCGCTATCTGTATGAACATGGAAATATCTTCACCGCCATCTGTATGAACATGGATATATCTACTCAGCCATCTGGATGAACATGGAAATATCTGCACCGCTATCTGTATGAAGATGGAAATATCTACACCGCTATCTGTATGAACATGGATATATCCACACAGCCATCTGGATGAACATGGGAATATCTACACAGCCATCTGTATGAACATGGAAATATCTACACCGCTATCTGTATAAACATGGAAATATCTACACCGCTATCTGTATAAACATGGAAATATCAACACCGCTATGTGTATAAACATGGAAATATCTACACCGCTATCTGTATAAACATGGAAATATCTACACCGCTACCTGTAGAAACATGGAAATATCAGCACCGCTATCAGTATGAACATGGAAGTTTCTACACCGCCATCTGTATGAACATGGAAATATCTTCACCGCCATCCGTATGAACATGGAAATATCTGCACCGCCATCTGTATGAACATATAAATATCTACACCGCCATCTGTATTAAGATGGAGATATCTACACCGCTATCTGTATAAACATGGAAATATCTACACCGCTATCTGTATATACATGGAAATATCTACACCACTATCTGTGTAAACATGGAAATATCTACACCGCTACCTGTATAAACATGGAAATATCAGCACCGCTATCTGTATGAACATGGAAATATCTACACCGCTATCTGTATGAACATGGAAATATCTTCACTGCCATCTGTATGAACATGGATATATCTACACAGCCATCTGGATGAACATGGAAATATCTGCACCGCTATCTGTATGAAGATGGAAATATCTACACCGCTATCTGTATGAACATGGATATATCTACACAGCCATCTGGATGAACATGGAAATATCTACACCGCCATCTGTATGAACATGGAAATATCTACACCGCCATCAGAATTAAGAAGGAGATATCTACACCGCTATCTGTATAAACATGGAAATATCTACACCGCTATCTGTATGAACATGGAAATATCTACACCGCTATCTGTATAAACACGGAAATATGTACACCACTACCTGTATAAACATGGAAGTATCAGCACCGCTATCGGTATGAACATGGCAATATCTACACGTCTATCTGTATGAACATGGAAATATCTACACCGCTATCTGTGTAAACATGGAAATAACTTAACCGCCATCTGTATGAACATGGATATGTCTACACAGCCATCTGGATGAACATGGAAATATCTACACCGCTACCTGTATGAACATGGAAATATCTACACCGCTATCTGTATGAACATGGAAATATCTACACAGACATCTGGATGAACACGGAAATATCTACACCGCTATCTGTATGAACATGGAAATACATACACCGCTATCTGCATGAACATGGAAATATCTACACCGCTATATGTATGAACATGGAAATATCTACACCGCTATCTGTATGAACATGGAAATATCTTCACCGCCATCTGTATGAACATGGATATATCTGCACAGCCATCTGTAAAAACATGGAAATATCTACACCACTATCTTTATGAACATGGAAATATCTACACCGCTATCTGTATGAACATGGAAATATCTACACCGCTATCTATATGAACATGGAAATATCTTCACCGCCATCTGTATTAACATGGATATATCTACACAGCCATCTGGATGAACATGGAAATATCTGCACCGCTATCTGTATGAAGATGGAAATATCTACACCGCTATCTGTATGAACATGGATATATCTACACAGCCATCTGGATGAACATGGAAATATCTACACTGCCATCTGTATGAACATGGAAATATCTTCACCGCCATGTGTAGGAACATAGATATATCTACACAGCCATCTGTATGAACATGGAAATATCTACACCGCTATCTGTATGAACATGGAAATATCTACACCGCTATCTGTATGAACATGGAAATATCTTCACGACCATCTGTATGAACATGGATATGTCTACACAGCCATCTGTATGAACATTTAAATATCTACACCGCCATCTGTATTAAGATGGACATATCTACACAACTATCTGCATAAACATGGAAATATCTACACCGCTATCTGTATAAACATGGAAATATCTACACCGCTATGTGTATAAACATGGAAATATCTACACCGCTATCTGTATGAACATGGAAATATCTACACCGCTACCTGAATAAACATGGAAATATCAGCACCACTATCAGTATGAACATGGAAGTTTCTACACCGCCATCTGTATGAACATGGAAATATCCTCACCGCCATCCGTATGAACATGGAAATATCTGCACCGCCAACTCTATGAACATATAAATATCTACACCACCATCTGTATTAAGATGGAGATATCTACACCGCTATCTGTATAAACATGGAAATATCTACACCGCTATCTGTATAAACATGGAAATATCTACACCGCTATCTGTATAAACATGGAAATATCTACACCGCTACCTGTATAAACATGGAAATATCAGCACCGCTATCTGTATGAACATGGAAATATCTACACCGCCGTCTGTATGAACATGGAAATATCGTCACCGCCATCTGTATGAACATGGATATATATACACAGCCATCTGTATGAACATGGAAATATCTTCACCGCCATCTGTATGAACATGGATATGTCTACACAGCCATCTGGATGAACATGGAAATATCTACACCTCTATCTGTATGAACATGGAAATATCTACACCGCTATCTGTATGAACATGGAAATATCTACACAGACATCTGGATGAACACGGAAATATCTACACCGCTATCTGTATGAACATGGAAATACATGCACCGCTATCTGTATGAACATGGAAATATCTACACCGCTATCTGTATGAACATGGAAATATCTTCACCGCCATCTGTATGAACATGGATATATCTACACAGCCATCTGGATGAACATGGAAATATCTACACCGCTATCTGTGTAAACATGCATACATTTTCACCACTATCTGTATAAACATGGAAATATCTACACCGCTATCTTTATGAACATGGAAATATCTACACCGCTATCTGTATGAACATGAAAATATCTACACCGCTATCTGTATGAACATGGAAATATCTTCACCGCCATCTGTATGAACATGGATATATCTACACAGCCATCTGGATGAACATGGAAATATCTGCACCGCTATCTGTATGAAGATGGAAATATCTACACCGCTATCTGTATGAACATGGATATATCTACACAGCCATCTGGATGAACATGGAAATATCTACACCGCCATCTGTATGAACATGGAAATATCTTCACCGCCATCTGTAGGAACATGGATATATCTACACAGCCATCTGTATGAACATGGAAATATCTACACCGCTATCTGAATGAACATGGAAATATCTACACCGCTATCTGTATGAACATGGAAATATCTTCACCGCCATCTGTATGAACATGGATATGTCTACACAGCCATCTGTATGAACATTTAAATATCTACACCGCCATCTGTATTAAGATGGAGATATCTACACAACTATCTGAATAAACATGGAAATATCTACACTGCTATCTGTATAAACATGGAAATATCTACACCGCTATGTGTATAAACATGGAAATATCTACACCGCCGTCTGTATGAACATGGAAATATCGTCACCGACATCTGTATGAACACGGATATATCTACACAGCCATCTGTATGAACATGGAAATATCTTCACTGCCATCTGTATGAACATGGATATGTCTACACAGCCATCTGGATGAACATGGAAATATCTACACCGCTATCTGTATGAACATGGAAATATCTACACCGCTATCTGTATGAACATGGAAATATCTACACAGACATCTGGATGAACACGGAAATATCTACACCGCTATCTGTATGAACATGGAAATACATGCACCGCTATCTGTATGAACATGGAAATATCTACACCGCTATCTGTATGAACATGGAAATATCTTCACCACCATCTGTATGAACATGGATATATCTACACAGCCATGTGTATGAAGATGGAAATATCTACACCGCTATCTGTGTAAACATGCATACATTTTCACCGCTATCTGTATAAACATGGAAATATCTACACCGCTATCTGTATGAACATGGAAATACCTTCACCGCCATCTGTATGAACATGGATATGTCTACACATATATCTGTATGAACATTTAAATATCTACACTGCCATCTGTATTAAGATGGAGATATCTACACAACTATCTGCATAAACATGGAAATATCTACACCGCTATCTGTATAAACATGGAAATATCTACACCGCTATGTGTATAAACATGGAAATATCTACACCGCTATCTGTATAAACATGGAAATATCTACACCGCTACCTGTATAAACATGGAAATATCACCAACGCTATCAGTATGAACATGGAAGTTTCTACACCGCCATCTGTATGAACATGGAAATATCTTCACCGCCATCCGTATGAACATGGAAATATCTGCACCGCCATCTGTATGAACATATAAATATCTACACCGCCATCTGTATTAAGATGGAAATATCTACCGCTATCTCTATAAACATGGAAATATCTACACCGCTATCTGTATAAACATGGAAATATCTACACCGCTATCTGTATAAACATGGAAATATCTACACCGCTATCTGTATGAACATGGAAATATCTACACCGCTACCTGTATAAACACAGAAATATTTACACCGCTACCTGTATAAACATGGAAGTATCAGCACCGCTATCGGTATGAACATGCCAATATCTACACGGCTATCTGTATGAACATGGAAATATCTACAACGCCATATGTATGAACATGGAAATATCTTCACCGCCATCTGTAGGAACATGGATATATCTACACAGCCATCTGTATGAACATGGAAATATCTACACCGCTATCTGTATGAACATGGAAATATCTACACCGCTATCTGTATGAACATGGAAATATCTTCACCGCCATCTGTATGAACATGGATATGTCTACACAGCCATCTGTATGAACATTTAAATATCTACACCGCCATCTGTATTAAGATGGAGATATCTACACAATTATCTGCATAAACATGGAAATATCTACACCGCTATCTGTATAAACATGGAAATATCTACACCGCTATCTGTATAAACATGGAAATATCTACACCGCTATCTGTATAAACATGGAAATATCTACACCGCTACCTGTATAAACATGGAAATATCAGCACCGCTATCAGTATGAACATGGAAGTTTCTACACCGCCATCTGTATGAACATGGAAATATCTTCACCGCCATCCGTATGAACATGGAAATGTCTGCACCGCTACCTGTATAAACATGGAAATATCAGCACCGCTGTCTGTATGAACATGGAAATATCTACACCGCTACCTGTATGAACATGGAAATATCGTCACCGACATCTGTATGAACATGGATATATCTACACAGCCATCTGTATGAACATGGAAATATCTTCACCGCCATCTGTATGAACATGGATATGTCTACACAGCCATCTGGATGAACATGGAAATATCTACACCGCTATCTGTATGAACATGGAAATATCTACACCGCTATCTGTATGAACATGGAAATATCTACACAGACATCTGGATGAACACGGAAATATCTACACCGCTATCTGTATGAACATGGAAATACATGCACCGCTATCTGTATGAACATGGAAATATCTACACCGCTATCTGTATGAACATGGAAATATCTACACCGCTATCTGTATGAACATGGAAATATCTACACCGCTATCTGTGCAAACATGCATACATCTTCACCGCTATCTGTATAAACATGGAAATACCTACACCGCTATCTGTATGAACATGGAAATATCTACACCGCTATCTGTTTGAACATGGAAATATCTACACCGCTATCTGCATGAAAAAGGAAATATCTACACAACTATCTGCATATAAATGGAAATATCTACACAGCTATCTCTATGCACATGGAAATAACTACACCGCTATCTCTATAAACATGGAAATATCTACACCGCCATCTGTATGAACATGGAAATATCTACACCGCCATCAGAATTAAGAAGGAGATATCTACACCGCTATCTGTATAAACATGGAAATATCTACACCGCTATCTGTATGAACATGGAAATATCTACACCGCTATCTGTGTAAACATGCATACATCTTCACCGCTATCTGTATAAACATGGAAATATCTACACCGCTATCTGTATGAACATGGAAATATCTACACCGCTATCTGTTTGAACATGGAAATATCTACACCGCTATCTGCATGAAAAAGGAAATATCTACACAACTATCGGCATATAAATTGAAATATCTACACAGCTATCTCTATGCACATGGAAATAACTACACCGCTATCTCTATAAACATGGAAATATCTACACCGCCATCTGTATGAACATGGAAATATCTACACCGCCATCAGAATTAAGAAGGAGATATCTACACCGCTATCTGTATAAACATGGAAATATCTACACCGCTATCTGTATGAACATGGAAATATCTACACCGCTATCTGTATAAACACGGAAATATGTACACCGCTACCTGTATAAACATGGAAGTATCAGCACCGCTATCGGTATGAACATGGCAATATCTACACGTCTATCTGTATGAACATGGAAATATCTACACCGCTATCTGTATAAACATGGAAATAACTTCACCGCCATCTGTATGAACATGGATATGTCTACACAGCCATCTGGATGAACATGGAAATATCTACAACGCTATCTGTATGAACATGGAAATATCTACACCGCTATCTGTATGAACATGGAAATATCTACACAGACATCTGGATGAACACGAAAATATCTACACCGCTATCTGTATGAACATGGAAATACATGCACCGCTATCTGTATGAACATGGAAATATCTACACCGCTATCTGTATGAACATGGAAATATCTACACCGCTATCTGTATGAACATGGAAATATCTTCACCGCCATCTGTATGAACATGGATATATCTACACAGCCATCTGGATGAACATAGAAATATCTACACCGCTATCTGTGTAAACATGCATAAATTTTCACCGCTATCTTTATAAACATGGAAATATCTACACCACTATCTTTATGAACATGGAAATATCTACACCGCTATCTGTATGAACATGGAAATATCTACACCGCTATCTGTATGAATATGGAAATATCTTCACCGCCATCTGTATGAACGTGGATATATCTGCACAGCCATCTGGATGAACATGGAAATATCTGCACCGCTATCTGTATGAAGATGGAAATATCTACACCGCTATCTGTATGAACATGGATATATCTACACCGCTATCTGTATAAACATGGAAATATCTACACCGCTATCTGTATAAACATGGAAATATCTACACCGCTACCTGTATAAACATGGAAATATCAGCACCGCTATCTGTATGAACATGGAAATATCTACACCGCCGTCTGTATGAACATGGAAATATCTGCACAGCTATCTGTATGAAGATGGAAATATCTGCACCGCTATCTGTATGAACATGGATATATCTACACAGCCATCTGGATGAACATGGAAATATCTACACTGCCATCTGTATGAACATGGAAATATCTTCACCGCCATCTGTAGGAACATAGATATATCTACACAGCCATCTGTATGAACATGGAAATATCTACACCGCTATCTGTATGAACATGGAAATATCTACACCGCTATCTGTATGAACATGGAAATATCTTCACCACCATCTGTATGAACATGGATATGTCTACACAGCCATCTGTATGAACATTTAAATATCTACACCGCCATCTGTATTAAGATGGACATATCTACACAACTATCTGCATAAACATGGAAATATCTACACCGCTATCTGTATAAACATGGAAATATCAACACCGCTATGTGTATAAACATGGAAATATCTACACCGCTATCTGTATAAACATGGAAATATCTACACCGCTACCTGTATAAACATGGAAATATCAGCACCGCTATCAGTATGAACATGGAAGTTTCTACACCGCCATCTGTATGAACATGGAAATATCTTCACCGCCATCCGTATGAACATGGAAATATCTGCACCGCCATCTGTATGAACATATAAATATCTACACCGCCATCTGTATTAAGATGGAGATATCTACACCGCAATCTGTATAAACATGGAAATATCTACACCGCTATCTGTATAAACATGGAAATATCTACACCGCTATCTGTATAAACATGGAAATATCTACACCGCTACCTGTATAAACATGGAAATATCAGCACCGCTATCTGTATGAACATGGAAATATCTACACCGCCGTCTGTATGAACATTCAAATATCTACACCGCTATCTGCATGAAAAAGGAAATATCTACACAACTATCTGCATATAAATGGAAATATCTACACAGCTATCTCTATGCACATGGAAAAAACTACACCGCTATCTCTATAAACATGGAAATATCTACACCGCCATCTGTATGAACATGGAAATATCTACACCGCCATCAGAATTAAGAAGGAGATATCTACACCGCTATCTGTATAAACATGGAAAAATCTACACCGCTATCTCTATGAACATGGAAATATCTACACCGCTATCTGTATGAACACGGAAATATGTACACCGCTACCTGTATAAACATGGAAGTATCAGCACCGCTATCGGTATGAACATGGCAATATCTACACGTCTATCTGTATGAACATGGAAATATCTACACCGCTATCTGTATAAACATGGAAATAACTTCACCGCCATCTGTATGAAAATGGATATGTCTACACAGCCATCTGGATGAACATGGAAATATCTACACCGCTGTCTGTATGAACATGGAAATATCTACACCGCTATCTGTATGAACATGGAAATATCTACACAGACATCTGGATGAACACGGAAATATCTACACCGCTATCTGTATGAACATGGAAATACATGCACCGCTATCTGTGTGAACATGGAATTATCTACACCGCTATCTGTATGAACATGGAAATATCTACACCGCTATCTGTATGAACATGGAAATACCTTCACCGCCATCTGTATGAACGTGGATATATCTACACAGCCATCTGGATGAACATAGAAATATCTACACCGCTATCTGTGTAAACATGCATACATTTTCACCGCTATCTGTATAAACATGGAAATATCTACACCACTATCTTTATGAACATGGAAATATCTACACCGCTATCTGTATGAACATGGAAATATCTACACCGCTATCTGTATGAACATGGAAATATCTTCACCGCCATCTGTATGAACATGGATATATCTACACAGCCATCTGGATGAACATGGAAATATCTGCACCGCTATCTGTATGAAGATGGAAATATCTACACCGCTATCTGTATAAACACGGAAATATGTACACCGCTACCTGTATAAACATGGAAGTATCAGCACCGCTATTGGTATGAACATGGCAATATCTACACGTCTATCTGTATGAACATGGAAATATCTACACCCCTATCTGTATAAACACGGAAATAACTTCACCGCCATCTGTATGAACATGGATATGTCTACACAGCCATCTGGATGAACATGGAAATATCTACACCGCTGTCTGTATGAACATGGACATATCTACACCGCTATCTGTATGAACATGGAAATATCTACACAGACATCTGGATGAACACGGAAATATCTACACCGCTATCTGTATGAACATGGAAATACATGCACCGCTATCTGTATGAACATGGAAATATCTACACCGCTATCTGTATGAACATGGAAATATCTACACCGCTATCTGTATGAACATGGAAATATCTTCACCGCCATCTGTATGAACGTGGATATATCTACACAGCCATCTGGATGAACATAGAAATATCTACACCGCTATCTGTGTAAACATGCATACATTTTCACCGCTATCTGTATAAACATGGAAATATCTACACCACTATCTTTATTAACATGGAAATATCTACACCGCTATCTGTATGAACATGGAAATATCTACACCGCTATCTGTATGAACATGGAAATATCTTCACCACCATCTGTATGAACATGGATATATCTACACAGCCATCTGGATGAACATGGAAATATCTCCACCTCTATCTGTATGAAGATGGAAATATCTACACCGCTATCTGTATGAACATGGATATATCTACACAGCCATCTGGATGAACATGGAAATATCTGCACCGCTATCTGTATGAAGATGGAAATATCTACACCGCTATCTGTATGAACATGGAAATATCTACACCGCTATCTGTATGAACATGGAAATATCTACACCGCTATCTGTATGAACATGGAAATATCTTCACCGCCATCTGTATGAACATGGATATGTCTACACAGCCATCTGTATGAACATTTAAATATCTACACCGCCATCTGGATTAAGATGGAGATATCTACACAACTATCTGCATAAACATGGAAATATCTACACCGCTATCTGTATAAACATGGAAATATCAACACCGCTATGTGTATAAACATGGAAATATCTACACCGCTATCTGTATAAACATGGAAATATCTACACCGCTACCTGTAGAAACATGGAAATATCAGCACCGCTATCAGTATGAACATGGAAGTTTCTACACCGCCATCTGTATGAACATGGAAATATCTTCACCGCCATCCGTATGAACATGGAAATATCTGCACCGCCATCTGTATGAACATATAAATATCTACACCGCCATCTGTATTAAGATGGAGATATCTACACCGCTATCTGTATAAACACGGAAATATCTACACCGCTGTCTGTATATACATGGAAATATCTACACCGCTATCTGTATAAACATGGAAATATCTACACCGCTACCTGTATAAACATGGAAATATCAGCACCGCTATCTGTATGAACATGGAAATATCTACACAGCCGTCTGTATGAACATGGAAATATCGTCACCGCCATCTGTATGAACATGGATATATCTACACAGCCATCTGGATGAACATGGAAATATCTTCACCGCCATCTGTATGAACATGGATATGTCTACACAGCCATCTGGATGAACATGGAAATATCTACACCGCTATCTGTATGAACATGGAAATATCTACACCGCTATCTGTATGAACATGGAAATATCTACACAGACATCTGGATGAACACGGAAATATCTACACCGCTATCTGTATGAACATGGAAATACATGCACCGCTATCTGTATGAACATGGAAATATCTACACCGCTATCTGTATGAACATGGAAATATCTTCACCGCCATCTGTATGAACATGGATATATCTACACAGCCATCTGGATGAACATGGAAATATCTACACCGCTATCTGTGTAAACATACATACATTTTCACCGCTATCTGTATAAACATGGAAATATCTACACCGCTATCTTTATGAACATGGAAATATCTACACCGCTATCTGTATGAACATGGAAATATCTACACCGCTATCTGTATGAACATGGAAATATCTTCACCGCCATCTGTATGAACATGGATATATCTACACAGCCATCTGGATGAACATGGAAATATCTGCACCGCTATCTGTATGAAGATGGAAATATCTACACCGCTATCTGTATCAACATGGATATATCTACACAGCCATCTGGATGAACATGGAAATATCTACACCGCTATCTGTATGAACATGGAAATATCTTCACCGCCATCTGTAGGAACATGGATATATCTACACAGCCATCTGTATGAACATGGAAATATCTACACCGCTATCTGTATGAACATGGAAATATCTACACCGCTATCTGTATGAACATGGAAATATCTTCACCGCCATCTGTATGAACATGGATATGTCTACACAGCCATCTGTATGAACATTTAAATATCTACACCGCCATCTGTATTAAGATGGAGATATCTACACAACTATCTGCATAAACATGGAAATATCTACACCGCTATCTGTATAAACATGGAAATATCTACACCGCTATGTGTATAAACATGGAAATATCTACACCGCCGTCTCTATGAACATGGAAATATCGTCACCGCCATCTGTATGAACATGGATATATCTACACAGCCATCTGTATGAACATGGAAATATCTTCACCGCCATCTGTATGAACATGGATATGTCTACACAGCCATCTGGACGAACATGGAAATATCTACACCGCTATCTGTATGAACATGGAAATATCTACACCGCTATCTGTATGAACATGGAAATATCTACACAGACATCTGGATGAACACGGAAATATCTACACCGCTATCTGTATGAACATGGAAATACATGCACCGCTATCTGTATGAACATGGAAATATCTACACCGCTATCTGTATGAACATGGAAATACATACAACGCTATCTGAATGAACAAGGAAATATCTACACCGCTTTCTGTATGAACATGGAAATATCTACACCGCTATCTGTATGAACATGGAAATATCTTCACCGCCATCTGTATGAACATGGATATATCTACACAGCCATCTGGATGAACATGGAAATATCTGCACCGCTATCTGTATGAAGATGGAAATATCTACAACGCTATCTGTATGAACATGGATATATCTACACAGCCATCTGGATGAACATGGAAATATCTACACTGCTATCTGTGTAAACATGCATACATCTTCACCGCTATCTGTATAAACATGGAAATATCTACACCGCTATCTTTCTGAACATGGAAATATCTACACTGCTAACTGTTTGAACAGGGAAATATATACACCGCTATCAGCATGAAAATTGAAATATCTACACAGCTATCTGCATATACATGGTAATATCTACACAGCTATCTCTTTACACATGGAAATAACTGCACCACTATCTGTATGAACATGGAAATATCTACACCGCCGTCTGCATGAACATGGAAATATCTGCACCGCCATCTGTATGAACATATAAATATCTACACCGCCATCTGTATTAAGATGGAGATATCTACACCGCTATCTGTACAAACATGGAAATATCTACACCAATATCTGTATGAACATGGAAATATATACACCGCTATCTGTTTGAACAGGGAAGTATATACACCGCTATCTGCTTGAAAATGGAAATATCTACACAGCAATCTGCATATACATGGGAATATCTACACAGCTATCTCTTTACACATGGAAATAACTACACCGCTATCTGTATGAACATGGAAATATCTACACCGCCATCTACATGAACATGGAAATATCTGCACCGCCATCTGAATGAACATATAAATATCTACACCGCCATCTGTATTAAGATGGAGATATCTACACCGCTATCTGTATAAAGATGTAAATATCTACACCGCTATGTGTATAAACATGGAAATATCTACACCGCTATCTGTATAAACAAGGAAATATCTACACCGCTACCTGCATAAACATGGAAATATCAGCACCGCTATCAGTATGAACATGGAAGTATCTACACCGCCATCTGTATGAACATGGAAATATCTTCACCGCCATCTGTATGAACATGGAAATATCTGCACCGCCATCTCTATGAACATATAAATATCTACACCGCCATCTGTATTAAGATGGAGATATCTACACCGCTATCTGTATGAACATGGAAATATCTACACCGCTATGTGTATAAACATGGAAATATCTACACCGCTATCTGTATAAACATGTTAATATCTACACTGCTACCTGTATAAACATGGAAATATCAGCACCGCTATCTGTATGAACATGGAAATATCTACACCGCTATCTGTATGAACATGGAAATATCTTCACCGCCATCTGTATGAACATGGATATATCTACACAGCCATCTGTATGAACATGGAAATATCTTCACCGCCATCTGTATGAACATGGATATGTCTACACAGCCGTCTGGATGAACATGGAAATATCTACACAGCTATCTGTATGAACATGGAAATATCTACACCGCTATCTGTGTAAACATGCATACATCTTCACCGCTATCTGTATAAACATGGAAATATCCACACCGCTATCTGTATGAACATGGAAATATCTACACCGCTATCTGTTTGAACATGGAAATATCTACACCACTATCTGCATGAAAATGGAAATATCTACACAGCTTTCTGCATATACATGAAAATATCTACACAGCTAAATCTTTGCACATGGAAATAACTACACCGCTATCTCTATAAACATGAAAATATCTACACCACCATCTGTATGAAAATGGAAATATCTGCACCGCCATCAGTATGAACATATAAATATCTACACTGCCGTCTGTATTAAGAAGGAGATACCTACACCGCTATCTGTATAAACATGGAAATATCTACACCGCTATCTATATGAACATGGAAATATCTACACCGCTAACTGTATAAACACAGAAATATGTACAACGCTACCTGTATAAACATGGAAGTATCAGCACCGCTATCGGTATGAACCTGCCAATATCTACAAGGCTATCTGTATGAACATGGAAATATCTACACCGCCATCTGTATGAACATGGAAATATCTTCACCGCCATCTGTAGGAACATGGATATATCTACACAGCCATCTGTATGAACATGGAAATATCTACACCGCTATCTGTATGAACATGGAAATATCTACACCGCTATCTGTATGAACATGGAAATATCTTCACCGCCATCTGTATGAACATGGATATGTCTACACAGCCATCTGTATGAACATTTAAATATCTACACCGCCATCTGTATTAAGATGGAGATATCTTCACAACTATCTGCATAAACATGGAAATATCTACACCGCTATCTGTATAAACATGGAAATATCTACACGGCTATGTGTATAAACATGGAAATATCTACACCGCTATCTGTATAAACATGGAAATATCTACACCGCTACCTGTATAAACATGGAAATATCAGCACCGCTATCACTATGAAAAAGGAAGTTTCTACACCGCCATCTGTATGAACATGGAAATATCTTCACCGCCATCCGTATGAACATGGAAATATCTGCACCGCCATCTGTATGAACATATAAATATCTACACCGCCATCTGTATTAAGATGGAGATATCTACACCGCTATCTGTAAAAACATGGAAATATCTACACCGCTATCTGTATAAACATGGAAATATCTACACCGCTATCTGTATAAACATGGAAATATCTACACCACTACCTGTATAAACATGGAAATATCAGCACCGCTATCTGTATGAACATGGAAATATCTACACCGCCGACTGTATGAACATGGAAATATCGTCACCGCCATCTGTATGAACATGGATATATCTACACAGCCATCTGTATGAACATGGAAATGTCTTCACCGCCATCTGTATGAACATGGATATGTCTACACAGAAATCTGGATGAACATGGAAATATCTACACCGCTATCTGTATGAACATGGAAATATCTACACCGCTATCTGTATGAACATGGAAATATCTACACACACATCTGGATGAACACGGAAATAACTACACCGCTATCTGTATGAACATGGAAATACATGCACCGCTATCTGTATGAACATGGAAATATCTACACCGCTATCTGTATGAACATGGAAATATCTTCACCGCCATCTGTATGAACATGGATATATATACACAGCCATCTGGATGAACATGGAAATATCTACACCGCTATCTGTGTAAACATGCATACATTTTCACCGGTATCTGTATAAACATGGAAATATCTACACCGCTATCTTTATGAACATGGAAATATCTACACCGCTATCTGTATGAACATGGAAATATCTACACCGCTATCTGTATGAACATGGAAATATCTTCACCGCCATCTGTATGAACATGGATATATCTACTCAGCCATCTGGATGAACATGGAAATATCTGCACCGCTATCTGTATGAAGATGGAAATATCTACACCGCTATCTGTATGAACATGGATATATCCACACAGCCATCTGGATGAACATGGAAATATCTACACCGCCATCTGTATGAACATGGAAATATCTTCACCGCCATCTGTAGGAACATGGATATATCTACACAACCATCTGTATGAACATGGAAATATCTACACCGCTATCTGTATGAACATGGAAATATCTACAAAGCTATCTGTATGAACATGGAAATATCTTCACCGCCATCTGTATGAACATGGATATGTCTACACAGCCATCTGTATGAACATTTAAATATCTACACCGCCATCTGTATTAAGATGGAGATATCTACACAACTATCTGCATAAACATGGAAATATCTACACCGCTATCTGTATAAACATGGAAATATCTACACCGCTATGTGTATAAACATGGAAATATCTACACCGCTATCTGTATAAACATGGAAATATCTACACCTCTACCTGTATAAACATGGAAATATCTGCACCGCTATCAGTATGAACATGGAAGTTTCTACACCGCCATCTGTATGAACATGGAAATATCTTCACCGCCATCCGTATGAACATGGAAATACCTTCACCGCCATCTGTATGAACATATAAATATCTACACCGCCATCTGTATTAAGATGGAGATATCTACACCGCTATCTGTAAAAACATGGAAATATCTACACCGCTATCTGTATAAACATGGAAATATCTACACCGCTATCTGTATAAACATGGAAATATCTACACCGCTATCTGTATGAACATGGGAATATCTACACCGTTACCTGTATAAACACGGAAATATGTACACCGCTACCTATATAAACATGGAAGTATCAGCACCGCTATCGGTATGAACATGGCAATATCTACACGGCTATCTGTATGAACATGGAAATACCTACAACGCCATCTGTACGAACATGGAAATAACTTCACCGCCATCTGCATGAACATGGATATATCTACACAGCCATCTGGATGAACATGGAAATATCTACACCGCTATCTGTATGAACATGGAAATATTTACACCGCTATCTGTATGAACATGGAAATATCTACACAGCCATCAGGATGAACATGGAAATATCTACACCGCTATCTGTATGAACATGGAAATACATACAACGCTATTTGTATGAACATGGAAATATCTACACCGCTATCTGTATGAACATGGAAATATCTACTCCGCTATCTGTATGAACATGGAAATATCTTCACCGCCATCTGTATGAACATGGATATATCTACACAGCCATGTGGATGAACATGGAAATATCTACACCGATATCTGTGAAAACATGCATACATCTTCACCGCTATCTGTATAAACATGGAAATATCTACACCGCTATCTTTATGAACATGGAAATATCTACACCCCTAACTGTTTGAACAGGGAAATATATACACCGCTATCTGCATGAAAACGGAAATATCTAAACCACTATCTGTATGAACATGGAAATACATACACCCCTATCTGTATGAACATGGAAATATCTACACCGCTGTCTGTATGAACATGGAAATATCTACACCGCTATCTGTATAAACATTGAAATATCTTCATGGCCATTAGTATGAACATGGATATATCTACACAGCCATCTGGATGAACATGGAAATATCTGCACCGCTATCAGTATGAACATGGAAATATCTACACCTCTATCTGTATGAACATGGATATATCTACACAGCCATCTGGATGAACATGGAAATATCAACACCGCTATCTGTGTAAACATGCATACATCTACACCGCTGTCTGTATAAACATGGAAATATCTACACCGCTATCTTTATGAACATGGAAATATCTACAGCAGTATCTGTTTGAACAGGGAAATATATACACCGCTATCTGCATGAAAACGGAAATATCTACACAGCTATCTGCTTATACATGGAAATATCTTCACAGCTATCTCTTTACTCATGGAAATAACTTCACCGCTATCTGTACGAACATGGAAATATCTACACCGCCATCTGTATGAACATGGAAATATCTGCACCGACATCTGTATGAACATTTAAATATCTACACCGCCATCTGTATTAAGATGGAGATATCTACACCACTATCTGCATAAACATGGAAATACCTACACCTCTATCTGTATAAACATGGAAATATCTACACCGCTATGTGTATAAACATGGAAATATCTACACTGCTATCTGTATAAACATGGAAATATCTACACCGCTACCTGTATAAACATGGAAATATCAGCAACGCTATCAGTATGAACATGGAAGTTTCTACACCCCCATCTGTATGAACATGGAAATATCTTCACTGCCATCCGTATGAACATGGAAATATCTGCACCGCCATCTGTATGAACATATAAATATCTACACCGCCATCTGTATTAAGATGGAGATGTCTACACCGCTATCTGTATAAACATGGAAATATCTACACCGCTATCTGTATGAACATGGAAATATCTACACCGCTACCTGTATGAACATGGAAATATCTTCACCGCCATCTGTATGAACATGGATATATCTACACAGCCATCTGGATGAACGTGGAAATATCTACACCGCTATCTGTGTAAACATGCATACAACTTCACTGCTATCTGTATAAACATGGAAATATCTACACCGCTATCTTTATGAACATGGAAATATCTACACAGCTAACTGTTTGAACAGGGAAATATATACACCGCTATCTGCATGAAAATGGAAATATCTACACCGCTATCTGTATGAACATTGAAATACATACACCGCTATCTGTATGAACATGGAAATATCTACACCGCTATGTGTATAAACGTGGAAATATCTACACCGCTATCTGTATAAACATGGAAATATCTACACCGCTACATGTATAAATATGGAAATATCAGCCCGGCTATCTGTAGAAACATGGAAATATAAACCCCGCTATCTGTATGAACATGTAAATATCTACACCGCCATCTGTATGAACATGGAAATATCTTCACCGCCATCTGTAGGAACATGGATATATCTACACAACCATCTGTAAAACATGGAAATATCTACACCGCTATCTGTATGAACATGGAAATATCTACACCGCTATCTGTATGAACATGGAAATATCTTCACCGCCATCTGTATGAACATGGATATGTCTACACAGCCATCTGAATGAACATTTAAATATCTACACCGCCATCTGTATTAAGATGGAGATATCTACACAACTATCTGCATAAACATGGAAATATCTACACCGCTATCTGTATAAACATGGAAATATCTACACCGCTACGTGTATAAACATGGAAATATCTACACCGCAATCTGTATAAACATGGAAATATCTACACCGCTACCTGTATAAACATGGAAATATCAGCACCGCTATCAGTATGAACAGGGAAGTTTCTACAACGCCATCTGTATGAACATGGAAATATCTTCACCGCCATCCGTATGGACATGGAAATATCTGCACCGCCATCTGTATGAACATATAAATATCTACACCGCCATCTGTATTAAGATGGAGATACCTACACCGCTATCTGTATAAACATGGAAATATCTACACCGCTATCTGTATAAACATGGAAATATCTACACCGCTATCTGTATAAACATGGAAATATATACACCGATAACTGTATAAACATGGAAATATCAGCACCGCTATCTGTATTAACATGGAAATATCTACACCGCCGTCTGTATGAACATGGAAATATCGTCACCGCCATCTGTATGAACATGGATATATCCACACAGCCATCTGTATGAACATGGAAATATCTTCACCGCCATATGTATGAACATGGATATGTCTACACAGCCATCTGGATGAACATGGAAATATCTACACCGCTATCTGTATGAACATTGAAATATCTACACCGCTATCTGTATGAACATGGAAATACATGCACCGCTATCTGTATGAACATGGAAATATCTACACCGCTATCTGTATGAACATGGAAATATCTACACCGCAATCTGTATGAACATGGAAATATCTTCACCGCCATCTGTATGAACATGGATATATCTACACAACCATCTGGAAGAACATGGAAATATCTACACCGCTATCTGTGTAAACATGCATACATTTTCACCGCTATCTGTATCAACATGGAAATATCTACACCGCTATCTTTATGAACATGGAAATATCTACACCGCTATCTGTATGAACATGGAAATACATGCACCGCTATCTGTATGAACATGGAAATAACTACACCGCTATCTGTATGAACATGGAAATATCTACACCGCTATCTGTATGAACATGGAAATATCTTCACCGCCATCTGTATGAACATGGATATATCTACACAGCCCTCTGGATGAACATGGAAATATCTACACCGCTATCTGTGTAAACATGCATACATTTTCACCGCTATCTGTATAAACATGGAAATATCTATACCGCTATCTTTATGAACATGGAAATATCTACACCGCTATCTGTTTGAACATGGAGATATTTACAGCGCTATCTGCTTGAAAATGGAAATATCTACACTGCTATCTGTATGAACATGGAAATACATACAACGCTATCTGAATGAACAAGGAAATATCTACACCGCTTTCTGTATGAACATGGAAATATCTACACCGCTATCTGTATGAACATGGAAATATCTTCACCGCCATCTGTATGAACATGGATATATCTACACAGCCATCTGGATGAACATGGAAATATCTGCACCGCTATCTGTATGAAGATGGAAATATCTACAACGCTATCTGTATGAACATGGATATATCTACACAGCCATCTGAATGAACATGGAAATATCTACACTGCTATCTGTGTAAACATGCATACATCTTCACCGCTATCTGTATAAACATGGAAATATCTACACCGCTATCTTTCTGAACATGGAAATATCTACACTGCTAACTGTTTGAACATGGAAATATATACACCGCTATCAGCATGAAAATTGAAATATCTACACAGCTATCTGCATATACATGGTAATATCTACACAGCTATCTCTTTACACATGGAAATAACTGCACCACTATCTGTATGAACATGGAAATATCTACACCGCCGTCTGCATGAACATGGAAATATCTGCACCGCCATCTGTATGAACATATAAATATCTACACCGCCATCTGTATTAAGATGGAGATATCTACACCGCTATCTGTACAAACATGGAAATATCTACACCAATATCTGTATGAACATGGAAATATATACACCGCTATCTGTTTGAACAGGGAAGTATATACACCGCTATCTGCTTGAAAATGGAAATATCTACACAGCTATCTGCATATACATGGGAATATCTACACAGCTATCTCTTTACACATGGAAATAACTACACCGCTATCTGTATGAACATGGAAATATCTACACCGCTATCTGTATGAACATGGAAATATCTACACCGCTATCTGTATGAACATGGAAATATCTTCACCGCCATCTGTATGAACATGGATATAACTACACAGACATCTGGATGAACATGGAAATATCTACACCGCTATCTGTATTAACATGGAAATAGCTACACCGCAATCTGTATGAACATGGAAATATCTACACCACTATCTGTATGAACATGGAAATATCTACACTGCTATCTGTATGAACATGGAATTATCTTCACCGCCATCTGTATGAACATGGATATATCTACACAGCCATCCGGATGAACATGGAAATATCTAAACCGCTATCTGTATGAACATGGAAATAGCTACACAGCTATCTGTATGAACATGGAAATATCTACACAGCTATCTGTATGAACATGGAAATATCTACACTGCTATCTGTATGAACATGGAAATATCTTCACCGCCATCTGTATGAACATGGACATATCTACAGAGCCATCTGGATGAACATGGAAATATCTACAAAGCTATCTGTATGAACATGGAAATATCTACACCGCTATCTGTGTAAACATGCATACATCTTCACCGCTATCTGTATAAACATGGAAATATCTACACCGCTATCTTTCTGAACATGGAAATATCTACACTGCTAACTGTTTGAACAGGGAAATATATACACCGCTATCAGCATGAAAATTGAAATATCTACACAGCTATCTGCATATACATGGTAATATCTACACAGCTATCTCTTTACACATGGAAATAACTGCACCACTATCTGTATGAACATGGAAATATCTACACCGCCGTCTGCATGAACATGGAAATATCTGCACCGCCATCTGTATGAACATATAAATATCTACACCGCCATCTGTATTAAGATGGAGATATCTACACCGCTCTCTGTACAAACATGGAAATATCTACACCAATATCCGTATGAACATGGAAATATATACACCGCTATCTGTTTGAACAGGGAAGTATATACACCGCTATCTGCTTGAAAATGGAAATATCTACACAGCTATCTGCATATACATGGGAATATCTACACAGCTATCTCTTTACACATGGAAATAACTACACCGCTATCTGTATGAACATGGAAATATCTACACCGCTATCTGTATGAACATGGAAATATCTACACCGCTATCTGTATGAACATGGAAATATCTTCACCGCCATCTGGATGAACATGGATATAACTACACAGCCATCTGGATGAACATGGAAATATCTACACCGCTATCTGTATTAACATGGAAATAGCTACACCGCAATCTGTATGAACATGGAAATAGCTACACAGCTATCTGTATGAACATGGAAATATCTACACAGCTATCTGTATGAACATGGAAATATCTACACTGCTAATTGTATGAACATGGAAATATCTTCACCGCCATCTGTATGAACATGGACATATCTACAGAGCCATCTGGATGAACATGGAAATATCTACAAAGCCATCTGTATGAACATGGAAATATCTACACCACTATCTGTGTAAACATGCATACATCTTCAACGCTATCTGTATAAACATGGAAATATCTACACCGCTATCTGTATGAACATGGAAATATCTACACCGCTATCTGTATGAACATGGATATATCTACACAACCATCTGTATGAACATGGAAATATCTACACCACTACCTGTATGAAAATGGAAATATCTACTCCGCTATCTGTATGAACATGGACATATCTACACAGCCATCTGGATGAACATGGAAATATCTACACCGCTATCTGTATGAACAAGGAAATATCTATACCGCTATCTGTGTAAATATGCATACATCTTCACCGCAATCTGTATAAACATGGAAATATCTACACCGCTATCTGTATGAACATGGAAATATCTACACCGCTGTATGAACATGGAAATATCTGCACCGCTATCTGTGTAAACATGCATACATCTTCACCGCTATCTGTATAAACATGGAAATATCTACACTGCTATCTGTATGAACATGGAAATATCTACACCGCTATCAGTATGAACATGGAAATATCTGCACCGCTATCTGTTTGAACATGGAAATATCTACACCGCTATCTGCATGAAAGTGGAAATATCTACACTGCTATCTGCATATTCATGGAAATATCTACACAGCTATCTTTTACACATGGAAATAACTACACCGCTATCTGTATGAACATGGAAATATCTACACCGCCATCTGTATGAACATGGAAATATCTGCACCGCCAACTGTATGAACATATAAATATCTACACCGCCATCTGTATTAAGATGGAGATATCTACACCGCTATCTGTATAAACATGGAAATATCTACACCGCTATCTGTATAAACGTGGAAATATCTACACCGCTATCTGTATAAACATGGAAATATCTACACCGCTACCTGTATAAACATGGAAATATCAGCACCGCTATCTGTATGAACATGGAAATATCTACACCGCTATCTGTATGAACATGGAAATATCTACACCGCTATCTGTATGAACATGGAAATATCTACACCGCTATCTGTATGAACAGGGAAATATCTACACCGCTATCTGTTTGAACAAGGAAATATCTAAACCGCTGTCTGCATGAAAATGGAAATATCTACAAAGCTATCTGCATATACATGGAAATATCTACACAGCTATCTCTTTACACATGGAAATAACTACACCGCTATATAAACATGGAAATGTCTACACCGCCATCTGCATGAACATGGAAATATCTGCACCGCCATCTCTATGAACATATAAACATCTACACAGCCATCTGTATTAAGAAGGAGATATCTGCAACGCTATCTGTATAAACATGGAAATATCTACACCGCTATCTGTATAAACATGTTAACATCTACACTGCTATATGTATAAACATGGAAATATCTACACCGCTACCTGTATAAACATGGAAATATCAGCACCGCTATCGGTATGAACATGGAAATATCTACACCGCTATCTGTTTGAACATCTAAATATCTAAACCGCTATCTGCATGAAAATAGAAATATCTACACAGCTATCTGCATATACATGGAAATATCTACAAAGCTATCTCTACACACATGGAAATAACTACACCGCTATCTGTATGAACATGGAAATATCTACACCGCTATCTGTATGAACATGGAAATATCTACACCGCCATGTGTATGAACATGGAAATATCTGCACCGCCAACTGTATGAACATATAACTATCTACACCGCCATCTTTATTAAGATGGAGATATCTACACCGCTATCTGTATAAACATGGAAATATCTACGCCGCTACCTGTATAAACATGGAAATATCTACACCGCTATCTGTATAAACATGGAAATATGTACACCGCTACCTGTATAAACATGGAAATACCAGCACCGCTATCTGTATGAACATGGAAATATCTACACCGCTATCTGTATGAACATGGAAATATCTACACCGCTATCTGTATGAACATGGAAATATCTACACCGCTATCTGTATGAACGTGGAAATATCTACACCGCTATCTGAACATGAAAATATCTACACCGCTGTCTGCATGAAAATGGAAATATCTACACAGCTATCTGCATATACATGGAAATATCTACACAGCTACCTCTTTTCACATGCAAATAACTACACCACAATCTCTATAAACTTGGAAATATCTACACTGCCATCTCTATGCACATGGAAATATCTGCACCGCCATCTGTATGAACATATAAACATCTACACAGCCATCTGTATTAAGAAGGAGATATCTACACCGCTATCTGTATAAACATGGAAATATCTACACCGCTATCTGTATAAACATGGAAATATCCACACCGCAATCTGTATAAACATGGAAATATCTACACCGCTACCTGTATAAACATGGAAATATCAGCACCGCTATCGGTATGAACATGGAAATATCTACACCGCTATCTGTATGAACATGGAAATATCTACACCGCTATCTGTATGAACATGGAAATATATTCACCGTCATCTGTATGAACATGGATATGTCTACACAGCCATCTGTATGAACATGGAAATATCTACACCGCTATCTGTATGAACATGGAAATATCTACACCGCTGTCTGTATGAACATGGAAATATCTACAGCGCCATCTGTATGAACATGGAAATATCTGCACCGCCATCTGTATGAACATTTAAATATCTACACCGCCATCTGCTTTAAGATGGAGATATCTTCACCGCTCTCTGTATAAACTTGGAAATATCTACACCGCTACCTGTATAAACATGGAAATATCAGCACCGCTATCTATATGAACATGGAAATATCTACACCGCTATGTCTATGAACATGGAAATATCTACACCGCTATCTGTTTAAACATGGAAATATCTAAACCGCTATCTTCATGAAAATGGAAAAATCTACACAGCTATCTGCATATACATGGAAATATCTACACAGCTATCTCATTACACATGGAAATATCTACACTGCTATCTGTATGAACATGGAAATATCTTCACCGCCATCTGTATGAACATGGATATATCTACACAGCCATCAGGATGAACATGGAAATATCTACACCGCTATCTGTATGAACATGGAAATATCTACACCGCTATCTGTGTAAATATGCATACATCTTCACCGCAATCTGTATAAACATGGAAATATCTACACCGCTATCTGTATGAACATGGATATATCTACACCGCTGTTTGAACATGGAAATATCTACACCGCTATCTGTGTAAACATGCATACATCTTCACCGCTATCTGTATAAACATGGAAATATCTACTCTGCTATCTGTATGAACAAGGAAATATCTACACCGCTATCTGTATGAACATGGAAATATCTACACCGCTATCTGTTTGAACATGGAAATATCTACACCGCTATCTGCATGAAAATGGAAATATCTACACTGCTATCTGCATATTCATGGAAATATCTACACAGCTATCTCTTTACACATGGAAATAACTACACCGCTATCTGTATGAACATGGAAATAACTACACCGCCATCAGTATGAACATGGAAATATCTGCACCGCCAACTGTATGAGCATATATATATCTACTCCGCCATCTGTATTAAGATGGAGATATCTACACCGCTATCTGTATAAACATGGAAATATCTACACCGCTATCTGTATAAACATGGAAATATGTACACCGCTATCTATATTAACATGGAAATATCTACACCGCTACCTGTATAAACATGGAAATATCAGCACCGCTATCTGTATGAACATGGAAATATCTACACCGCTATCTGTATAAACATGGAAATATCTACACCGCTACCTGTATAAACATGGAAATATCAGCACTGCTATCAGTATGAACATGGAAATATCTACACCGCTATGTGTATAAACATGGAAATATCTACACCGCCGTCTGTATGAACATGGAAATATCGTCACCGCCATCTGTATGAACATGGATATATCTACACAGCCATCTGTATGAACATGGAAATATCTTCAACGCCATCTGTATGAACATGGATATGTCTACACAGCCATCTGGACGAACATGGAAATATCTACACCGCTATCTGTATGAACATGGAAATATCTACACCGCTATCTGTATGAACATGGAAATATCTACACAGACATCTGGATGAACACGGAAATATCTACACCGCTATCTGTATGAACATGGAAATACATGCACCGCTATCTGTATGAACATGGAAATATCTACACCGCTATCTGTATGAACATGGAAATACATACAACGCTATCTGAATGAACAAGGAAATATCTACACCGCTTTCTGTATGAACATGGAAATATCTACACCGCTATCTGTATGAACATGGAAATATCTTCACCGCCATCTGTATGAACATGGATATATCTACACAGCCATCTGGATGAACATGGAAATATCTGCACCGCTATCTGTATGAAGATGGAAATATCTACAACGCTATCTGTATGAACATGGATATATCTACACAGCCATCTGGATGAACATGGAAATATCTACACTGCTATCTGTGTAAACATGCATACATCTTCACCGCTATCTGTATAAACATGGAAATATCTACACCGCTATCTTTCTGAACATGGAAATATCTACACTGCTAACTGTTTGAACAGGGAAATATATACACCACTATCAGCATGAAAATTGAAATATCTACACAGCTATCTGCATATACATGGTAATATCTACACAGCTATCTCTTTACACATGGAAATAACTGCACCACTATCTGTATGAACATGGAAATATCTACACCGCCGTCTGCATGAACATGGAAATATCTGCACCGCCATCTGTATGAACATATAAATATCTACACCGCCATCTGTATTAAGATGGAGATATCTACACCGCTATCTGTACAAACATGGAAATATCTACACCAATATCTGTATGAACATGGAAATATATACACCGCTATCTGTTTGAACAGGGAAGTATATTCACCGCTATCTGCTTGAAAATGGAAATATCTACACAGCAATCTGCATATACATGGGAATATCTACACAGCTATCTCTTTACACATGGAAATAACTACACCGCTATCTGTATGAACATGGAAATATCTACACCGCCATCTGCATGAACATGGAAATATCTGCACCGCCATCTGAATGAACATATAAATATCTACACCGCCATCTGTATTAAGATGGATATCTACACCGCTATCTGTATAAAGATGGAAATATCTACACCGCTATGTGTATAAACATGGAAATATCTACACCGCTATCTGTATAAACAAGGAAATATCTACACCGCTACCTGCATAAACATGGAAATATCAGCACCGCTATCAGTATGAACATGGAAGTATCTACACCGCCTTCTGTATGAACATGGAAATATCTTCACCGCCATCTGTATGAACATGGAAATATCTGCACCGCCATCTCTATGAACATATAAATATCTACACCGCCATCTGTATTAAGATGGAGATATCTACACCGCTATCTGTATGAACATGGAAATATCTACACCGCTATGTGTATAAACATGGAAATATCTACACCGCTATCTGTATAAACATGTTAATATCTACACTGCTACCTGTATAAACATGGAAATATCAGCACCGCTATCTGTATGAACATGGAAATATCTACACCGCCATCTGCATGAACACGGAAAAATCTTCACCGTCATCTGTATGAACATGGATATATCTACACAGCCATCTGTATGAACATGGAAATATCTTCACCGCCATCTGTATGAACATGGATATGTCTACACAGCCGTCTGGATGAACATGGAAATATCTACACAGCTATCTGTATGAACATGGAAATATCTACACCGCTATCTGTGTAAACATGCATACATCTTCACCGCTATCTGTATAAACATGGAAATATCCACACCGCTATCTGTATGAACATGGAAATATCTACACCGCTATCTGTTTGAACATGGAAATATCTACACCACTATCCGCATGAAAATGGAAATATCTACACAGCTTTCTGCATATACATGAAAATATCTACACAGCTATCTCTTTGCACATGGAAATAACTACACCGCTATCTCTATAAACATGGAAATATCTACACCACCATCTGTATGAAAATGGAAATATCTGCACCTCCATCTGTATGAACATATAAATATCTACACTGCCGTCTGTATTAAGAAGGAGATACCTACACCGCTATCTGTATAAACATGGAAATATCTACACCGCTATCTGTATGAACATGGAAATATCTACACCGCTAACTGTATAAACACAGAAATATGTACAACGCTACCTGTATAAACATGGAAGTATCAGCACCGCTATCGGTATGAACCTGCCAATATCTACACGGCTATCTGTATGAACATGGAAATATCTACACCGCCATCTGTATGAACATGGAAATATCTTCACCGCCATCTGTAGGAACATGGATATATCTACACAGCCATCTGTATGAACATGGAAATATCTACACCGCTATCTGTATGAACATGGAAATATCTACACCGCTATCTGTATGAACATGGAAATATCTTCACCGCCATCTGTATGAACATGGATATGTCTACACAGCCATCTGTATAAACATTTAAATATCTACACCGCCATCTGTATTAAGATGGAGATATCTACACAACTATCTGCATAAACATGGAAATATCTACACCGCTATCTGTATAAACATGGAAATATCTACACGGCTATGTGTATAAACATGGAAATATCTACACCGCTATCTGTATAAACATGGAAATATCTACACCGCTACCTGTATAAACATGGAAATATCAGCACCGCTATCACTATGAACATGGAAGTTTCTACACCGCCATCTGTATGAACATGGAAATATCTTCACCGCCATCCGTATGAACATGGAAATATCTGCACCGCCATCTGTATGAACATATAAATATCTACACCGCCATCTGTATTAAGATGGAGATATCTACACCGCTATCTGTAAAAACATGGAAATATCTACACCGCTATCTGTATAAACATGGAAATATCTACACCGCTATCTGTATAAACATGGAAATATCTACACCACTACCTGTATAAACACGGAAATATCAGCACCGCTATCTGTATGAACATGGAAATATCTACACCGCCGACTGTATGAACATGGAAATATCGTCACCGCCATCTGTATGAACATGGATATATCTACACAGCCATCTGTATGAACATGGAAATGTCTTCACCGCCATCTGTATGAACATGGATATGTCTACACAGAAATCTGGATGAACATGGAAATATCTACACCGCTATCTGTATGAACATGGAAATATCTACACCGCTATCTGTATGAACATGGAAATATCTACACAGACATCTGGATGAACACGGAAATAACTACACCGCTATCTGTATGAACATGGAAATACATGCACCGCTATCTGTATGAACATGGAAATATCTACACCGCTATCTGTATGAACATGGAAATATCTTCACCGCCATCTGTATGAACATGGATATATCTACACAGCCATCTGGATGAACATGGAAATATCTACACCGCTATCTGTGTAAACATGCATACATTTTCACCGGTATCTGTATAAACATGGAAATATCTACACCGCTATCTTTATGAACATGGAAATATCTACACCGCTATCTGTATGAACATGGAAATATCTACACCGCTATCTGTATGAACATGGAAATATCTTCACCGCCATCTGTATGAACATGGATATATCTACTCAGCCATCTGGATGAACATGGAAATATCTGCACCGCTATCTGTATGAAGATGGAAATATCTACACCGCTATCTGTATGAACATGGATATATCCACACAGCCATCTGGATGAACATGGAAATATCTACACCGCCATCTGTATGAACATGGAAATATCTTCACCGCCATCTGTAGGAACATGGATATATCTACACAACCATCTGTATGAACATGGAAATATCTACACCGCTATCTGTATGAACATGGAAATATCTACAAAGCTATCTGTATGAACATGGAAATATCTTCACCGCCATCTGTATGAACATGGATATGTCTACACAGCCATCTGTATGAACATTTAAATATCTACACCGCCATCTGTATTAAGATGGAGATATCTACACAACTATCTGCATAAACATGGAAATATCTACACCGCTATCTGTATAAACATGGAAATATCTACACCGCTATGTGTATAAACATGGAAATATATACACCGCTATCTGTATAAACATGGAAATATCTACACCTCTACCTGTATAAACATGGAAATATCTGCACCGCTATCAGTATGAACATGGAAGTTTCTACACCGCCATCTGTATGAACATGGAAATATCTTCACCGCCATCCGTATGAACATGGAAATATCTTCACCGCCATCTGTATGAACATATAAATATCTACACCGCCATCTGTATTAAGATGGAGATATCTACACCGCTATCTGTAAAAACATGGAAATATCTACACCGCTATCTGTATAAACATGGAAATATCTACACCGCTATCTGTATAAACATGGAAATATCTACACCGCTATCTGTATGAACATGGGAATATCTACTCCGTTACCTGTATAAACACGGAAATATGTACACCGCTACCTGTATAAACATGGAAGTATCAGCACCGCTATCGGTATGAACATGGCAATATCTACACGGCTATCTGTATGAACATGGAAATACCTACAACGCCATCTGTACGAACATGGAAATAACTTCACCGCCATCTGCATGAACATGGATATATCTACACAGCCATCTGGATGAACATGGAAATATCTACACCGCTATCTGTATGAACATGGAAATATTTACACCGCTATCTGTATGAACATGGAAATATCTACACAGCCATCAGGATGAACATGGAAATATCTACACCGCTATCTGTATGAACATGGAAATACATACAACGCTATTTGTATGAACATGGAAATATCTACACCGCTATCTGTATGAACATGGAAATATCTACTCCGCTATCTGTATGAACATGGAAATATCTTCACCGCCATCTGTATGAACATGGATATATCTACACAGCCATGTGGATGAACATGGAAATATCTACACCGATATCTGTGAAAACATGCATACATCTTCACCGCTATCTGTATAAACATGGAAATATCTACACCGCTATCTTTATGAACATGGAAATATCTACACCGCTAACTGTTTGAACAGGGAAATATATACACCGCTATCTGCATGAAAATGGAAATATCTAAACCACTATCTGTATGAACATGGAAATACATACACCCCTATCTGTATGAACATGGAAATATCTACACCGCTGTCTGTATGAACATGGAAATATCTACACCGCTATCTCTATAAACATTGAAATATCTTCATGGCCATTAGTATGAACATGGATATATCTACACAACCATCTGGATGAACATGGAAATATCTGCACCGCTATCAGTATGAACATGGAAATATCTACACCTCTATCTGTATGAACATGGATATATCTACACAGCCATCTGGATGAACATGGAAATATCAACACCGCTATCTGTGTAAACATGCATACATCTACACCGCTATCTGTATAAACATGGAAATATCTACACCGCTATCTTTCTGAACATGGAAATATCTACACTGCTAACTGTTTGAACAGGGAAATATATACACCGCTATCAGCATGAAAATTGAAATATCTACACAGCTATCTGCATATACATGGTAATATCTACACAGCTATCTCTTTACACATGGAAATAACTGCACCACTATCTGTATGAACATGGAAATATCTACACCGCCGTCTGCATGAACATGGAAATATCTGCACCGCCATCTGTATGAACATATAAATATCTACACCGCCATCTGTATTAAGATGGAGATATCTACACCGCTATCTGTACAAACATGGAAATATCTACACCAATATCTGTATGAACATGGAAATATATACACCGCTATCTGTTTGAACAGGGAAGTATGTACACCGCTATCTGCTTGAAAATGGAAATATCTACAAAGCTATCTGCATATACATGGGAATATCTACACAGCTATCTCTTTACACATGGAAATAACTACACCGCTATCTGTATGAACATGGAAATATCTACACTGCTATCTGTATGAACATGGAAATATCTACACCGCTATCCGTATGAACATGGAAATATCTTCACCGCCATCTGTATGAACATGGATATACCTACACAGCCATCTGGATGAACATGGAAATATCTACACCGCTATCTGTATTAACATGGAAATAGCTACACCGCAATCTGTATGAACATGGAAATATCTAAACCACTATCTGTATGAACATGGAAATATCTACACCGCTATCTGTATGAACATGGAATTATCTTCACCGCCATCTGTATGAACATGGATATATCTACACAGCCATCTGGATGAACATGGAAATATCTAAACCGCTATCTGTATGAACATGGAAATAGCTACACAGCTATCTGTATGAACATGGAAATATCTACACAGCTATCTGTATGAACATGGAAATATCTACACTGCTATCTGTATGAACATGGAAATATCTTCACCTCCATCTGTATGAACATGGACATATCTACAGAGCCATCTGGATGAACATGGAAATATCTACAAAGCTATCTGTATGAACATGGAAATATCTACACCGCTATCTGTGTAAACATGCATACATCTTCACCGCTATCTGTATAAACATGGAAATATCTACACCGCTATCTTTCTGAACATGGAAATATCTACACTGCTAACTGTTTGAACAGGGAAATATATACACCGCTATCAGCATGAAAATTGAAATATCTACACAGCTATCTGCATATACATGGTAATATCTACACAGCTATCTCTTTACACATGGAAATAACTGCACCACTATCTGTATGAACATGGAAATATCTACACCGCCGTCTGCATGAACATGGAAATATCTGCACCGCCATCTGTATGAACATATAAATATCTACACCGCCATCTGTATTAAGATGGAGATATCTACACCGCTATCTGTACAAACATGGAAATATCTACACCAATATCTGTATGAACATGGAAATATATACACCGCTATCTGTTTGAACAGGGAAGTATATACACCGCTATCTGCTTGAAAATGGAAATATCTACACAGCTATCTGCATATACATGGGAATATCTACACAGCTATCTCTTTACACATGGAAATAACTACACCGCTATCTGTATGAACATGGAAATATCTACACCGCTATCTGTATGAACATGGAAATATCTACACCGCTATCTGTATGAACATGGAAGTATCTTCACCGCCATCTGTATGAACATGGATATAACTACACAGCCATCTGGATGAACATGGAAATATCTACACCGCTATCTGTATTAACATGGAAATAGCTACACCGCAATCTGTATGAACATGGAAATAGCTACACAGCTATCTGTATGAACATGGAAATATCTACACAGCTATCTGTATGAACATGGAAATATCTACACTGCTATCTGTATGAACATGGAAATATCTTCACCGCCATCTGTATGAACATGGACATATCTACAGAGCCATCTGGATGAACATGGAAATATCTACAAAGCTATCTGTATGAACATGGAAATATCTACACCGCTATCTGTGTAAACATGCATACATCTTCACAGCTATCTGTATAAACATGGAAATATCTACACCGCTATCTGTATGAACATGGAAATATCTACACCGCTATCTGTATGAACATGGATATATCTACACAACCATCTGTATGAACATGGAAATATCTACACCACTACCTGTATGAAAATGGAAATATCTACTCCGCTATCTGTATGAACATGGACATATCTACACAGCCATCTGGATGAACATGGAAATATCTACACCGCTATCTGTATGAACAAGGAAATATCTATACCGCTATCTGTGTAAATATGCATACATCTTCACCGCAATCTGTATAAACATGGAAATATCTACACCGCTATCTGTATGAACATGGAAATATCTACACCGCTGTTTGAACATGGAAATATCTGCACCGCTATCTGTGTAAACATGCATACATCTTCACCGCTATCTGTATAAACATGGAAATATCTACACTGCTATCTGTATGAACATGGAAATATCTACACCGCTATCTGTATGAACATGGAAATATCTGCACCGCTATCTGTTTGAACATGGAAATATCTACACCGCTATCTGCATGAAAGTGGAAATATCTACACTGCTATCTGCATATTCATGGAAATATCTACACAGCTATCTTTTACACATGGAAATAACTACACCGCTATCTGTATGAACATGGAAATATCTACACCGCCATCTGTATGAACATGGAAATATCTGCACCGCCAACTGTATGAACATATAAATATCTACACCGCCATCTGTATTAAGATGGAGATATCTACACCGCTATCTGTATAAACATGGAAATATCTACACCGCTATCTGTATAAACGTGGAAATATCTACACCGCTATCTGTATAAACATGGAAATATCCACACCGCTACCTGTATAAACATGGAAATATCAGCACCGCTATCTGTAAGAACATGGAAATATCTACACCGCTATCTGTATGAACATGGAAATATCTACACCGCTATCTGTATGAACATGGAAATATCTACACCGCTATCTGTATGAACAGGGAAATATCTACACCGCTATCTGTTTGAACAAGGAAATATCTAAACCGCTGTCTGCATGAAAATGGAAATATCTACAAAGCTATCTGCATATACATGGAAATATCTACACAGCTATCTCTTTACACATGGAAATAACTACACCGCTATATAAACATGGAAATGTCTACACCGCCATCTGTATGAACATGGAAATATCTGCACCGCCATCTGTATGAACATATAAACATCTACACAGCCATCTGTATTAAGAAGGAGATATCTGCAACGCTATCTGTATAAACATGGAAATATCTACACCGCTATCTGTATAAACATGGAAACATCTACACTGCTATATGTATAAACATGGAAATATCTACACCGCTACCTGTATAAACATGGAAATATCAGCACCGCTATCGGTATGAACATGGAAATATCTACACCGCTATCTGTTTGAACATCTAAATATCTAAACCGCTATCTGCATGAAAATAGAAATATCTACACAGCTATCTGCATATACATGGAAATATCTACAAAGCTATCTCTACACACATGGAAATAACTACACCGCTATCTGTATGAACATGGAAATATCTACACCGCTATCTGTATGAACATGGAAATATCTACACCGCCATGTGTATGAACATGGAAATATCTGCACCGCCAACTGTATGAACATATAACTAACTACACCGCCATCTTTATTAAGATGGAGATATCTACACCGCTATCTGTATAAACATGGAAATATCTACGCCGCTACCTGTATAAACATGGAAATATCTACACCGCTATCTGTATAAACATGGAAATATGTACACCGCTACCTGTATAAACATGGACATACCAGCACCGCTATCTGTATGAACATGGAAATATCTACACCGCTATCTGTATGAACATGGAAATATCTACACCGCTATCTGTATGAACATGGAAATATCTACACCGCTATCTGTATGAACGTGGAAATATCTACACCGCTATCTGAACATGGAAATATCTACACCGCTGTCTGCATGAAAATGGAAATATCTACACAGCTATCTGCATATACATGGAAATATCTACACAGCTACCTCTTTTCACATGCAAATAACTACACCACAATCTCTATAAACTTGGAAATATCTACACTGCCATCTCTATGCACATGGAAATATCTGCACCGCCATCTGTATGAACATATAAACATCTACACAGCCATCTGTATTAAGAAGGAGATATCTACACCGCTATCTGTATAAACATGGAAATATCTACACCGCTATCTGTATAAACATGGAAATATCCACACCGCTATCTGTATAAACATGGAAATATCTACACCGCTACCTGTATAAACATGGAAATATCAGCACCGCTATCGGTATGAACATGGAAATATCTACACCGCTATCTGTATGAACATGGAAATATCTACACCGCTATCTGTATGAACATGGAAATATATTCACCGTCATCTGTATGAACATGGATATGTCTACACAGACATCTGTATGAACATGGAAATATCTACACCGCTATCTGTATGAACATGGAAATATCTACACCGCTGCCTGTATGAACATGGAAATATCTTCACCGCCATCTGTATGAACATGGATATGTCTACACAGTCATCTGGATGAACATGGAAATATCTGCACCGCGATCTGTATGAACATGGAAATATCTACACCGCTATCTGTGTAAACATGCATACATCTTCACCGCTATCTGTATAAACATGGAAATATCTAAACCGCTATCTGTATGAACATGGAATTATCTACACCGCTATCTGTTTGAACATGGAAATATCTAAACCCCTATCTGCATGAAAATAGAAATATCTACACAGCTATCTGCATATACATGGAAATATCTACAAAGCTATCTCTATACACATGGAAATAACTACACCGCTATCTCTATAAACATGGAAATATCTACAGCGCCATCTGTATGAACATGGAAATATCTGCACCGCCATCTGTATGAACATATAAATATCTACACCGCCATCTGCTTTAACATGGAGATATCTTCACCGCTCTCTGTATAAACTTGGAAATATCTACACCGCTATCTGTATAAACATGGAAATATATACACCGCTACCTGTATAAACATGGAAATATCTACACCGCTACCTGTATAAACATGGAAATATCAGCACCGCTATCTGTATGAACATGGAAATATCTACACCGCTATCTCTATGAACATGGAAATATCTACACCGCTATCTGTTTGAACATGGAAATATCTAAACCGCTATCTGCATGAAAATGGAAATATGTACAAAGCTAACTGCATATATATGGAAATATCTACACAGCTATCTCTTTACACATGGAAATAACTACACCGCTATCTGTATGAACATGGAAATATCTTCACCGCCATCAGTATGAACATGGATATATATACACAGCCATCTGGATGAACATGGTAATATCTACACCGCTATCTGTATGAACATGGAAATATCTACCCCGCTATCTGTGTAAACATGCATACATCTTCACCGCCATCTGTATAAACATGGAAATATCTGCACTGCTATCTGCATGAACATGGAAATATCTACACCGCTATCTGTTTGAACATGGAAATATCTACACCGCTATCTGCATGAAAATGGAAATATCTACACAGCGATCTGCACATATATGGAAATATCTACAGAGCTATCTCTTTACACATGGAAATAACTACAGCGCTATCTCTATAAACATACAAATATCTACACCACCATCTGAATGAACATGGAAATATATGCACCGCCAACTGTATGAACATATAAATAACTACACCGCCGTGTGTATTAAGATGGAAATATCTACACCGCTATCTGTATAAACATGGAAATATCTACACCGCTATCTGTATAAACATGGAAATATCTACACCGCTACCTGTATAAACATGGAAATATCAGCACCGCTATATGTATGAATCTGGAAATATCTACACCGCTATCTGTATGAACATGGAAATATCTACACCGCTATCTGTATGAACATGGAAATATCTACACCGCTATCTGTATGAACATGGAAATATCTACACCGCTATCTGTTTGAACATGGAAATATCTACACCGCTGTCTGCATGGAAATGGAAATATCTACACAGCTATCTGCATATACATGGAAATATCTACACAGCTACCGCTTTACACATGGAAATAACTACACCGCTATCCCTATAAACTTGGAAATATCTACACCGCCATCTGTATTCACATGGAAATATCTGCACCGCCATCTGTATGAACATATAAACATCTACACCGCCATCTGTATTAAGAAGGATATATCTACACCGCTATCTGTATAAACATGGAAATATCTACACCGCTATCTGTATAAACGTGGAAATTTCTACACCGCCATCTGTATAAACATGGAAATATCTACACAGCCATCTGTATGATCATGGAAATATCAGCACCGCTATCGGTATGAACATGGAAATATCTACACCGCTATCTGTATGAACATGGAAATATCAACACCGCTATCTGTATGAACATGGAAATATCTTCACCGTCATCTGTATGAACATGGATATATCTACACAGCCATCTGTATGAACATGCAAATATCTACACCGCTATCTGTATGAACATAGAAATATCTATACCGCTGTCTGTATGAACATGGAAATATCTTCACCGCCATCTGTATGAACATGGATATGTCTACACAGCCATCTGGATGAACATGGAAATATCTACACCGCGATCTGTATGAACATGGAAATATCTACACCGCTATCTGTTTGAACTTGGAAATATCTAAACCCCTATCTGCATGAAAATATTAATATCTACACAGCTATCTGCATACACATGGAAATATCTACAAAGCTATCTCTATACACATGGAAATAACTGCACCACTATCTCTATAAACATGGAAATATCTACAGCGCCATCTGTATGAACATGGAAATATCTGCACCGCCATCTGTATGAACATTTAAATATCTACACCGCCATCTGCTTTAAGATGGAGATATCTTCACCGCTCTCTGTATAAACTTGGAAATATCTACACCGCTACCTGTATAAACATGGAAATATCAGCACCGCTATCTGTATGAACATGGAAATATCTACACCGCTATGTCTATGAACATGGAAATATCTACACCGCTATCTGTTTAAACATGGAAATATCTAAACCGCTATCTTCATGAAAATGGAAATATCTACACAGCTATCTGCATATACATGGAAATATCTACACAGCTATCTCTTTACACATGGAAATATCTACACTGCTGTCTGTATGAACATGGAAATATCTTCACCGCCATCTGTATGAACATGGATATATCTACACAGCCATCAGGATGAACATGGAAATATCTACACCGCTATCTGTATGAACATGGAAATATCTACACCGCTATCTGTGTAAATATGCATACATCTTCACCGCAATCTGTATAAACATGGAAATATCTACACCGCTATCTGTATGAACATGGAAATATCTACACCGCTGTTTGAACATGGAAATATCTACACCGCTATCTGTGTAAACATGCATACATCTTCACCGCTATCTGTATAAACATGGAAATAACTACACCGCCATCAGTATGAACATGGAAATATCTGCACCGCCAACTGTATGAGCATATATATATCTACTCCGCCATCTGTATTAAGATGGAGATATCTACACCGCTATCTGTATAAACATGGAAATATCTACACCGCTATCTGTATAAACATGGAAATATGTACACCGCTATCTATATTAACATGGAAATATCTACACCGCTACCTGTATAAACATGGAAATATCAGCACCGCTATCTGTATGAACATGGAAATATCTACACCGCTATCTGTATAAACATGTGAATATCTACACCGCTACCTGTATAAACATGGAAATATCAGCACTGCTATCAGTATGAACACGGAAATATCTACACCGCTATCTGTATGAACATGGAAATATCTACACCGCTATCTGTATGAACATGGAAATAACTTCACCGCCATCAGTATGAACATGGATATATCTACACACCCATCTGTATGATCATGGAAATATCTACACCGCTATATGTATGAACATGGAAATACCTACACCGCTATCTGTATGAACATGGAAATACCTTCACCGCCATCTGTATGAACATGGATATGTCTACACAGCCATCTGGATGAACATGGAAATATCTGCACTGCCATCTGTATGAACATATAAATATCTACACCGCCATGTGTATTAAGATGGAGATATCTTCACCGCTATCTGTATAAACTTGGAAATATCTACACCGCTATCTGTATAAACATGGAAATACCTACACCGCTACCTGTATAAACATGGAAATATCAGCACCGCTATCTGTATGAACATGGAAATATCAGCCCCTCTATCTGTATGAACATGGAAATATCTACACCGCCATCTCTATGAACATGGAAATATCTACACCGCTATGTGTTTGAACATGGAAATCTCTAAACCGCTATCTGCATGAAAATGGAAATATCCACACAGCTATCTGCATATACAAGGAAATATCTACACAGCTATCTCTTAACACATGGAAATAACTACACCGCTATCTGTATGAACATGGAAATATCTTCACCGCCATCTGTATGAACATGGATATATCTTCACAGCCTCCTGGATGAACATGGAAATATCTACACTGCTATCTGTATGAACATGGAAATATCTGCACTGCTATCTTTATGAACATGGAAATACATACACCGCTATCTGTATGAACATGGAAATAGCTACACCGCTATCTGTATGAACATGGAAGTATCTACACCGCTATCTGTATGGACATGGAAATATCTTCACCACCATCGGTATGAACATGTATATATCTACGCAGCCATCTGGATGAACATGGAAATATCTACACCGATATCTGTATGAACATGGAAATATCTTCACCGCCATCTGTATGAACATGGATATATCTACACAGCCCTCTGTATGAACATGGAAGTCTCCACACCGGTATCTGTGTAAACATGCATACATCTTCACCGCTGTCTGTATAAACTTGGAAATATCTACACCGCTATCTGTATGAACATGGAAATATCTACACCGCTATCTGTTTGAAGATGGAAATATATACACCACTATCTGCATGAAAATGGAAATATCTACACAGCTATCTGCATATACATGGAAATATCTACACATCTATCTCTTTACACATGGAAATAACTACACCGCTATCTGTATGAACATGGAAATATCTACACCGCCATCTGTATGAACATGGAAATATCTGCACCGCCATCTGTATGAACATATAAATATCTACACCGCCGTCTGTATTAAGATGGAGATATCTACAATGCTATCTGAATAAACATGGAAATATCTACACTGCTACCTGTATAAACATGGAAACATCAGCACCGCTATCTGCATAAACATGGAAATATCAGCACCGCTATCTGTATGAACATGGAAATATCTACACCGCTATCTGTATGAACATGGAAATATCTACACCGCTATCTGTATGAACATGGAAATATCTACACAGACATCTGGATGAACACGGAAATAACTACACCGCTATCTGTATGAACATGGAAATACATGCACCGCTATCTGTATGAACATGGAAATATCTACACCGCTATCTGTATGAACATGGAAATATCTTCACCGCCATCTGTATGAACATGGATATATCTACACAGCCATCTGGATGAACATGGAAATATCTACACCGCTATCTGTGTAAACATGCATACATTTTCACCGGTATCTGTATAAACATGGAAATATCTACACCGCTATCTTTATGAACATGGAAATATCTACACCGCTATCTGTATGAACATGGAAATATCTACACCGCTATCTGTATGAACATGGAAATATCTTCACCGCCATCTGTATGAACATGGATATATCTACTCAGCCATCTGGATGAACATGGAAATATCTGCACCGCTATCTGTATGAAGATGGAAATATATACACCGCTATCTGTATGAACATGGATATATCCACACAGCCATCTGGATGAACATGGAAATATCTACACCGCCATCTGTATGAACATGGAAATATCTTCACCGCCATCTGTAGGAACATGGATATGTCTACACAGCCGTCTGGATGAACATGGAAATATCTACACAGCTATCTGTATGAACATGGAAATATCTACACCGCTATCTGTGTAAACATGCATACATCTTCACCGCTATCTGTATAAACATGGAAATATCCACACCGCTATCTGTATGAACATGGAAATATCTACACCGCTATCTGTTTGAACATGGAAATATCTACACCACTATCTGCATGAAAATGGAAATATCTACACAGCTTTCTGCATCTACATGAAAATATCTACACAGCTATCTCTTTGCACATGGAAATAACTACACCGCTATCTCTATAAACATGGAAATATCTACACCACCATCTGTATGAAAATGGAAATATCTGCACCGCCATCTGTATGAACATATAAATATCTACTCTGCCGTCTGTATTAAGAAGGAGATACCTACACCGCTATCTGTATAAACATGGAAATATCTACACCGCTATCTGTACGAACATGGAAATATCTACACCGCTAACTGTATAAACACAGAAATATGTACAACGCTACCTGTATAAACATGGAAGTATCAGCACCGCTATCGGTATGAACCTGCCAATATCTACACGGCTATCTGTATGAACATGGAAATATCTACACCGCCATCTGTATGAACATGGAAATATCTTCACCGCCATCTGTAGGAACATGGATAAATCTACACAGCCATCTGTATGAACATGGAAATATCTACACCGCTATCTGTATGAACATGGAAATATCTACACCGCTATCTGTATGAACATGGAAATATCTTCACCGCCATCTGTATGAACATGGATATGTCTACACAGCCATCTGTATGAACATTTAAATATCTACACCACCATCTGTATTAAGATGGAGATATCTACACAACTATCTGCATAAACATGGAAATATCTACACCGCTATCTGTATAAACATGGAAATATCTACACGGCTATGTGTATAAACATGGAAATATCTACACCGCTATCTGTATAAACATGGAAATATCTACACCGCTACCTGTATAAACATGGAAATATCAGCACCGCTATCACTATGAACATGGAAGTTTCTACACCGCCATCTGTATGAACATGGAAATACCTTCACCGCCATCCGTATGAACATGGAAATATCTGCACCGCCATCTGTATGAACATATAAATATCTACACCGCCATCTGTATTAAGATGGAGATATCTACACCGCTATCTGTAAAAACATGGAAATATCTACACCGCTATCTGTATAAACATGGAAATATCTACACCGCTATCTGTATAAACATGGAAATATCTACACCACTACCTGTATAAACATGGAAATATCAGCACCGCTATCTGTATGAACATGGAAATATCTACACCGCCGACTGTATGAACATGGAAATATCGTCACCGCCATCTGTATGAACATGGATATATCTACACAGCCATCTGTATGAACATGGAAATGTCTTCACCGCCATCTGTATGAACATGGATATGACTACACAGAAATCTGGATGAACATGGAAATATCTACACCGCTATCTGTATGAACATGGAAATATCTACAGCGCTATCTGTATGAACATGGAAATATCTACACAGACATCTGGATGAACACGGAAATAACTACACCGCTATCTGTATGAACATGGAAATACATGCACCGCTATCTGTATGAACATGGAAATATCTACACCGCTATCTGTATGAACATGGAAATATCTTCACCGCCATCTGTATGAACATGGATATATCTACACAGCCATCTGGATGAACATGGAAATATCTACACCGCTATCTGTGTAAACATGCATACATTTTCACCGGTATCTGTATAAACATGGAAATATCTACACCGCTATCTTTATGAACATGGAAATATCTACACCGCTATCTGTATGAACATGGAAATATCTACACCGCTATCTGTATGAACATGGAAATATCTTCACCGCCATCTGTATGAACATGGATATATCTACTCAGCCATCTGGATGAACATGGAAATATCTGCACCGCTATCTGTTTGAAGATGGAAATATCTACACCGCTATCTGTATGAACATGGATATATCCACACAGCCATCTGGATGAACATGGAAATATCTACACCGCCATCTGTATGAACATGGAAATATCTTCACCGCCATCTGTAGGAACATGGATATATCTACACAACCATCTGTATGAACATGGAAATATCTACACCGCTATCTGTATGAACATGGAAATATCTACAAAGCTATCTGTATGAACATGGAAATATCTTCACCGCCATCTGTATGAACATGGATATGTCTACACAGCCATCTGTATGAACATTTAAATATCTACACCGCCATCTGTATTAAGATGGAGATATCTACACAACTATCTGCATAAACATGGAAATATCTACACCGCTATCTGTATAAACATGGAAATATCTACACCGCTACGTGTATAAACATGGAAATATCTACACCGCTATCTGTATAAACATGGAAATATCTACACCTCTACCTGTATAAACATGGAAATATCTGCACCGCTATCAGTATGAACATGGAAGTTTCTACACCGCCATCTGTATGAACATGGAAATATCTTCACCGCCATCCGTATGAACATGGAAATATCTTCACCGCCATCTGTATGAACATATAAATATCTACACCGCCATCTGTATTAAGATGGAGATATCTACACCGATATCTGTAAAAACATGGAAATATATACACCGCTATCTGTATAAACATGGAAATATCTACACCGCTATCTGTATAAACATGGAAATATCTACACCGCTATCTGTATGAACATGGGAATATCTACACCGTTACCTGTATAAACACAGAAATATGTACACCGCTACCTGTATAAACATGGAAGTATCAGCACCGCTATCGGTATGAACATGGCTATATCTACACGGCTATCTGTATGAACATGGAAATACCTACAACGCCATCTGTACGAACATGGAAATAACTTCACCGCCATCTGCATGAACATGGATATATCTACACAGCCATCTGGATGAACATGGAAATATCTACACCGCTATCTGTATGAACATGGAAATATTTACACCGCTATCTGTATGAACATGGAAATATCTACACAGCCATCAGGATGAACATGGAAATATCTACACCGCTATCTGTATGAACATGGAAATACATACAACGCTATTTGTATGAACATGGAAATATCTACACCGCTATCTGTATGAACATGGAAATATCTACTCCGCTATCTGTATGAACATGGAAATATCTTCACCGCCATCTGTATGAACATGGATATATCTACACAGCCATGTGGATGAACATGGAAATATCTACACCGATATCTGTGAAAACATGCATACATCTTCACCGCTATCTGTATAAACATGGAAATATCTACACCGCTATCTTTATGAACATGGAAATATCTACACCGCTAACTGTTTGAACAGGGAAATATATACACCGCTATCTGCATGAAAATGGAAATATCTAAACCACTATCTGTATGAACATGGAAATACATACACCCCTATCTGTATGAACATGGAAATATCTACACCGCTGTCTGTATGAACATGGAAATATCTACACCGCTATCTGTATAAACATTGAAATATCTTCATGGCCATTAGTATGAACATGGATATATCTACACAGCCATCTGGATGAACATGGAAATATCTGCACCGCTATCAGTATGAACATGGAAATATCTACACCTCTATCTGTATGAACATGGATATATCTACACAGCCATCTGGATGAACATGGAAATATCAACACCGCTATCTGTGTAAACATGCATACATCTACACCGCTATCTGTATAAACATGGAAATATCTACACCGCTATCTTTATGAACATGGAAATATCTACACCAGTATCTGTTTGAACAGGGAAATATATACACCGCTATCTGCATGAAAACGGAAATATCTACACAGCTATCTGCTTATACATGGAAATATCTTCACAGCTATCTCTTTACTCATGGAAATAACTTCACCGCTATCTGTACGAACATGGAAATATCTACACCGCCATCTGTATGAACATGGAAATATCTGCACCTACATCTGTATGAACATTTAAATATCTACACCGCCATCTGTATTAAGATGGAGATATCTACACCACTATCTGCATAAACATGGAAATATCTACACCTCTATCTGTATAAACATGGAAATATCTACACCGCTATGTGTATAAACATGGAAATATCTACACTGCTATCTGTATAAACATGGAAATATCTACACCGCTACCTGTATAAACATGGAAATATCAGCAACGCTATCAGTATGAACATGGAAGTTTCTACACCCCCATCTGTATGAACATGGAAATATCTTCACTGCCATCCGTATGAACATGGAAATATCTGCACCGCCATCTGTATGAACATATAAATATCTACACCGCCATCTGTATTAAGATGGAGATGTATACACCGCTATCTGTATGAACATGGAAATATCTTCACCGCCATCTGTATGAACATGGATATATCTACACAGCCATCTGGATGAACGTGGAAATATCTACACCGCTATCTGTGTAAACATGCATACAACTTCACTGCTATCTGTATAAACATGGAAATATCTACACCGCTATCTTTATGAACATGGAAATATCTACACAGCTAACTGTTTGAACAGGGAAATATATACACCGCTATCTGCATGAAAATGGAAATATCTACTCCGCTATCTGTATGAACATTGAAATACATACACCGCTATCTGTATGAACATGGAAATATCTACACCGCTATGTGTATAAACGTGGAAATATCTACACCGCTATCTGTATAAACATGGAAATATCTACACCGCTACATGTATAAATATGGAAATATCAGCCCCGCTATCTGTATAAACATGGAAATATCAACCCCGCTATCTGTATGAACATGTAAATATCTACACCGCCATCTGTATGAACATGGAAATATCTTCACCGCCATCTGTAGGAACATGGATATATCTACACAGCCATCTGTAAAACATGGAAATATCTACACCGCTATCTGTATGAACATGGAAATATCTACACCGCTATCTGTATGAACATGGAAATATCTTCACCGCCATCTGTATGAACATGGATATGTCTACACAGCCATCTGAATGAACATTTAAATATCTACACCGCCATCTGTATTAAGATGGAGATATCTACACAACTATCTGCATAAACATGGAAATATCTACACCGCTACGTGTATAAACATGGAAATATCTACACCGCAATCTGTATAAACATGGAAATATCTACACCGCTACCTGTATAAACATGGAAATATCAGCACCGCTATCAGTATGAACATGGAAGTTTCTACAACACCATCTGTATGAACATGGAAATATCTTCACCGCCATCCGTATGAACATGGAAATATCTGCACCGCCATCTGTATGAACATATAAATATCTACACCGCCATCTGTATTAAGATGAAGATACCTACACCGCTATCTGTATAAACATGGAAATATCTACACCGCTATCTGTATAAACATGGAAATATCTACACCGCTATCTGTATAAACATGGAAATATATACACCGATACCTGTATAAACATGGAAATATCAGCACCGCTATCTGTATTAACATGGAAATATCTACACCGCCATCTGTATGAACATGGAAATATCGTCACCGCCATCTGTATGAACATGGATATATCCACACAGCCATCTGTATGAACATGGAAATATCTTCACCGCCATATGTATGAACATGGATATGTCTACACAGCCATCTGGATGAACATGGAAATATCTACACCGCTATCTGTATGAACATTGAAATATCTACACCGCTATCTGTATGAACATGGAAATACATGCACCGCTATCTGTATGAACATGGAAATATCTACACCGCTATCTGTATGAACATGGAAATATCTACACCGCAATCTGTATCAACATGGAAATATCTTCACCGCCATCTGTATGAATATGGATATATCTACACAGCCATCTGGAAGAACATGGAAATATCTACACCGCTATCTGTGTAAACATGCATACATTTTCACCGCTATCTGTATCAACATGGAAATATCTACACCGCTATCTTTATGAACATGGAAATATCCACACCGCTATCTGTATGAACATGGAAATACATGCACCGCTATCTGTATGAACATGGAAATATCTACACCGCTATCTGTATGAACATGGAAATATCTACACCGCTATCTGTATGAACATGGAAATATCTTCACCGCCATCTGTATGAACATGGATATATCTACACAGCCATCTGGATGAACATGGAAATATCTACCCCGCTATCTGTGTAAACATGCATACATTTTCACCGCTATCTGTATAAACATGGAAATATCTATACCGCTATCTTTATGAACATGGAAATATCTACACCGCTATCTGTTTGAACATGGAGATATATACAGCGCTATCTGCTTGAAAATGGAAATATCTACACTGCTATCTGTATGAACATGGAAATACATACAACGCTATCTGAATGAACAAGGAAATATCTACACCGCTTTCTGTATGAACATGGAAATATCTACACCGCTATCTGTATGAACATGGAAATATCTTCACCGCCATCTGTATGAACATGGATATATCTACACAGCCATCTGGATGAACATGGAAATATCTGCTCCGCTATCTGTATGAAGATGGAAATATCTACAACGCTATCTGTATGAACATGGATATATCTACACAGCCATCTGGATGAACATGGAAATATCTACACTGCTATCTGTGTAAACATGCATACATCTTCACCGCTATCTGTATAAACATGGAAATATCTACACCGCTATCTTTCTGAACATGGAAATATCTACACTGCTAACTGTTTGAACAGGGAAATATATACACCGCTCTCAGCATGAAAATTGAAATATCTACACAGCTATCTGCATATACATGGTAATATCTACACAGCTATCTCTTTACACATGGAAATAACTGCACCACTATCTGTATGAACATGGAAATATCTACACCGCCGTCTGCATGAACATGGAAATATCTGCACCGCCATCTGTATGAACATATAAATATCTACACCGCCATCTGTATTAAGATGGAGATATCTACACCGCTATCTGTACAAACATGGAAATATCTACACCAATATCTGTATGAACATGGAAATATATACACCGCTATCTGTTTGAACAGGGAAGTATATACACCGCTATCTGCTTGAAAATGGAAATATCTACACAGCTATCTGCATATACATGGGAATATCTACACAGCTATCTCTTTACACATGGAAATAACTACACCGCTATCTGTATGAACATGGAAATATCTACACCGCTATCTGTATGAACATGGAAATATCTACACCGCTATCTGTATGAACATGGAAATATCTTCACCGCCATCTGTATGAACATGGATATAACTACACAGCCATCTGGATGAACATGGAAATATCTACACCGCTATCTGTATTAACATGGAAATAGCTACACCGCAATCTGTATGAACATGGAAATATCTACACCACTATCTGTATGAACATGGAAATATCTACACCGCTATCTGTATGAACATGGAATTATCTTCACCGCCATCTGTATGAACATGGATATATCTACACAGCCATCTGGATGAACATGGAAATATCTAAACCGCTATCTGTATGAACATGGAAATAGCTACACAGCTATCTGTATGAACATGGAAATATCTACACAGCTATCTGTATGAACATGGAAATATCTACACTGCTATCTGTATGAACATGGAAATATCTTCACCGCCATCTGTATGAACATGGACATATCTACAGAGCCATCTGCATGAACATGGAAATATCTACAAAGCTATCTGTATGAACATGGAAATATCTACACCGCTATCTGTGTAAACATGCATACATCTTCACCGCTATCTGTATAAACATGGAAATATCTACACCGCTATCTTTCTGAACATGGAAATATCTACACTGCTAACTGTTTGAACAGGGAAATATATACACCGCTATCAGCATGAAAATTGAAATATCTACACAGCTATCTGCATATACATGGTAATATCTACACAGCTATCTCTTTACACATGGAAATAACTGCACCACTATCTGTATGAACATGGAAATATCTACACCGCCGTCTGCATGAACATGGAAATATCTGCACCGCCATCTGTATGAACATATAAATATCTACACCGCCATCTGTATTAAGATGGAGATATCTACACCGCTATCTGTACAAACATGGAAATATCTACACCAATATCTGTATGAACATGGAAATATATACACCGCTATCTGTTTGAACAGGGAAGTATATACACCGCTATCTGCTTGAAAATGGAAATATCTACACAGCTATCTGCATATACATGGGAATATCTACACAGCTATCTCTTTACACATGGAAATATCTACACCGCTATCTGTATGAACATGGAAATATCTACACCGCTATCTGTATGAACATGGAAATATCTACACCGCTATCTGTATGAACATGGAAATATCTTCACCGCCATCTGTATGAACATGGATATAACTACACAGCCATCTGGATGAACATGGAAATATCTACACCGCTATCTGTATTAAAATGGAAATAGCTACACCGCAATCTGTATGAACATGGAAATAGCTACACAGCTATCTGTATGAACATGGAAATATCTACACAGCTATCTGTATGAACATGGAAATATCTACACTGCTATCTGTATGAACATGGAAATATCTTCACCGCCATCTGTATGGACATGGACATATCTACAGAGCCATCTGGATGAACATGGAAATATCTACAAAGCTATCTGTATGAACATGGAAATATCTACACCGCTATCTGTGTAAACATGCATACATCTTCACCGCTATCTGTATAAACATGGAAATATCTACACCGCTATCTGTATGAACATGGAAATATCTACACCGCTATCTGTATGAACATGGATATATCTACACAACCATCTGTATGAACATGGAAATATCTACACCACTACCTGTATGAAAATGGAAATATCTACTCCGCTATCTGTATGAACATGGGCATATCTACACAGCCATCTGGATGAACATGGAAATATCTACACCGCTATCTGTATGAACAAGGAAATATCTATACCGCTATCTGTGTAAATATGCATACATCTTCACCGCAATCTGTATAAACATGGAAATATCTACACCGCTATCTGTATGAACATGGAAATATCTACACCGCTGTTTGAACATGGAAATATCTGCACCGCTATCTGTGTAAACATGCATACATCTTCACCGCTATCTGTATAAACATGGAAATATCTACACTGCTATCTGTATGAACATGGAAATATCTACACCGCTATCTGTATGAACATGGAAATATCTGCACCGCTATCTGTTTGAACATGGAAATATCTACACCGCTATCTGCATGAAAGTGGAAATATCTACACTGCTATCTGCATATTCATGGAAATATCTACACAGCTATCTTTTACACATGGAAATAACTACACCGCTATCTGTATGAACATGGAAATATCTACACCGCCATCTGTATGAACATGGAAATATCTGCACCGCCAACTGTATGAACATATAAATATCTACACCGCCATCTGTATTAAGATGGAGATATCTACACCGCTATCTGTATAAACATGGAAATATCTACACCGCTATCTGTATAAACGTGGAAATATCTACACCGCTATCTTTATAAACATGGAAATATCTACACCGCTACCTGTATAAACATGGAAATATCAGCACTGCTATCTGTATGAACATGGAAATATCTACACCGCTATCTGTATGAACATGGAAATATCTACACCGCCATGTGTATGAACATGGAAATATCTGCACCGCCAACTGTATGAACATATAACTATCTACACCGCCATCTTTATTAAGATGGAGATATCTACACCGCTATCTGTATAAACATGGAAATATCTACGCCGCTACCTGTATAAACATGGAAATATCTACACCGCTATCTGTATAAACATGGAAATATGTACACCGATACCTGTATAAACATGGAAATACCAGCACCGCTATCTGTATGAACATGGAAATATCTACACCGCTATCTGTATGAACATGGAAATATCTACACCGCTATCTGTATGAACATGGAAATATCTACACCGCTATCTGTATGAACGTGGAAATATCTACACCGCTATCTGAACATGGAAATATCTACACCGCTGTCTGCATGAAAATGGAAATATCTACACAGCTATCTGCATATACATGGAAATATCTACACAGCTACCTCTTTTCACATGCAAATAACTACACCACAATCTCTATAAACTTGGAAATATCTACACTGCCATCTCTATGCACATGGAAATATCTGCACCGCCATCTGTATGAACATATAAACATCTACGCAGCCATCTGTATTAAGAAGGAGATATCTACACCGCTATCTGTATAAAGATGGAAATATCTACACCGCTATCTGTATAAACATGGAAATATCCACACCGCTATCTGTATAAACATGGAAATATCTACACCGCTACCTGTATAAACATGGAAACATCAGCACCGCTATCGGTATGAACATGGAAATATCTACACCGCTATCTGTATGAACATGGAAATATCTACACCGCTATCTGTATGAACATGGAAATATATTCACCGTCATCTGTATGAACATGGATATGTCTACACAGCCATCTGTATGAACATGCAAATATCTACACCGCTATCTGTATGAACATGGAAATATCTACACCGCTGCCTGTATGAACATGGAAATATCTTCACCGCCATCTGTATGAACATGGATATGTCTACACAGTCATCTGGATGAACATGGAAATATCTGCACCGCGATCTGTATGAACATGGAAATATCTACACCGCTATCTGTGTAAACATGCATACATCTTCACCGCTATCTGTATAAACATGGAAATATCTACACCGCTATCTGTATGAACATGGAAATATCTACACCGCTATCTGTTTGAACATGGAAATATCTAAACCACTATCTTCATGAAAATAGAAATATCTACACAGCTATCTGCATATACATGGAAATATCTACAAAGCTATCTCTATACACATGGAAATAACTACACCGCTATCTCTATAAACATGGAAATATCTACAGCGCCATCTGTATGAACATGGAAATATCTGCACCGCCATCTGTATTAACATATAAATATCTACACCGCCGTCTGCTTTAACATGGAGATATCTTCACCGCTCTCTGTATAAACTTGGAAATATCTACACCGCTATCTGTATAAACATGGAAATATATACACCGCTACCTGTATAAACATGGAAATATCTACACCGCTACCTGTATAAACATGGAAATATCAGCACCGCTATCTGTATGAACATGGAAATATCTACACCGCCATCTCTATGAACATGGAAATATCTACACCGCTATCTGTTTGAACATGGAAATATCTAAACCGCTATCTGCATGAAAATGGAAATATGTACAAAGCTAACTGCATATATATGGAAATATCTACACAGCTATCTCTTTACACATGGAAATAACTACACCGCTATCTGTATGAACATGGAAATATCTTCACCGCCATCAGTATGAACATGGATATATCTTCACAGCCATCTGTATGAACATATAAATATGTTCACCGCCATCTGTATTAAGAAGGAGATATCTACACCGCTATCTGTATAAACATGGAAATATCTACATCGCTATCTGTATAAACATGGAAATATCAGCACCGCTATCTGTATGAACATGGAAATATCTGCACCACTATCTGTATGAACATGGAAATATCTACACCGCTATCTGTATGAACATGGAAATATATTCACCGCCATCTGTATGAACATGGATATATCTACACAGCCATCTGTATGAACATGGAAATATCTACACCGCTATCTGTATGAACATGGAAATATATACACCGCTATCTGTATGAACATGGAAATATCTTCACCACCATCTGTATTAACATGGATATGTCTACACAGCCATCTGGATGAACATGGAAATATCTACACCGCGATCTGTATGAACATGGAAATATCTAAACCGCTATCTGCATGAAAATAGAAATATCTACACAGCTATCTGCATATACATGGAAATATCTACAAACCTATCTCTTTACACATGGAAATAACTACACCGCTATCTCTATAAACATGGAAATATCTGCACCGCCATCTGTATGAACATGGAAATATCTGCACTGCCATCTGTATGAACATACAAATATCTACACCGCCATCTGTATTAAGATGGAGATATCTTCACTGCTATCTGTATAAACTTGGAAATATCTACACCGCTATCTTTATAAACCTGGAAATATCTACACCGCTATCTGTATAAACATGGAAATATCTACACCGCTACCTGTATAAACATGGAAATATCAGCACCGCTATCTGTATGAACATGGAAATATCTACACCGCTATCTCTATGAACATGGAAGTATCTACACCGCTATCTGCATGAACATGGAAATAGCTACACCGCTATCTGTACGAATATGGAAATATCTACACTTCTATCTGTATGAACATGGAAATATCTACACCGCTATCTGTGTAAACATGCATACATCTTCACTGCAATCTGTATAAGCATGGAAATATCTACAACGTTATCTGTATGAACATGGAAATATCTACACCGCTATATGTTTGAACATGGAAATATCTAAACCGCTATCAGCATGAAAATAGAAATATCTACACAGCTATCTGCATATACATGGAAATATCTACACAGCTATCTCTTTACACATGGAAATAACTACACCGCTATCTGTATGAACATGGAAATATCTACACCGCCATCTGTATGAACATGGAAATATCTGCACCGCCATCTGAATGAACATATAATTATCTACACCGCCATCTGTATTAAGATGGAGATATCTACACCGATATCTGTATAAACATGGAAATATCCACACGGCTATCTGTATAAACATGGAAATATCTACACTGCTACCTGTATAAACATGGAAATATCTACACCACTACCTGTATAAACATAGAAATATCAGCACCGCTATCTGTATGAACATGGAAATATCAGCCCCTCTATCTGTATGAAATTGGAAATATCTACACCGCTATCTCTATGAACATGGAAATATCTACACCGCCATCTGTATGAACATGGATATATCTACACAGCCATCTGGATGAACATGGAAATATCTACACCGCTATCTGTATGAACATGGAAATAGCTACACTGCTATCTGTATGGATATGGAAATTTCTTCACCGCCGTCTGTATGAACATGGATATATCTGCACAGCCATCTGGATGAACATGGAAATATCTACACCGCTATCTGTATGAACATGGAAATATCTACACCGCTATCTGTATGAACATGGAAATACCTTCACCGCCATCTGCATGAACATGGATAAGTCTACACAGCCATCTGGATGAACATGGAAATATCTACACCGCTATCTGTGTAAACATGCATACGTTTCACCGCTATCTGTATAAACATGGAAATATCTACACCGCTATCTGTATGAACATGGAAATATCTACACCGCTATCTGTTTGAACATGGAAATATCTAAACCGCTATCTGCATGAAAATAGAAATATCTACACAGCTATCTGCATATACATGGAAATATCTACAAACCTATCTCTTTACACATGGAAATAACTACACCGCTATCTCTATAAACATGGAAATATCTACACCGCCATCTGTATGAACATGGAAATATCTGCACTGCCATCTGTATGAACATATAAATATCTACACCGCCATCTGTATTAAGACGGAGATATCTTCACCGCTATCTGTATAAACTTGGAAATATCTACACCGCTATCTTTATAAACCTGGAAATATCTACACCGCTATCTATATAAACATGGAAATATCTACAACGCTACCTGTATAAACATGGAAATATCAGCCCCTCTATCTGTATGAACATGGAAATACCTACACCGCTATATGTATTAACATGGAAATATCTACACTGCTATCCGTATGAACATGGAAATATCTACAACGCCATCTGTTTGAACATGGATATATCTACACAGCCATCTGGATGAACATGGAAATATCTACACCGCTATCTGTATGAACATGGAAATAGCTACACCGCTATCTGTATGAACATGGAAATATCTACACCACTATCTGTATGAACATGGAAATATCTACACCGCTATCTGTATGAACATGGAATTATCTTCACCGCCATCTGTATGAACATGGATATATCTGTACAGCCATCTGGATGAACATGGAAATATCTACACCTCTATCTGTATGAACATGGAAATAGCTACACAGCTATCTGTATGAACATGGAAATATCTACACCGCTACCTGTATAAACATGGAAATATCAGCACAGCTATCTGTATGAACATGGAAATATCTACACCGCTATGTGTACGAAGATGGAAATATCTACACCGCTATCTGTATGAACATGGAAATAGCTACACCGCTATCTGTATGAACATGGAAATATCTACACCACTATCTGTATGAACATGGAAATATCTACACCGCTATCTGTATGAACATGGATATATCTACACAGCCGTCTGGATGAACATGGAAATATCTACACCGCTATCTGTATGAACATGGAAATATCTACACCACTATGTGTGTAAACATGCATACATCTTCACCGCTATCTGTATGAACATGGAAATATCTACACCGCTATCTGTTTGAACATGGAAATATCTACACCGCTATATGTATGAACATGGAAATATCTACACCGCTATCTGTTTGAACATGGAAATATCTACACCGCTGTCTGCATGAAAATGGAAATATCTACACAGCTATCTGCATATACATGGAAATATCTACACAGCTATCTCTTTACACATGGATATAACCTCACCGCTATCTCTATAAACATGGAAATATCTACACCGCTATCTGTATGAACATGGAAATATCTGCACCGCCATCTGTATGAACATATAAATATCTACACCGCCATCTGTATTAAGAAGCAGATATCTACACCTCTATCTGTATAAACCTGGAAATATCTACACCGCTATCTGTATAAACATGGAAATATCTACACCGCTATCTGCATAAACATGGAAATATCTACACCGCTACCTGTATAAACATGGAAATATCAGCACAGCTATCTGTATGAACATGGAAATATATACACCGATATCTGTACGAACATGGAAATATCTACACCGCTATCTGTATGAACATGGAAATAGCTACACCGCTATCTGTATGAACATGGAAATATCTACACCACTATCTGTACGAATATGGAAATAACTACACCGCTATCTGTATGAACATGGATATATCTACACAGCCATCTGGATGAACATGGAAATATCTACACCGCTATCTGTATGAACATGGAAATATCTACACCGCTATCTGTGTAAACATGCATACATCTTCAGCGCTACCTGTATAAACATGGAAATATCTACACGGCTATCTGTATGAACATGGAAATATCTACACTGATATCTGTTTGAACATGGAAATATCTAAACCGCTATCTGCATGAAAATGGAAATATCTACACAGCTATCTGCATATACATGGAAATATCTACACAGCTATCTCTTTACACATGGAAATAACTACACCGCTATCTGTATGAACATGGAAATATCTGCACCGCCATCTGTAAGTACATAGAAATATCTACTCCGCCATCTGTATTAAGATGGAGATATCTACACCGCTATCTGTATAAACAAGGAAATATCTACAACGCTATCTGTATAAACATGGAAATATCTACACCGCTATTTGTAAAAACATGGAAATATCTACACCGCTACCTGTATAAACTTGGAAATATCAGCACCGCTGTCTGTATGAACATGGAAATATCTACACCACAATCTGTATTAACATGGAAATATCTACACCGCTATCTGTATGAACATGGATATATATACTCCGCTATCTGTATGAACATGGAAATATCTACACCGCTATCTGGACATGGAAATATCTACACCGCTGTCTGCATGAAAATGGAAATATCTACACAGCTATCTGCATATACATGGAAATATCTACACAGCTATCTCTTTACACATGGAAATAACTACACCGCTATCTCTATAAACATGGAAATATCTACACCGCCATCTGTATGAACATGGAAATATCTTCACAGCCATCTGTATGAACATATAAATACGTACACCGCCATCTGTATTAAGAAGGAGATATCTACACCGCTATCTGTATAAACATGGAAATATCTACATCGCTATCTGTATAAACATGGAAATATCAGCACCGCTATCTGTATGAACATGGAAATATCTGCACCGCTATCTGTATGAACATGGAAATATCTACACCGCTATCTGTATGAACATGGAAATATATTCACCGCCACCTGTATGAACATGGATATATCTACACAGCCATCTGTATGAACATGGAAATATCTACACCGCTATCTGTATGAACATGGAAATATCTACACCGCTATCTGTATGAACATGGAAATATCTTCACCGCCATCTGTATGAACATGGATATGTCTACACAGCCATCTGGATGAACATGGAAATATCTACACCGCGATCTGTATGAACATGGAAATATCTACACCGCTATCTGTGTAAACTTGCATACGTTTCACCGCTATCTGTATAAACATGGAAATATCTACTGCGCTACCTGTGTAAACATGGAAATATCAGCACCGCTATCTGTATGAACATGGAAATATCTACACCGCTATCTCTATGAACATGGAAGTATCTACACCGCTATCTGCATGAACATGGAAATAGCTACACCGCTATCTGTACGAACATGGAAATATCTACACTTCTATCTGTATGAACATGGAAATATCTACACCGCTCTCTGTATGAACATGGATATATCTACACAGCCATCTGGATGAACATGGAAATATCTACAGCGCTATCTGCATGAACATGGAAATATCTACACCGCTATCTGGGTAAACATGCATACATCTTCACTGCAATCTGTATAAGCATGGAAATATCTACAACGTTATCTGTATGAACATGGAAATATCTACACCGCTATATGTTTGAACATGGAAATATCTAAACCGCTATCAGCATGAAAATAGAAATATCTACACAGCTATCTGCATATACATGGAAATATCTACACAGCTATCTCTTTACACATGGAAATAACTACACCGCTATCTGTATGAACATGGAAATATCTACACCGCCATCTGTATGAACATGGAAATATCTGCACCGCCATCTGAATGAACATATAATTATCTACACCGCCATCTGTATTAAGATGGAGATATCTACACCGCTATCTGTATAAACATGGAAATATCCACACCGCTATCTGTATAAACATGGAAATATCTACACTGCTACCTGTATAAACATGGAAATATCTACACCGCTATCTGTATGAACATGGAAATATCAGCCCCTCTATCTGTATGAACATGGAAATATCTACACCGCTATCTCTATGAACATGGAAATATCTACACCGCCATCTGTATGAACATGGATATATCTACACAGCCATCTGGATGAACATGGAAATATCTACACCGCTATCTGTATGAACATGGAAATATCTACAACGCTATCTGTATGAACTTGGAAATACATACACCGCTATCTGTATGAACATGGAAATAGCTACACCGCTATCTGTATGGACATGGAAATTTCTTCACCGCCATCTGTATGAACATGGATATATCTACACAGCCATCTGGATGAACATGGAAATATCTACACCGCTATCTGTATGAACATGGAAATACCTTCACCGCCATCTGTATGAACATGGATATGTCTACACAGCCATCTGGATGAACATGGAAATATCTACACCGCTATCTGTGTAAACATGCATACGTTTCACCGCTATCTGTATAAACATGGAAATATCTACACCGCTATCTGTATGAACATGGAAATATCTACACCGCTATCTGTTTGAACATGGAAATATCTAGACCGCTATCTGCATGAAAATAGAAATATCTACACAGCTATCTGCATATACATGGAAATATCTACAAACCTATCTCTTTACACATGGAAATAACTACACCGCTATCTCTATAAACATGGAAATATCTACACCGCCATCTGTATGAACATGGAAATATCTGCACTGCCATCTGTATGAACATATAAATATCTACACCGCCATCTGTATTAAGATGGAGATATCTTCACGGCTATCTGTATAAACTTGGAAATATCTACACCGCTATCTTTATAAACCTGGAAATATCTACACCGCTATCTGTATAAACATGGAAATATCTACACCGCTACCTGTATAAACATGGAAATATCAGCACCGCTATCTGTATGAACATGGAAATATCTACACCGCAATCTCTATGAACATGGAAATATCTACACCGCTATCTGCATGAACATGGAAATAGCTACACCGCTATCTGTACGAACATGGAAATATCTACACCTCTATCTGTATGAACATGGAAATATCTACAGCGCTATCTGTATGAACACGGATATGTCTACACAGCCATCTGGATGAACATGGAAATATCTACACCGCTATCTGTATGAAGATGGAAATATCTACACCGCTATCTGTATAAATATGCATACATCTTCACCGCAATCTGTATAAACATGGAAATATCTTCACCGCTATCTGAATGAACATGGAAATGTCTACACCGCTATCTGTTTGAACATGGAAATATCTACACCGCTATCTGCATGAAAATGGAAATATCTACAGAGCTATCTGCATATACATGGAAATATCTACACAGCTATCTCTTTACACATGGAAATAACTACACCGATATCTGTATGAACATGGAAATATCTACACCGCCATCTGTATGAACATGGAAATATCTGCACCGCCATCTGTATGAACATATAAATATCTACACCGCCATCTGTATTAAGGTGGAGATATCTACACCGCTATCAGTATAAACATGGAAATATCTACACCGCTATCTGTATAAACATGGAAATAACTACACCGCTATCTGTATAAACATGGAAATATCTACACCGCTACCTGTATAAACATGGAAATATCAGCACCGCTATCTGTATGAACATGGAAATATCAGCCCCTCTATCTGTATGAACATGGAAATACCTACACCGCTATATGTATGAACATGGAAATATCTACACTGCTATCCGTATGAACATGGAAATATCTACAACGCCATCTGTTTGAACATGGATATATCTACACAGCCATCTGGATGAACATGGAAATATCTACACCGCTATCTGTATGAACATGGAAATTGCTACACCGCTATCTGTATGAACATGGAAATATATACACCACTATCTGTATGAACATTTAAATATCTACACCGCTATCTGTATGAACATGGAATTATCTTCACCGCCATCTGTATGAACATGGATATATCTGTACAGCCATCTGGATGAACATGGAAATATCTACACCACTATCTGTATGAACATGGAAATAGCTACACAGCTATCTGTAAAACATGGAAATATCTACACCGCTACCTGTATAAACATGGAAATATCAGCACAGCTATCTGTATGAACATGGAAATATCTACACCGCTATGTGTACGAAGATGGAAATATCTACACCGCTATCTGTATGAACATGGAAATAGCTACACCGCTATCTGTATGAACATGGAAATAGCTACACCACTATCTGTATGAACATGGAAATATCTACACCGCTATCTGTATGAACATGGATATATCTACACAGCCATCTGGATGAACATGGAAATATCTACACCGCTATCTGTATGAACATGGAAATATCTACACCACTATGTGTGTAAACATGCATACATCTTCACCGCTATCTGTATGAATATGGAAATATCTAGACCGCTATCTGTTTGAACATGGAAATATCTACACCGCTACCTGTATAAACATGGAAATATCAGCACAGCTATCTGTATGAACATGGAAATATCTACACAGCTATCTGTATGAACCTGGAAATATCTACACCGATATCTGTTTGAACATGGAAATATCTAAACCGCTATCTGCATGGAAATGGAAATATCTACACAGCTTTCTGCATATACATGGAAATATCTACACAGCTATCTATTTACAAATGGAAATAACTAAACCGCTATCTGTATGAACATGGAAATATCTGCACCGCCATCTGTAAGTACATAGAAATATCTACTCCGCCATCTGTATTAAGATGGAGATATCTACACCGCTATCTGTATAAACATGGAAATATCTACAACGCTATCTGTATAAACATGGAAATATCTACACCGCTATTTGTATAAACATGGAAATATCTACACCGCTACCTGTATAAACTTGGAAATATCAGCACCGCTATCTGTATGAACATGGAAATATCTACACCGCTATCTGGACATGGAAATATCTACACCGCTGTCTGCATGAAAATGGAAATATCTACACAGCTATCTGCATATACATGGAAATATCTACACAGCTATCTCTTTACACATGGAAATAACTACACCGCTATCTCTATAAACATGGAAATATCTACACCGCCATCTGTATGAACATGGAAATATCTTCACAGCCATCTGTATGAACATATAAATACGTACACCGCCATCTGTATTAAGAAGGAGATATCTACACCGCTATCTGTATAAACATGGAAATATCTACATCGCTATCTGTATAAACATGGAAATATCAGCACCGCTATCTGTATGAACATGGAAATATCTGCACCGCTATCTGTATGAACATGGAAATATCTACACCGCTATCTGTATGAACATGGAAATATATTCACCGCCACCTGTATGAACATGGATATATCTACACAGCCATCTGTATGAACATGGAAATATCTACACCGCTATCTGTATGAACATGGAAATATCTACACCGCTATCTGTATGAACATGGAAATATCTTCACCGCCATCTGTATGAACATGGATATGTCTACACAGCCATCTGGATGAACATGGAAATATCTACACCGCGATCTGTATGAACATGGAAATATCTACACCGCTATCTGTGTAAACTTGCATACGTTTCACCGCTATCTGTATAAACATGGAAATATCTACTGCGCTACCTGTGTAAACATGGAAATATCAGCACCGCTATCTGTATGAACATGGAAATATCTACACCGCTATCTCTATGAACATGGAAGTATCTACACCGCTATCTGCATGAACATGGAAATAGCTACACCGCTATCTGTACGAACATGGAAATATCTACACTTCTATCTGTATGAACATGGAAATATCTACACCGCTCTCTGTATGAACATGGATATATCTACACAGCCATCTGGATGAACATGGAAATATCTACAGCGCTATCTGCATGAACATGGAAATATCTACACCGCTATCTGGGTAAACATGCATACATCTTCACTGCAATCTGTATAAGCATGGAAATATCTACAACGTTATCTGTATGAACATGGAAATATCTACACCGCTATATGTTTGAACATGGAAATATCTAAACCGCTATCAGCATGAAAATAGAAATATCTACACAGCTATCTGCATATACATGGAAATATCTACACAGCTATCTCTTTACACATGGAAATAACTACACCGCTATCTGTATGAACATGGAAATATCTACACCGCCATCTGTATGAACATGGAAATATCTGCACCGCCATCTGAATGAACATATAATTATCTACACCGCCATCTGTATTAAGATGGAGATATCTACACCGCTATCTGTATAAACATGGAAATATCCACACCGCTATCTGTATAAACATGGAAATATCTACACTGCTACCTGTATAAACATGGAAATATCTACACCGCTATCTGTATGAACATGGAAATATCAGCCCCTCTATCTGTATGAACATGGAAATATCTACACCGCTATCTCTATGAACATGGAAATATCTACACCGCCATCTGTATGAACATGGATATATCTACACAGCCATCTGGATGAACATGGAAATATCTACACCGCTATCTGTATGAACATGGAAATATCTACAACGCTATCTGTATGAACTTGGAAATACATACACCGCTATCTGTATGAACATGGAAATAGCTACACCGCTATCTGTATGGACATGGAAATTTCTTCACCGCCATCTGTATGAACATGGATATATCTACACAGCCATCTGGATGAACATGGAAATATCTACACCGCTATCTGTATGAACATGGAAATACCTTCACCGCCATCTGTATGAACATGGATATGTCTACACAGCCATCTGGATGAACATGGAAATATCTACACCGCTATCTGTGTAAACATGCATACGTTTCACCGCTATCTGTATAAACATGGAAATATCTACACCGCTATCTGTATGAACATGGAAATATCTACACCGCTATCTGTTTGAACATGGAAATATCTAGACCGCTATCTGCATGAAAATAGAAATATCTACACAGCTATCTGCATATACATGGAAATATCTACAAACCTATCTCTTTACACATGGAAATAACTACACCGCTATCTCTATAAACATGGAAATATCTACACCGCCATCTGTATGAACATGGAAATATCTGCACTGCCATCTGTATGAACATATAAATATCTACACCGCCATCTGTATTAAGATGGAGATATCTTCACGGCTATCTGTATAAACTTGGAAATATCTACACCGCTATCTTTATAAACCTGGAAATATCTACACCGCTATCTGTATAAACATGGAAATATCTACACCGCTACCTGTATAAACATGGAAATATCAGCACCGCTATCTGTATGAACATGGAAATATCTACACCGCAATCTCTATGAACATGGAAATATCTACACCGCTATCTGCATGAACATGGAAATAGCTACACCGCTATCTGTACGAACATGGAAATATCTACACCTCTATCTGTATGAACATGGAAATATCTACAGCGCTATCTGTATGAACACGGATATGTCTACACAGCCATCTGGATGAACATGGAAATATCTACACCGCTATCTGTATGAACATGGAAATATCTACACCGCTATCTGTATAAATATGCATACATCTTCACCGCAATCTGTATAAACATGGAAATATCTTCACCGCTATCTGAATGAACATGGAAATGTCTACACCGCTATCTGTTTGAACATGGAAATATCTACACCGCTATCTGCATGAAAATGGAAATATCTACAGAGCTATCTGCATATACATGGAAATATCTACACAGCTATCTCTTTACACATGGAAATAACTACACCGATATCTGTATGAACATGGAAATATCTACACCGCCATCTGTATGAACATGGAAATATCTGCACCGCCATCTGTATGAACATATAAATATCTACACCGCCATCTGTATTAAGGTGGAGATATCTACACCGCTATCAGTATAAACATGGAAATATCTACACCGCTATCTGCATAAACATGGAAATAACTACACCGCTATCTGTATAAACATGGAAATATCTACACCGCTACCTGTATAAACATGGAAATATCAGCACCGCTATCTGTATGAACATGGAAATATCAGCCCCTCTATCTGTATGAACATGGAAATACCTACACCGCTATATGTATGAACATGGAAATATCTACACTGCTATCCGTATGAACATGGAAATATCTACAACGCCATCTGTTTGAACATGGATATATCTACACAGCCATCTGGATGAACATGGAAATATCTACACCGCTATCTGTATGAACATGGAAATTGCTACACCGCTATCTGTATGAACATGGAAATATATACACCACTATCTGTATGAACATTTAAATATCTACACCGCTATCTGTATGAACATGGAATTATCTTCACCGCCATCTGTATGAACATGGATATATCTGTACAGCCATCTGGATGAACATGGAAATATCTACACCACTATCTGTATGAACATGGAAATAGCTACACAGCTATCTGTAAAACATGGAAATATCTACACCTCTACCTGTATAAACATGGAAATATCAGCACAGCTATCTGTATGAACATGGAAATATCTACACCGCTATGTGTACGAAGATGGAAATATCTACACCGCTATCTGTATGAACATGGAAATAGCTACACCGCTATCTGTATGAACATGGAAATAGCTACACCACTATCTGTATGAACATGGAAATATCTACACCGCTATCTGTATGAACATGGATATATCTACACAGCCATCTGGATGAACATGGAAATATCTACACCGCTATCTGTATGAACATGGAAATATCTACACCACTATGTGTGTAAACATGCATACATCTTCACCGCTATCTGTATGAATATGGAAATATCTAGACCGCTATCTGTTTGAACATGGAAATATCTACACCGCTACCTGTATAAACATGGAAATATCAGCACAGCTATCTGTATGAACATGGAAATATCTACACAGCTATCTGTATGAACCTGGAAATATCTACACCGATATCTGTTTGAACATGGAAATATCTAAACCGCTATCTGCATGGAAATGGAAATATCTACACAGCTTTCTGCATATACATGGAAATATCTACACAGCTATCTATTTACAAATGGAAATAACTAAACCGCTATCTGTATGAACATGGAAATATCTGCACCGCCATCTGTAAGTACATAGAAATATCTACTCCGACATCTGTATTAAGATGGAGATATCTACACCGCTATCTGTATAAACATGGAAATATCTACAACGCTATCTGTATAAACATGGAAATATCTACACCGCTATTTGTATAAACATGGAAATATCTACACCGCTACCTGTATAAACTTGGAAATATCAGCACCGCTATCTGTATGAACATGGAAATATCTACAAAGCAATCTGTATTAACATGGAAATATCTACACCGCTATCTGTATGAACATGGATATATATACACCGCTATCTGTATGAACATGGAAATATCTACACCGCTATCTGTTTGAACATGGAAATATCTACACCGCTATCTGTATAAACTTGGAAATATCTACACCGCTATCTGTGTAAACATGGAAATATCTACACCGCTATCTGTGTAAACATGGAAATATCTACACCGCCATCTCTTAAAACTTGGAAATATCTTCACCGTTATGTGTATAAACATGGAAATATCTTCACCGTCATCTGTATGAACTTGGAAATATCTACACTACCATCGATATAAACATGGAAATATCTACACCGCCATCTGAACATGAAAATATCTACACCGCCAACTCTATAAACATTGAAATATCTACACCGCTATCTGTATAAACATGGAAATATCTACACTGCTATCTGTGTAAACATGGAAATATCTACACCGCTATCTGTGTAAACATGGAAGTATCTGCACCGCTATCTCTATAAACATGGAAATATCTTCACCGCCATCTGTATGAACATGGAAATATCTACATCGCCATCTGTATAAACATGGAAATATCTACACAGCTGTCTCTATAAACATGGAAATATCAACAACGGTATCTGTATAAACATGGAAATATCTACACCGCAAACTGTATAAACATGGAAATTTCTACACCGCTATCTCTATAAACATGGAAATATCTACACCGCTATCTGTATAAACATGGAAATATCTACACCGCTATCTGTGTAAACATGGAAATATCTACACCACTATCTGTGTAAACATGGAAATATCTACACCGCTATCTGTACAAACATGGAAATATCTACACAGCCATCTGTAGGAATATGTAAATATCTACACCGTTATCTCTATACACATGGAATTATCTACACCGCTATCTGTATGAACATGGAAATATCTACACCGCTATCTGTGTAAACATGGAAATATCTACACCGCTATCTGTGTAAACATGGATATATCTACACCGCTATCTCTATAAACATGGAAATATCCACACAGCCATCCATATAAACATGGAAATATCTACACTACGCTCTGTATAATCATGGAAATATCTACACCGCTTTCTGTGTAAACATGGAAATACCTACACCGCTATATCTATAAACATGGAAATATCTACACCGCCACCTGTATGGGTATGGAAATATCTACACCGCCATCTGTATAAACATGGAAATATCTACACCGTTATCTGTGTACACATGGAATTATCTACACCGCTATCTGTATAAGCTTGGAAATATCTACAATGCTATCTGCGTAAACATGGAAATATCTACACCGCTATCTCTATATACATGCAAATATCTACACCGCTATCTGTGTAAACATGGTAATATCTACACCGATATCTCTGTAAACATGGAAATATCTACACCGCTATCTCTGTAAACATTGAAATATCTACAGAGTCATCTGTATAAACATGGAAATATCTACACCGCTATCTGTGTAAACATGGAAATATCTACACCGCTATCTCTAAAAACATGGAAAGATCTACACCATTATGTGTATAAAGACGGAAATATCTACACCGCTATCTGTATAAACATGGAAATATCTACTCCGCCATCTGTATGAACGTGGAAATGTCTAAACCGCCATCTCTATAAACATGTAAATATCTACAACGCCCTCTGTAGGAACATGGAAATATCTACAACGCTATCTGTTTAAACATTGAAATATCTACACTGCTATCTGCCTAAAAGTGGAAATATCTACACCGCTATCTGCATAAACTTGGAAATACCTACACCGCTATCTGTGTACACATGGAAATATCTACACCACCAACTGTAGGAACATGAAAGTATCTACACCGCCAACTCTATAAACATTGAAATATCTACACCGCTATCTGTATAAACATGGAAATATCTACACCGCTATCTGTGTAAACATGGAAATACCTACACCGCCTTCTGTGTAAACATGGAAATATCTACACCGCCATATCTATAAACATGGAAATATCTTCAACTCCATCTGTATGAACATGGAATTATCTACACTGCCATCTGTATGAACATGGATACATCTACACCGCTATCTGTATAAACATGGAAATATCTACACCGCCATCGGTAGGAAAATGAAAATATCTACACCGCCATCTGTATGAACAGGGAACTATGTACACCACCATCTGTATCAACATGAAAATACCTACACCGCCATCTGTATCACAATGGAAATATCTGCACCGCCATCTCTATAACAATGGAAATATCTAAACCGCCGTCTGTATGGAAATGGAAAAATCTACACCACCATCTGTATAAAGGTGGAAATATCTACACCGCTATCTGTGTGAACATGGATATATCTACAACGCTATCTGTAAAAACATGGAAATATCTACACCTCCATCTGTATAAACATGGAAATATCTACACCGCCATCTGTAGAAACATGGAAATATCTACACCGCCATCTCTATAAACATGGAAATATCTTCACAGCTATCTGTATAAACATTTAAATATCTACACCGCCATCTCTATAAACATAGAAATATCTACACCGCCATCTGTATGAACATGGAAATATGTACACCGCCATCTGTATAAATGTGGAAATATCTACACCGCTATCTGTATGAACATGGCAATATGTACACCACTTCCTGTATTAACATGGAAAATCTACACCGCTATCTGTATAAACATGGAAATATCTACATCGCTGTCTCTATAAACATGGAAATATGTGCGCCGCTATCTCTATAAATATTGAAATATATACACCTCTGTCTCTATAAACATGGAAATATCTACAATGCTATCTGTATAAACATGGAAATATCTACACCGCTGTCTGTATAAACATGGAAATATCTACACCGCTATCTCCATAAACATGGATATATCTACACCGCTATCTCTATTAACATGGAAATATCTACACCACTATCTGTATGAACATGGAAATATCCACACCGCTATCTGTATAGACATGGAAGTATCTACACCGGTAACTGTATAAACATGGAAATATCTACACCGCTATCGGTATAAATGTCTGTATTTGCTCTTAATTTATACCCAAGGCTGGGATGTTTCATATGATAAAAAGACCAAATACAGAAATAGACTATATTTGGTCTGGCAATTGATCTCTGCAATAATCAAACCTCAAAGACAATCAAACCTGAAATCTAAGCTACATATTAAATAGCTTGGTTTTTAGGTTGCACGTTGCTGTGTATGCTGGCTTCATAGAAAATGCAAGTAGCAATGGCCATTTTTTAATAGTCATTAGCCTTGAAGCTCTCCTACTTTTGAATCACATAGAAATAGAAATCAAATCTCACTAGATTTTTTTTTTGAAACAGGGTCTGGCTTCGTTGCCCAGGCTGAAGAGCAGGGCATGATCTTGGCTCACACCTCTGCCTCTCGGACTCAAGCCATCCTCCCACCTCAGCCTTGGAGTAGCTGGGACCACAGGCATGTGCCACCATACCCAGCTAATATTTTTATTTTTGTACAAATGGGGTTTGTCATCTTTCCCAGGCAGGCCTCAAACTCCAAGACTCAAGCAATACACCTGCCTTGAATTCCCAAAGTACTGGGTTTACAGGCGACAGCCACTACGCCCAGCAACTAAACTTCTAAAAATCAATTTAACATAAAATTATCTAAGCGTGCAAGGAAAGATAAGAAGCCTAAGGAACCAGTGAGTTGAAGAATAAATGCAGTTTAAATCATACATGTAAACAACATGATGTGATGTGGTAGGAATCATCTAACATGCTTTAAAGCATGAGTAAAAGGTCTTTACTTAGAAAACTGGATCTTAGTTTAGGATATCTTTAGATAAGAGTATGAAAAGTCATATCATATTGATAAGTAAAGTGCTTCCTTTGGCTAATTTTAAGGATAGGACATTTACTTTCATATAATTCATAGGAATCTTAGACTTAAAAATAAAATTTCCCTTCTCAAATCCTTACTTTCATACATTTTTTGCATTTCTTTCACTTTTGTGTTAATGGCCTATGTCTCAACATATTCTATTAAGCCTTCTGGAAACACATACTTTGTTTCCAGCCTCTTCAGAGAACCATCACTCCAATTCCTAGGCTTCTGAAGAAGCAGACCCAAGCTTATAGTTATTACATATTTCCAAATCTAGGTGACCAACAAAAATTGATACTTTTCCCATCATACCTTTAAGTTAATAATCAGGTGTATGCTGAGAGGTAAGGACCCAAGAGTGTTGGTTGTCTAATTCTGCAGCTGTATAAACAAATCTTAATGCTTGAAAATATTCAAAGGTTATTCTCACGTTGATTGTTGGTAACTATGTGTAACAACATGAAAAGAAAAAAAAATCAAAGAATTACGTCTGAGGATAATACACAATCTCTAAGGGTAAGAAGAGCAACAAAAAGTCTGCTTCAATTACCACTGAAATAATATATTTATCCTGTAAAATCTATGGTGGCTGGTTGTAAAAACTAGGCATTAGCAAACTGATAAAGACTTTTTAATGAAACCATTATGAAACATAGTTTTTAAAAAGTTAAATACACCCACACCAGTTTTTCACATTCTTTGGGCTGCTTTAATGCTGCCATTAAATAATTGATTTAGTTGTGACATAGATCCTATGTTCCATGGAGTCTACCATTCATAAAGATGCAATGTAAGGTAACAAAAATATAAATTGTGTGTGTGGGGGGGAGAAGTCAAGAGTATTTTTATGTGACAGAAGTTAAGTTGTTATCAGTGTAAAATAGTCTGTTACAAATACAGGACTCTGTATGTTAGTTTCACTAACCAGAAAGAAAGAAATTACAGCAGATACACACACACACACACCAAAAAAGGGAAAAGAAACAAAGCTTAGCACCACAGAAAACCACCAAACTAGAGGGATAAACAATAAGAAAGGAAGAAGTGAACAAGTAATCTAAAAAACAACTAATGAAATGATAGAAGGAAGTCCTAATTTATCAATAATAAACTTGAATAGAAGTGGATTAAACTCTACTTAAAAGATATAAAGTGGATGAATGGATTCAGATAGCAAAACCCACCTATATGCTGCCTACATGATACTCACCTCACTATTAAAGACAAATAGACTGAAAGTGAAGAGATGGAAAAATATATTTTATGCAAACAAATGAAAAGCAAGCAGGAGTAGCCACAGTCATGTCATATTTTAAAAGGCTTTAAATAAAAAAACTATATAAAAAAAGAATGTCACTGTACAATGAAATGATAAAAGGCCCAATTCAATAAGAGGACATAACATATATATTACTTAGGTGTAACTATATATGTACCCAACACCAGAACAACCAGATATATAAAGCAAATATTAGATTTAAAGGTAGAGATAGACTGCAATACAATATTAGTAGGAAATTTCAACACTCCACTTTAAAAATGGACAGATTCTATGAAGAGAAAATCAACCAAAAAATGACAGACTCAAACTATACCATAGACCAAATGGACCTAGCAGGTAAAGAAGATCTCACCTGATATGGTTTGGCTGTATATCCCCACCGAAATCTCATCTTGATTATAGCTCCCATAATTCATACATGTTGTGGGAGGGAACCAGTGGGAGATAATTGAATCATGGGGGCGGTTCCCCCATACTGTTCTTGTGGTAGTGAATACGTCTAACAAGATCTGATGGTTTTATAAGGGGGAACCCTTTCACTTGGTTCTCAATTCTATTTTGTTTGCTACCATGTAAGATGTGTCTTTCGCCTTCCATCATGATTGGGAGACCTCCCCAGCCACGTGGAACTATGAGTCCACTAAACCTCTTTTTCTCTGTAAATTACCCAGTCTCGGGTATGTCTTTATCAGCAGTATGAAAACAGACTAATACATCATCCAACAGCTGCAGAATACAAATTATTCTCAACTGTACACCAAACATTCTCTAGGACCAATCATACATTATGACACATAATAAGTCTTAACAAACTTAAGAAGACAGATATCATATGAAGTATCTTTTCTGATTCCAGGGATATAAAGCCAGAAATCAACAACAGGAAAGCCCTTGGAAATTTTATAAAAACATGGAAATTAAATAGCACGCACCCAAGAAATCAATAGGTCTCATTAAGACATTAATAGGAAAATTTCAAAAGTCACTGAGACAAGTAAGAATGAAAATCCAACATACCCAAACCTATGGAACGTAGCAAAAGCAGTTCTAAGAGGGAAATTTATAGCAATAAAAGCCTACACCAAAAAAGAAGAAAGATTTTCAAATCACAAAGCAAAATTATACACTTCAAGTAACTAGAACATCAAAAACAAACTAAACCCAAAATTGGTAGAAGGAAGGAAATAATAAAGCTCACAGCAGATATAAATGAAACAGACACTAAAAAATATTTCAAAAGATAAATAAGACAAAGTGTAAAGGTAAAACTGACAAACCTTTAGCTAAACTAAGACAAAAGGAGAGAAAATTCAAATAAATAAAAGATGAAAAAGGAGACATTACAACTGATACACCACAGAAACAGAAGGGATTGTAAGACATTACTCATAACTATATGCCAACAAATTTGATAGTGTAGAATAAAATGAATAAATTTCTGCACACATACAACTACCCAGATTAAATTGTGAGGAAATATAACATCTGAACACATCAAGAATGAGTTTGGAAATTGAATCAATAATAAAACATCTTCCATCAAAACAACAACAACAACAACCAACACCCAGGACCTGATGTCTTCACTGCTGAATTCTACCAAACAGTTAAAGAATAACTACCAATTCTCCACAAACTTTTCCACAAAAGTAATGAGGAAGGAATACTTCCATACTCATCTTATGAGGCTCGCAACATCCTGATTCTAAAACCAGACAAAGACACGCACAAAATGAAAATAACAGGCCAATATTCCTGAAGAACATAGATACAAAAGTTCTCAACAAGATACAAGTGAACTGACTTCGACAGCACACTAAAAAGAGTATTCACTATAATCAAGTGGGGTTCATCCCAGGGATGAAAGGATGGCTTAACATGCACAAATCAGTAAATATGATACACCACCACAATAGAAAGAAGAACAAAAACCATGTGATCATTTCAACAGATGCAAAAAGAACACTTGACAAAAGTCAACATTCCTTTATGATAAAAACTGTCAAGAAAGTAGGTATAGGAGTGTACCTCAACGCAGTAAAGGCCATAGGTGACAAACCCACAGCTAACATCTTATTTATGGTGAATAGTTAAATGCTTTTCCTCTTTGATATGGAGGAAGACAAGGATGTCAACTTCTACCACTTCTATTTAGCATAGTACTGGAGGTCAGAGCCAGAGCAATTAGACAAAAGAAATAAATAAGAGGGATCCAAACTGGAAAGAAGGAAGTCAGATTGTTTCTGTTTGTAGAAAATGTGATCTCACATACATATGTATACATCTATATATATGATCATATAGATATATATGATCTCTCTCTCTTTAGGGTTCTTTCTATATATACTTATATAGAGTGAGAACCCTAAAGACTTGACCAAAAACTACTAGAAATCATAAATAAATTCAGTAAAGTTGTAGTATACAAAATCAACACAGAAAATTCAGTGGTGTTTCTATACACTAATAGTGAACTATCTGAAAAAGTCATCAAGAAAGGAATTCCATTTACAATAGCTACCAAGAAATCTGCAGATAAATTTAATCAAGGTCGTGAAAGATCTCTTCAATGAAAACTATAACACACTGATGGAAAAATTTACGATACACAAAAAATGGACACTATATACTCATGGAATGGAAGAATTGATACTATTGAAATGACCATACTAACAAAATGTCCTACAGATTCAATGCAATCCCTATCAAAATACCAATGAAATTCTTCACAGAAATAGAAAAAAATACCCTAAAATTTGTATGAAACCAGAAAAGACCCCAAATAACCAAAGCAATCCTGTGCAAAAATAACAAAGCTGGAGGCACCACACTACCTGACTTCAAAATATACTACAAAGCCATAGTAAGCAAAACAGCATGGCACTGCCATAAAGCAAACACATAGACCAATGGAAGAGAATATACAGCTCAGAAATAAATTCTCATACCTAAAGTCAACTGATTTTCAAAAAAGGAGTCAAGAGCACACACAGGGGTAAAGACAGTCTCTTCATTAAATGGTACTGAGAAGATTGGATATCTACATGTGGGATAATGAAATTAGACCCCTATCTTTTACCTTATACAAAAATCAACTCAAATGCGATTAAAGACCTAAAGGTAAGATTGAAAACTATGAAAAACTACTAGAAGATAACATGTGGGAAATTCTCTATAACTTTGGGTTCTACAAGGATTTTTTAAATGAGACGTCAAAAGCACAGGCAACAAAAGCAAAAAGAGATAAATGGGGTTTCATCAAACTAAAATGCTTTTGCACAGCAAAGGAAACTTAACAGAGTGAAAAAACAACTTACAGAATGGGATACAATATTTGCAAACTATACATCTGCTAAGGAGTTAATGCCCAGATTATATAACAAACTTAAACAACTCAACAGCAAAAACATAAATAACTTATTTAAAAATGGGCAAAACTGGGAGGCTGAGGCAGGCGGATTGCCTGAGGTCAGGAGTTTGAGACCAGCCTGACCAATATGGTGAAATCATTTCTCTACTAAAAATACAAAAATTTAGCCAAACATGATGGCGTGTGCCTGTAACCCCAGCTACTCAGCAGGCTGAGGCAGGGGAATTGCTTGAACCAGGGAGATGGAGGTTGCCGTGAGCCCCGATTGCACCACTGCACTCCAGCTTGGGCAACAGAGCAAGCCTCCTTCGCAAAAAAAAAAAAAAAAAAAGGACAAAATAAACTAAAAGAAATGCCACAAGAGAAAATATAGAAAGGGTCAAGACGAATATATAATAAAATCATGTTCAACATCACTAACCATCAGGGAAATGCAAATCAAAACCGCAATGAGATACCAGTTCACCCATTAGAATGGCTATTAGCAAAAAGGTAAAAGATAACAAGAGTTGGCAAGGAAGTGGAGAAAACGGAACACTTACGCACTGTTGATGGGGTTGTAAACTAGTACAACCATTAAGCAAAACTTTATGGAAGTTCGCTAAAAAATAAAAAATTAAAAAAAAAACAATCATTCGATCACATAACCCAGCAATCCCACTACTGGGTATATATCCATAGGAAATGAAATCATTGTGTTTGAAAAATATCTGCACTCTTATGTTTACTGTAGCACTATTTCTAATAATCAGATATGGAATCAACCTATGTGTATAAAAACAAACAAGTGAATTATATATATATAATATATATTATGTATATTATATATAATACATATTATGTATATTATATATAATATATTATGTATAATATATAATATATTATATATTAATATATTATTAATATTAATGTATTATATATTAATATTAATAATATTAATAATAAATAATAAGTATTATTTAATAATTATTAATAATTAATAATAATTAATAATAATTAATACTAATATTAATATATTATTAATATATAACATATATTATATGTATAATATACATTATATATTATGTATATTTTATATATAATACATATTATGTATATTATATACATAATATATATTATGTATATTATAATATATATAATGTATAATGTATATAATATACGTTATGTATATTATATATAATATACATTATGTATGTTATGTATATTATATATCACATATAATATATATTATTATTATATATAATTATATATAATTATAATTATAATTATATATAATTTTATGTGTAATTATAATTATACATAAAATTATATATGTATATATATATATATATATGGACACACAATGAAATACTATTCAGCCATAAAAAAAGAATGAAATTCTGCCAGTTGCAACAACATGGATGACCCTGTAGGATACAATGTTAAGTGAAATAAGCCAGACACAGAAAGCAAATACCGCATGATCTCGCTCATATGTGGAATCTTAAAAAAAAAAATGTTAATAGAGAAGTAGAGTAGAATAGTGGTTACCAAACAGTGAGGAAGAAGCGGGGAGGGCAAAATGGAGATAGATTGGTTAACAGTTATGAAATCACAATTATATAGGAAGAATAAGTTGTAGTGTTCTTTGCAAAGCAGGGTGACTATAGTTAAAAGTAAAGTATTGTATATTACAAAGTATCTAGAAGAAAGGATTTTGAAATTTCTTATTAAAAAGAAATGATGAATGCATGAGGTAATTAATACACTAACTATCCTTATTGGATCATTAGACAACATACATATTCATTGAAACATCAAATTGTATCCTATAAATCTATATAATTACAATGTGAAAATTTTTTAAAAATAAATTAATGAATTAAATAACAATTTTAAAATGTTCTCAATCACCAATGCAAAGTTTAGGAGCTTTGTTCTTGACTCAGCCTTAAGACTGAAAACTAATGTGTTAGAAATATTTGTAGATCCTCTCAATTTTGAAAGAATCCTAGCTAAACTACTGAAATATAAAATATATTCTATGTAATATGCTCTTAGGTATATTCTTAGGTGAACTCTGCTTTTAGATGAAGCTTATAAAAATGAAAAACGTATCTGAAATAAAATTTTAAAGTATTTGGAAAATTACAGCTTAATCTCTTAAAGACAAATTTTCTGTACAGTAACCTTTTTATGTGCTTTTGAAATGGGGTATACAATTATTTTCCCTGATGTGAGACAAAATATAGAAAGTTGGCATTTTATCTAAGAAGTTAACTTAGGAAGAAAGAGTGAGAGGCAGAGGAATGAGGGAAGAAAGGAAGGCTGATGATGGGATACCTTATCAAGTTGCCTAATGCTGTATTGGAACCTAATAGGCCTTCTAAGGAGTTTTATTACATAATGCAAGACTCCTCAATCTGGGAGGAGGAAAGGGACACCTACATGAGCATCCCACCTGCTTAAGTAAGAGCAGCCACAAACTGTGGGCCATTCCAGGTAAGTGTCATATCACACCTGCACCAACTAGTCAAAGCCTGGGTCAAAGCCTGTGCAGAACTGATCGCTACAGCAGAGGCTAAAACAAGAAATGGGGCTAAGAGAGTGAAAAGCAGTGCCCATATGTATCCAAAAACAGGTTGAAGATATCTTTAGGAAGGAACAGATAATTTTTTTTATTCATACAATAACAGATGCATATGAACTCCTCGACTAGTCACCCATTCCTGTCAGCCCTTGGGCTTCATAACTAAATCATTCTTCCTTTGTAATCCAGTCCCACATTTTCAGCTATCTCTATATGTTTATTATCTGAAATATTTCTTTGCTCTATACTCTTCCCCTAGTCTTCAACCAATTTCTTTCTTTATTGTCCCAACCCACAGACTGTTATTTCCACTTTGATGTCCCATAGAAGCTTCAAGGGTTTGAAATACCTAAAAAAACAACTCATCTTTCTCCCTAAAACTCCCTCTCCTTCTCCCACTTCAAAATTTCAACTAATGGCTCCCCCTGTTATTCCCACCAGAATCCTGAATGATCCCTGTTTCTCCTCATTCACTCCATACATGTAAATCTCATTAACGTTACTTTCTAGATATTTCATGAATCCTTTCCATTCATTCTGTACTAGAAAGTGTTCCCAGTTTAGACCCTGGTGGTTGGTGGCCTCTTACCTAGGCGCTCTCTCTCTCTCTCTCTCTCTCTCTGTGGGTGTGGGTGTGGGTGTGTGTGTCCTGAGAATTTATTTACTTCTGGTTTTTGTTTGTTTTTTAGTATCCAGAATCTACAGGGAACTTAAATCAATTAGAAAAAAAATAACCCAATTAAAAAATGGGCAAAGGACATGAACAAACACTTCTCAAAAGAACACATACAAATGGCCAACAAATACACGAAAAAAAAAATGCTTAGAATCACTAATCATCAGAAAAATGCAAATCAAAACACAATGAGATACCATTTCATACCGGTTGGAATGGCTATTATTAAAAAGTCAAAATACAACAGATGCCAGCAGGGCTGTAGACAAGAGGAAGTGTCTGTATATTTTTAGCTATAGCCCTACTTCAAACGTGTCCCCATTACAGCCAAAAGAGCAGCCTATCTAAAGGACTGTTCTGATCAGCTCACTTACCTGACTGAAACCTTCAGTGACTCCCATGGCCTGCAGGTCAATGCACTAATTCATGACTATAACATCTGAGATATCCTTGATCTGGCTACTGGTCTAGCCCTCTCTGACTCACGCTTTATAAACCATGCATTCTGGAACTTTTTAGTTGTTTCCCACATCAGCATGCTACTTCCCATCCATGTAGATTTGCAGAGACCTCCTCATCTTTTTAATTCCCAGTTCCCACTCTCAACATGGGCCATCTCCTACCCACACTTCAAAACCTAAGCAAAACAACACCTTCCGTGACACCTCCATGCTGAGTCAGATGCCATCCCCTTTGTATTGTAGTTCTTTGCTTGTGTGCCTTTGTCTCACTTTGTTCTCTTTAAAATAAACTCCATGAGGACAATGATCACCTGCTATTTGTGTTAATATCTGCACCTAGTGGCATAGTGTCTGGAGTATAGTAGGATCTATTTTCAAGGAAAAAAAGATTATATCTATACCAATAGACATGAATTAGCGCTTTTTTTTTTTTTAAAAGATAAGCTCCCTTTGAACTAAGTCAATGTTTACAAGAAGAGTTATACTAAAAAGTTCACTTTTGCTGCTTACGTTTCATTTATTTCAGGCAATTAATTCATTGTTATTGGTAAATCGATACTTTTTATTGATACTGAAAAGAGAGAAATAAACTAATGACTATCTCTGTTAGAGTAGATTTGTTCATATCTATCAGTAAAATGTTAATTATCTGAAAGTCAATAATAAAACATAAACTGTGATCTTAAATGTTTTTTAGGGGCTCAAAAATAATTAGAATTCATGTCAGCATATAAAAAAAGATCAGAGTATTTTTAAGATATGATAAAATTTTATTTTAGTTTCTTAATAGGGATTTTTGTGACCTTATAGAGTTCAACTAATTATAATTTTAAAAATAGGATTTATAGAGTTTTAGAATTAGAAACAATTTATAGATTATTTTATTTTTCTTTTGAGGAATCAGGTCATCAGAAGATCAAGGAACACCTATAATGTCACTAGATCCTAATTTAATTTAAATTTTAGAATCCAGGTATTCTAACTCCTGTCTTGATACTATTTCTACTTTATTATGTTGCTTCCCAGGGCTTTAAAAAATAAAAGCTGGGAAATTACATTTGCTTTGCATATACAGCACCAATTATCAAATTCAGCATAAAAGCATAACATGTATACATCAAAAAGAAAACATAAAAACTTCAAATTAAAAGCATCTCAAAACAATTGAATATAATAGGGAAACCTTATACAAATGCAACACTCACCCATTAATAAAAAGAAACCAATTGGAGAAAAAAGAAATTCAATATAAACATGTTGGAATATAACCTAATTCATTTTAATCCAATGCTTCAAATTGAAAAAAATTAGCACTAGTGTTATTTTCCTTTATCATTACAATCTTGCTTTTCATTACATTATGCTATGTTTTGTATTAAACATAAAATCAATTTTTCACCTTAACACATGCTAGAAATACAGAGTCACCATATTGGAAATCAGTAGAAAGTGTCTTTGTTTCTACTTTTTTTTCTTTGAAAAAGCTTTGGGAAAAAAAATCATTTACAATGTTTAATTTTAATAACTTAAAGAATGTAATTGATTTTTGTTTGTTTTTGACATGGAGTTTCACTCTTGTCACTCAGGCTGGAGTACAATGGCATGATCTCGGCTCACTGTAACCTCCACCTCCCAGGTTCAAATGATTCTCCTGTCTCAGCCTCCCGAGTAGCTGGGATGACAGGCACTCGCCACCACACCCGGCTAATTTTTGTATTTTTAGTAGAGATGGGGTTTCATCATGTTGGCCAGGCTGGTCTCAAACTCCTGACCTCAGGCGATCCGCCAACCTCGGGCTCCCAAAGAGCTGGGACTACAGGCGTGAGCCACCGTGCCCAGCCAATTGAATAGTTTTTAACTCAGAGGATAAATGCTTGAGGGGATGGAAAGCCCATTCCTCATGACGTGATTATTTCACACTGCATGCCTGTATCAAAACATCTCATGTACCCCACAAATATATAAACCTCCTATGTACCCACAAAAATTTTATAAAATAATGAAAATATTTTAAAACTAAAAAAAGTGTTTTTTAATTAAGCAACTTTATTTAAATAAAATCATTCTTCCTCATCCTCAGTCCTGGGATCTACCAGAAAGAATTAGCAACATCTTAAAGATGACAAAGTGTTAAAGATAAGCTGCTATTAAGTAAAAGTGTGAAGTGTGGAGGGGACAAGCTGGATGCCTGAACCATTTTGTTCTATCTTTAGGACAGTGAAAGAGCAAGAAGCAGGGTTGGGTGGGGGACACATATTCTGTTGAGCATTGTCACCACTATATTCACTGAAATTCATCTGCATGCTTGTATGTATACTTTTGATTCGCCTGATACACTGAAAATTATATGAAATTGTTCTCTATTCTTTAGATAATTATAATCTAAGTGCTAATATGAAGCTTAGAATTTATATGAAATATGTATGCCCACAACAAGACATTTCAGCTATTTCCTAGATAATAATCTCACTTCACCCTGCACAAAACAGGCACATGATCATGTCACTCTGACCTGGTTTGAGTCCAAGGAGGCTTTTGTTTTTAAAATAATTTAGGTTAGTAGTTAAAATATGAACTTTGGGCCAGGAGTGGGAGCTCATGCCTATAATCCCAGCACTTCGGGAGGCTGAGGCAGGCGGATGACTTGAAGTCAGGAGTAGGAGACTGGACTGGCCAACATGCTGAAACCCCATCTCTACTAAAAAAAAAAAAAATAGAAAACTTAGCTGGGTGTGGTGGCGGGCACCTATAATCCCAGCTACTTGGGAGACTGAGGCAGGAGAATTGCTTGAGCCTGGGAAGTGGAGGTTGCAGTGAGCAGAGATCTTACCACTACACTCCAAAACAAACAACAAACAAAAAAATTCTAGAGTCACACTGAAAATCTTAACAACCTGCTTCTACTACCCATTTTTTAATTTTTATTTTGACCTGATTTTAGATTGATAGCAAAATGCACAAATAACACAAAGTGCCCCCTATGTCCCTCACCCTACTTCCCCTAATGCTAACATTTTCAGAGCCATCCTTATTTGCTCTATAAAAGAGCAGAGTTCTCCTTTTAGAGATTTGGAAAGATTATTAAAAGATAAGTTACAAAATACAGTACCTGACACGTATAAAATATTAAATAAATACTAGCCATGCTTAATTATTTTGTTTTAAGTCTATATGAGTCAAGTTTTAGTAGAAATATGGGCTAGAAAAAAAAAACAGAAAGCGGGACTCTGTGATCCGACTTGGGCTTATAGAACAGACTGCATTAGTTTGTTCTCATGCTGCTAATAAAGTCATACCCAAGACCGGGTAATTTAGAAAGGAAAGAGGTTTAAGGAACTCACAATTCCACATGGCTGGGGAGGCCTCACAGTCACGGCAGAAGGCAAAAAAGAAGCAAAGGCACATCTTAAATGGTAGCAGAGAAGAAAGCTTGTGTAGAGAAGCTCCCATTTTAAAAGCATCAGATCTCGTGAGACTTATCCGCTACCAGGAGAACAGTAGGGGGAACCCGCCCCTATGATTCAATGATCTCCACCTGACTCCATCCTTGACATGCGGGGATAATTACAATCAAGGTGAGATTCGGGTGGAGACACAGCCGAATCATATCAATGACTAATGAGAGTTACGTCCAGAACCTAATGAAAACCTGTCTGAGGCCACATTCCCTGTAAAGCAGATTTGAGATAGAGATTTGTGTAGAGAATATTTAACTGGGTAAAATCCTAGGAACCAACAACTGTGGCGAAAAAGCTGAATTGGATAAAGGGAGTTGAGATGTGAGGCAGTCACAACAAATACCTCAGCTAATCTCAAGGGGGAGCTGAGAAGCTGGGGCGACCCTTCAGAGTTGCCCTAAATTGAGGCAGGAGTATGGAGTTTTAATACCTTTCACTGGCCATTCTTCAGATACGAGTTGTCCCCAAGGATGGACATCAGCTTGACAAGTTATTAATTAGATCTCCTGAGAATAAATTCTAGAGAGAATCAGCTGAGAGGCATGATTTGCCAACACTCCCAATAGCTGGGCAAACTTCAGTTTTGAGGGAGGATTTGGGTCACACACAAAAGTCTCCACAACCAATTATTCATGGGAAATTCTATGTAGGCAGAGCTATTTCATGGCCAGTTAATCAAAACTACATAATCTATTTGGTTAAGCAAAAGAAATTAAAAAGATAAAATAAAATCTATGTATTAACACTCAAAAGTTTTTTAATGCATTTGCCTTGCATTTCGTATGTTTTGCCTTGCCTTTTATATGTTTTGCCTTGCATTTGTTTATTTGCTTTTAAGAACCTTTAGAGAACAATAATTACTAATATAATATGGAGTAGCACAGCATAGACGAGGGAAGCTAACTCTCTCCCTTTTCCCAGAACCTGGAACAGCTAAAGATCCTAAGCATTGTCAGCTTTGGTATCTGACATAGTTTGGATGTTTGTCCCCTTCAAATCTCACGTTAAAATGTGATCCCCAATGTTGGAGATAGATGCCTCCTGAATGGCTTGGTGCTGTCCTCTTGGTAATGAATGAGTTCTTACCCTGTGAGTTCATGCGATATCTGGTTGTTTAAAAGAGACTGACACCTCCTCCCTGTCTCTCTTGCTTCCTCTCTCACCATGTGATATGCTGGTTTCCCTTCACCTTCCACCATGATTGGAAGGTTCCTGAGGCCCTCCCTGGAAGCAGGTGCCAGTACTATGCTTCATGTACAGCCTTCACAACAAGGAGCCAAATAAACCGCATTTCTTTATAAATTACCCAGCCTCAGGTATTTCTTTATAACAATGCAAATGGGCTAACAGAGTATCATTCATGGACAGTGAGTGTATTAGTCAATTTTCATGCTGCTGATAAAGACATACCCAAGACTGGGTCATTTATAAAGAAAAAGAGGTTTAATGAATTCACAGTTCCACATGGCTGAGGAGGCCTCACAGTTATGGCAGAAGGCGAAAGGCGCATCTTACATGGCAGCAGGCAAACAGCAAATGAGAACCAAGTGAAAGGCGAAAGGGGTTTCCCCTTATAAAACCATCAGATCTCATGAGACTTATTCACTACCACTAGAACAGTGTGGGGAAAACTGCCCCCATGATCCACTTACCTCTCACTGGGTCCCTCCCACAACATGTGAATTATGGGAGCTACAGTGCAAGATGAGATTTCAGTGGGGACACAGCCAAACCATATCAGACAGTAATAACTTTCAATTAAATATAGCTAGACTTTCTGTCAGTGGGTCACAGCAGTCTAGAGAACACATTGAAAAACTCTGGGAACAGCAGATATAGAGGTCAGATCTAGAGATTTTGAACAAAGTTTAGTGCTACAATGCATTGGTGACCACAGACAAAAGGTGTCTGTTGTTGTTATAGTTTGTTTTCTGTCTTGTTTTTCATCATGGGAGGACAAAAAGAAAAAATGGGGGCAATGGTGAAGGAGAAATGAAAAAGACCTGCTTTTCTATGGGTGGAAGCGACTAAACGAGAGAATAAATTTGGATCACACAACAAATGCAAATCAAGTTAGAAGCATGAAAGGCATGATTAAGGCCATGGTTCTAATAGAGATCAGCCAGCGGAACCAGGATCATGCCACACCGAGAGAGGCTGCAGAGCCATTGCCTTCTCTCCTGTCAAAGCTAAATTAATGAAATGGAACTCACAGAAGCACTATGTAATCAAATATTGGTGGGACACAAGCAAATTCTGAAAAAGTTTCATTGATCAGTGATAATATCTTTTGGTGTAAATATCTCCTCTAAACATTTCAGGAAAAAAAAAATAAAGCTATAATTTTCCTTTAGAAATATTTAACTTTGTTATACTAGTTTACTTATTTTTTACCTAATACTTCTGATATATTGTTATGTAGGTTAAAGATGCTCGATTCATGCCACTGTGGAAACCACACATAATTTAGGCAATAATGCAAATTCTTTTCAAATTCTTTTATCAGTGTATTCACTTTATTTTTATTTCAAACACAATACAAAATTACAGGATGCTATCAAAGTGATGCTACAAAACCCCACTAAAATTTTTTCAATTCTTCAAATCACACACTTACACACACACACACACACACACACCACATGCATTCCCCGTACAGACCTTTTTTTGGGGGGCCTGAGTAAATAATTGCATTTTATTTTCAATTTTTCATTTTGAAATAATTAAAGACTTACCAAAAATGTTGCAAAACTACGTGCCTTTTTGAAGTAAAGTCTTGAAAAAGTTGTTTGGTATATCCTTTATAGTAATAAAAGAAAACACGTGTATATTCTGTTGATTAAAGGCATGCTGAGATCGTCAGACATGTGACTTCATCAGAGACTCCAATATAGAGCGCAGCTGTAACGACATCCTAAGAGTGTTCTAACTGAAATGTGTTGGAAGAAGGTTCTAATTTTTTTCAACCCTTCTCAAGTTGGCACTCAGCAGATTTCCACTCTATAAAAGTAACTCCTGCTCTGCAACTAATGTTCACAGATAAGCTCCAAACATATTTACAGCTCCATTTAAGTATAATGTACACACAGTAAAATTCACCCTTTTCAATGTGCAATTTAATGGGTTATGGCAGATGAATATCATCATTTGACCACAATCATGATCAAGATACAGAAAATCTGCATCATCACAAAACGTTTTCTTTTGCTGTTTTGCATTTGATCTTTTCTCCATTCCTGAACACAGGCAACCACTAATCTGCTTCTGTTTCTACAGTTTGCATTTTCTAGAGTATCCTATTAGTGGAATGATACATTGGTGTCTTTCATGTCTAGCTTCTTTCACTGAGCATAATGCTTTTGATATTCATTTATATTGCTGTTGTATCAGTTTGCTCCTTTTTATTGTTGAGTGGTACTCCATCTACAACTGGTTTATCCATTTACAAGTTGATGGACACATCTGCTATGAACTTCAAGGATGAGGCTTGGTACGGATATGTTTTTATTTATTTTGAGTCGCAGTGGAATTATTTGGCTATATGATCAGTACTAAGTTTAACATTAAAAGAAACTGCCAAACTGCTTTCCAAAATGTCTGTACCATTTTGAAGTCCCACTAGCCAGGTGTGAATAGCAATTCTTCACATCATGTGGTATGGTCAGTTCTGCTCGTGTCAGCCACTCCAGTGGGTGTACAGTGGTACCTCAATGTGGTTTTAACTTGCATTTCCCTGATGACGGGTAACGTTAAGTATCTTTTCATTTGTGTATTGGACATCATCTCTTTTTAAATTAAAATATCTGTACAAATATTTGGCCCATTTAGGTCAAAATATTACGTTAAATGAGTTATTTGTGTTTTGTTATTTAGTTTTTTAGTTATGTGTACATTCTAGATGAAAGTTCTTTATCAGACATATTTAAAATTATTCTGTCCCAATCTGTGGTTTGCCTTTTCATTTTTTGATGCTATGTTTTAAGTTGCAAAAGTCTTAATTTCATGAAGTCCAACTTACTATTTTTTTCCATTTTCATCCATCCTTTTCTTATCTAAAAAATTTTTAGCTATAGTAAGATTATTAAAAATTTTTCCTATTCAGTAAGCTTTATACATTTTATATTTACATTATGTATAAAATACATGTTGAGTTAATTTGAGGATATGGTGTGAGGTAATTCTGAAGTTCATATTCTCCATTTAATATCCAATTTTAATAGTACCATCTTTATAAAGACATTGATTTCCTTATTGAAATATTTTGGCAACTTTGGCCATGTAAGGCAGGATATATTTCTAAATTATTTATTCTGTTTCACTGATATATATGTCTTCTTCATGCCAGTAAGTTTACTGTACTGTTTAGTGTAGCTTTATAATATGTCTTGAAATTTGGAAAGTTTTCCAACTTTATTCTTCTTTCTAAAACATGCTCTGGCTATTCTAGGACTTCTGCATTTAAAAAAAAAAATTAGAATCAGCTTTGTAATTTCTCCAAAAAGGCCTATAGGTTTGACTGGGATTGTGCCAAATCTGGAGATCAGTTTCAGAAGAATTATCATCTAATAAGTATGACATGTATATTTACCAATGAACTTGATACATATTTCTACCTATTCAATCTCTCGTATTAGTGATTTAGAAATTTTGGATCAGCATACCTTTTATTAAATTTATTCTGAATTATTTTATTATTTTTGAGGCTATTATAAGTTAAATTGCTTACATAATTTTATTTTCTAATTGGTGTTGATTGTGTATAGAAACACAATTGATTTTATTTATTGATCTTTCATCCTACAACTTTGTTAAATTCACTTCATACCTCTAGCACACTTCTGCAGATGCCTAAGGATTTTCTATGTATATGTTTACATCACGTGAGAATAGTATTTTTCTTTCTTCCCAACTTGGGTGTCACTTATTTCTTATTTTCTTTTCTTTTCTCTTTATTTCTTTCTTCTTTCTGTCCATTCCTCCTTCCTTCCCTTCTTTCTTTCTCCCTGTTTTAGAATCAGTTTTGTAATTTATCCAAAAGGACCTATAAGGTTTCATGGGAATTCCACTGAATCTAGAGATCAATTTCAGGAGAATTATCATCTCATAAGTATTAAATATTTATCAATGAACTTGGTATATATTTCCACTTATTTAATATTGAATGCAATACTTTAAAGAACTAGGGAGAGAGGACATCATTGCATTTTTCATAATCTTATGTAGAAAGTATTAAGGCTTTCACCATTTTAAGTAAGATGTTTGCTATAGATTTTTTGTAAACACATAATCAGTTTGAAAATGTACTTTTCTATCCTCAGTTTGCTGGGAGTTTTTAATTTAAAAAATGTGTTACATTTTGTAAATTCCTTTTTTGCATCTATTGAGAGTGTCACGTGATTTTTCTTTTTTCTGTCAGCATGGTAGATTTTCAGTTGTTGAAACCAACTTGAGATAAACCCCACTTGGTTAAAACACATTATCATTTTTAAATATTCCTAGACTCAATTTGCTAATATTGTATTAAGAATGTTGCATCTAAGTTCATAATGGTTATCAGTCTGTCATTTTTGAGTTGTGATATCTGTATTTGTTTCTGATATCGAGAGAATCCACGTAAAACATCTACTTCTGTCATCAGTAATAATCTGACCAGGGATAACACCAACAGTTAGAGAGGAACCTGTCATTACCTGTGGCAGCAGAGATATCAGAGATTCCAAAAAGAAAAGCAAGGTTAAAATTTCAAATATAATCACATGAAATATCAGAAAGCCAGGGGATAGAAATATAGGAGAGCAAAATCTTAGAGGTCAAAACAAGTAGTTAAGTACTGCACATGATAATAAAAAGTAAAATCTTTTCCTAAGGCAGAGCCTGGCTGCTGCCTAGCTTCTTTGACAATTCTTGGTAGGCTTTCATGGCTTTATAAGGGCTTATACTTTAGGTAAAGTTATAGTCAGGGAAACGGTGGGTGTAGGTTGGCTCTGTAGAAATGAAGCATTACAGGAGCACTGCAGTGAGAAAGAAACTGATACTGATGATACTTCGGTCACACTAATAATACATGCTAATGATAATCATAGCAATCATGGTAATGACAGAAAATATATATATAATATTAACATGCTTCTATTTGCACATATACATATGTGAATAGAAACATTGATTTAAAGACATGAAAGTATAGAAATAGCCTACACCTGATAAAGATATGCTCATACACAATAACAAACCTCAGTATAAACAGAGATTTTGATGTATCACAGAATTCTGCAATAGATCACAATTTTGACACTATGGGAAGTGTCATTTTCAGAACTTTTCTTTATCTCCATTATCTCCATTCTCTATTTCCAACATTCCTGGAGACTGAACTCAAGGATCAGTAAATATTCTCAACCTTAACCATAGCAGACTTCATTCATCCCATATATGCTTGTTATTTTTCCCCATTGACAGAAGGCATTGTACCATGAAATATACAACATATCTCTGACACACCTGACGAAAACAAACAATGGGGAAAGATTGACTATTTAATAAATGGTGATGGGGAAACTGGCTAGCCAAATGAAGAAAGCTGAAAGTGGACCCCTTCCTTACACCTTATAAAATAATTAACTCAAGATGGATTAAAGACTTAAACATAAGATCTAAAACCATAAAAACTCTAGAAGACAACCTAGCCAATACCATTCAGAACATAGGCATAGGCAAAGACTTCACGACTAAAACACCAAAAGCAGTGGCAACAAAAGCCAAAATTGAGAAATGGGATCTAATTAAACTAAAGATAGCTTCTGCACAGCAAAAGACACTATCATCGGAGTGAACACACAACCTACAGAGTGGGAGAAAATTTTTGCAATCTATCCATCTAACAAAGGGCTAATATCCAGAATCTACAAGGAACTTAAACAAATTTACAAGAAAAAAACAACCCCATCAAAAAGTGGGAAAAGGATATGAACAGACACTTCTCAAAAGAAGACATTTATGCGGCCAATAAACACATGAGAAAAAGCTCATCATAGGCTGGGCGTGGTGGCTCACGCCTGTAATCCCATCACTTTGGGAGGCCAAGGCGAGTGGATCACAAGGTCAGGAGTTTGAGACTTGCCTGGCCACTATGGTGAAACTCTGTCTCTACCAAAAACACACAAAAAAACTTTAGCCAGGCGTGGTGGTATATATCTGTAATCCCAGCTACTCAAGAGGCTAAGGCAGGAGAATTGCTTGAACCCATTAGGTGGAGGTTGCAGTGAGCCGAAATTGTGCCACTGCACTCCACCCTGGGTGACAGAGTGAGGCTGTCTCGAAGAAAAAAAAAAAAAAAGCTCATCACCCCTGGTCCAATGAGATACCATCTCACGCCAGTTAGAATGGCAATCATTAAAAAGTCAGGAAACAACAGGTGCTAGAGAGGATGTGGAGAAATAGGAATGCTTTTACACTGTTGGTGGGAGTGTAAATTAGTTCAACCATTGTGGAAGACAGTGTAGCAATTCCTCAAGGATCCAGAACTAGAAATATCATTTGACCTAACAGTCTCATTACTAGGTACACATCCAAAGGATTATAAATCATTCTACTATAAAGACACATTCACACATATGTTTATTGCAGCACTATTCACAAGAGCAAAGACTAGGAACCAACCCAAATGCCCATCAATGATAGACTGGATAAAGAATATGTGGCACATATACACCATGGAATACCATGCAGCTATAAAAAAGGATGGATTAATGTCTTTTGCAGAGACATGGATGAAGCTGGAAACCATCATTCTCAGCAAACTATCACAAGAACAGAAAACCAAACACCACATGTTCTCACTCATAAGTGGGAGTTGAACAATGAGAACACATAGACACAGGGAGGGGAACATCACACACTGGGGCCTGTCAGTGGGTAGGAAGGAAAGAGGAGGGATAGCATTAGGAGAAATACTTAATGTAGATGACGAGTTGATGGGTGCAGCAAACCACGACAGCACATGTATACCTATTTCACAAAACTGCAAGTTCTGCAAATGTATCCCAGAACTTAAAGTGTATGTATGTGTGTATATATATATACACACAAATGTAAATGTAAATGTAAATAAATTGAAAATGGTAAAAATAGAAATATGTTTCCTACACAAATAGTGACATAATAAAGCAAGATAGAATGTATGTTTGAGTTAAAAAAAATTGCTTAGAAGACAACTTGAATTCCATTCCAAGGAACTAGTTTTCAAAAGTTTACAACCAGATTTCAGTTTGGCAAAAGGCAACAATGCTGTTTTGAAAATAATTTCTGAAAAGAGCTTCCCCAGCAGTTCCAAATGGCAGTCCTGATACAAGGAAGTAGGGGCAATTTTGTTACCACCAGGAACACTGAATTTATTTTCAGACCTTGAAATTCTGGGAGGCCCTTGAATAATAATCAACTACAATATTTTACTTTACATAGAAATATTGTTTTAATGTTAATATAAAAGCTTGTATATGAACTAAAATTGTCAATCTGCCACTTTTAAGAAAGAAGAATCCATTATGTCCCTAATCTATAGTGAGTTGATATGTTCCATAAGCAGTTCTGGAAGGAGGCTACACTTAGAGCATAAATTGGTATAGATCGCTTTGCTCTCACAGATAGCGACACAATATTTTCTGCTGAATGGGAAAAAGTTTGAAGGCATAAATCAAGATAAAGCAATCATCTGACAAAGAATTACAAAGAGGCCCCATACCTTTTTCTTAGTGAACTCCATGTGACACATTGATTTTCCACTGAAGATAAAAGCCAAAATCATGTGTCATCAATAGAAAGCAAGCAAAACTATTTGGTTCAATATGTTATGGTACTTAACAAAAAAAACTTGCAGAGAAAAGACAAATCTAAAATGTTGCACATGATTCAAACAAGTCTGGATCAGAAGAGACATTTCAGAGGTCACTGCTAGAGAGTCAAGGATACATTAGAGAGAAATAAACTCCTGCTTTTTTGTTTATCTACTTACATACACAGATACTGTCTGATGAAGATGATTGATATCAGGTATGGTATTTGATGGTATAGTCATTTACAAAATAATTCATCCCTTATGATCTAATGCAATTTTCTTCATATTACACGTGTATATTTAAATACTTCCTTGTGAAGTGGAGGCTAGCCAGGCTGCTGTTAGCATATCCAGTACATTTCTGCAAATTCCAAAATGGCAAATCCCACAGTTGAAATTTCAACCTCTCTAGCGTCCCTCGGCTGGAGTGCATAATCACGGCAAAAGTCTGCAACATCAGAGGTGGCCGCCACAGACACAAAGTCTATGTTTCTCATTCCATTCTACCAAATCTATTCAGCAGTCTGGGTGAGGGGGCTTGGCAGTATCTATGAGCAGAAAGCATTCAAATGGCTGGTATATGTGCTTCCGGGGAAACTAAGGGGAAAAAAGAGAGAGGGAGGGAGGGAGGGAACAAGAAAGAAGAAGGAAACTCAAGGAGAGAGGAAGGGAAGGAGGCTGGCAAGAAGGGATGGAGGGAGCAAGGGAGGGAGGAATAAAGGAAGGAAGTTACACCAAGTTTCAAAACTGGCCACGGACTGAGAAGGATTAAGAGACAAACGGAATTGAAAGCATTTATGTTCATACTCGGTATTTTTCTTACCCATTCTTGCAAATTAGTAATTTAAAAATTTTCATTTCCACAAATCCACGTGTTTTCTTGTTCCTCTCTCTCCGCTCTTTTTCCTTCTTTCCTTCCTGCCTTTCTTCTTTCTTTTCAACATAGGTTATATAAATGTGTGAGAGCTATCACTAGTCTACATTAATCATCAGGATTTTCCTGTATATTTCCAATTAAGATGACCCATAATAATATTCTACTGTAATTTTGGAGGGTCCAAAATACTAGATGGCATTTAGTGTTTTGGAAATCATGACAAGTCTAACAGGACTTTAAAAAACCTATCAAGACATCTGATGTGTTGTCTTGCCCATACACTCTTTAATGAGGTCTGCTTGACCCTTTCTTCTTCCCTTCTCTAGTCATGGGTTCTTCACACTGAAAACTAAGCTTTGCATCAGTGTTTGACGAACAGGTGACATAATAAACTGCAGTTACATTTTAAATTCAGCTCAAGATGGTAGATGAGAAATCTAAGATTGTGAAGTGAGATTTAGCATGCTGTTCAGTATGCAACAAATCTGAGTGTTGCTCACACAGGATTCATACCAACAGGCTCCTTCCAAAACCTTTCAATGCAAATTCTAGCAAATGCACACTTGGAAGAAAAATGTTCCATGAAGTTGTATATGTAAATTTATACTTTCAGCATTTATGTATATAATTTCAGGGGAAGTGGGATCAACTTAACATTATTAAACATAGTCCAATGATATTTACAACATAACTTCAGAAACATTTTATTACTAGAAGTATTTTAAAAAGGATGTACCATTTAGGATTTAAGACACACCCCACAAATGAAAAAACAAATGAGATTATAAACAACATTTTTAAAAAAATTATGCCATCTTTTCACTACAAAATCCTCCTGGGGGAAAAATATCTTTTCCTTCATTATTAAAGGATGTTATCAGAGCACAGTGGAATTCTTTCAGATTTAGTCAGAAGGTTCTCTGGAGTTGACAGATCTATTGGAGAATATTTTCTTTGAAAGTCCATGTCCTTTCCCCAGGCCTACATCATATATAAATAAACATTTCAGAAAAGGGGCCATGTTAAGAAAAAGTGGGTTGAAGATTGTAAGACCTGGTTCCTGGGTGCCAAATAATTCACAAGTTGGAATAAGCTGGGTTTCTGTAACACTTCTCTATGACTGCCATTGATACTGAACTATGCCAAGGAACTAAGTCCTACCAAGGAAAAGCAGGAGGAAAACAGGTGTAAGAAAACATTTCCTGTCAGTGTGTCCAGAGATAGCATGAGTCAACAGCGGCTCCTCATGAAGCCATCGATTCGTAACACTGGAGTATCTAGAATGCATCTGGGTCGAATTATTAAAAAGAAAGTTCTTCTCAAGCTAGTTGTAATGGTAGCTAATTTAAAAAATTAATGTTCTGCGATTCTGATAAAAACCTATGTGGTGAACCAACAATAAAGGCGGCTGGAGATATTGGTATGAAATAGTTATTTTTCCTTATATACCTGGACGTTCATGTAAGAAATTATACTTTTGGAAGGTCTGTCATATTCTCAGTGTATAAGAGTTGAATCATTTTTAGAAGTTATTGTCAGAATTTTGCTTTAATAGTGCAGTAAAGTGTGCATTCTCTCTCTCTCATTTTCATTCAACGGCCTCTACAAATTGAGCCTGGCTCAAAGGTCTTTCCCTCTTGGAATATGACTCCTCCCCTGTCCCTCTACATAGGCTGTTCTATAACAAATTATTTTGCTGTCTTGATTTTTCAGAGACCTCATGCTAGTAGTAGAGAGCCAGGAGAAAGTGAGATGTCCTATATAAAAGGCCTGCTAGAAAAAGAAATCAGCACTGAGTTCTAAGGATACTGAACAACTTTTTAAAAAACAAGCAAGCCATATTAAACACATTAGTTACAACCAAATTAGATAAAACCATGAAAATTATCCAAGAAGAAAAAGTACATCACCTGTCTAGGTTTAAAATTGCTTAAGGCTGCCATCCAAGGACCATCTATGATAACAAATACAGTAGTCTGTATTGACACAAAGTTTTAGTGATAGACGTAATTACATTCTTCTGCTGGTGGTGTTCTAGAATAAATGGAATATCTGCTGATCAAATCTGAATGCATCCCATAATATTAGCATGTAGGATCCCAGATCTGCAGGCACTATCTCTTTCTCAGATCTACACTTTGAATATTATGTTAGTTAAAATGAGAAGTATGTTAGAAAATGTCTTTTACAAAAGAAATATTGGCTGAGTATGGTGGCTCATGCCTGTAATCCCAACACTCTGGGAGGCCAAGGTGAGAAGATCTCTTGAGCTCAAGAATTTGAGACCAGCTTGGGCAACATATCTATAAAAAATTTTAAAACTTAGCCGGTGTGGTGGTGCACACCTATAGGCACAGCTACTTCAGAGGCTGAATCAAGAGGATCACTTGAGCTTGGGAGTTTGAGGTTGCAGTGAACTATGAACATGGCACTGAACTCCAGTCTGGGCAACAGAGTGAGAACTTGTCTTCAAAAAAATAAAAAAGAAGAAAAAAATAGGAAATATTGTGTTCACATATGCTATGGTACTCTTTCTTATATAAACTATTTCTTTGCAGTATTCTAGAGGATTTAAGACAAATTTACCACTGAATAATTTCATATGGTATATTATTGCATTAGTATAGTATGTTATTATATAATTAGTATAAGTGACCAGTGCTGCAACAACCACATTCCAAAAAGTATTGTGATCCTCCAAAATTACAATGTCTAAATGACATTATTCTCCTTCATGAGACCATTATACCTTAATTTTTCAGCACCATGAAAATCTACAAATGCCCTCTAAAATATATTTAGAAAACGTGGGGAAAAAATAGATACAGTTTCAGAAGATACATATATTTTGAAAATTAGCCTTTTTGGAATAAATTATTCTTTATGACATATAAATAAACACATTTTTCAGACTGGCGGGGTAACATTTGCATCAGTCAAAATAATTAGATTACTAAAACCTGTAATCTTATTAGAAAAATGGTTTATTCAGAGAATCATTGGAATTATTAGCCTTCAAGCTGCTATAGATTGAATCTGATCAAAATAATTAAGATAATATTATTTCATTTTTCAGTATAATATCTCCTTAGTATTTTTGTTTCTTATTTAATATGTGATTATATTTACTTCTGTGAATAATATGGATGAAGATCATTACAGTGTCAAGATCACTGGGTTCAGAGCACAGAAACCTCAAGTCTATTCTTTTTTCTTAAATACCTGTAAGACTTTAAAGAAGACAGAGTTTCTGGACTCTAATTTCTCTATCTGTAGAATAAATGGGTTAGACCAAATAACTCCTTTCTGCTTATAAATTTTCTAATTATATGACTGAGCTTACACCTGGAAAACAGTCTATCTCCTGTATAAATTAATGATAGAAATGAAAACCACCACGTTTCATGAAATTAACCACATAAATATCAACATCAACTGCTCAGAAGGACTTAAGTGCAAGTATCACAGGAATTCTGAAGCACAGAGAACTAAATATAAGAAATGTAACACTCTTCGTATTTTCAAAGAAGATTTTAATAATATATGTAAACACAGTAGCCTGTTCATAAGAAAAAAGAAAAGGGACGTCTTAGCATATTCAGGGTTCAACCAAAACTACTACTGGAATGTAAGTCAAAGTAATATTCACCTAACTGTCATAATTGGCATGAATAATTTTAAGTAAAACACTTTTATTTGATATTAAATGTGAACAATAAGCCAAAACAGAGAAAATTAATAAATTAATCATTTATTGAAACTGAAATAAAAATATATAATTATTGAAGCCTCTTATATACATAAACCAATCATTGCTTAAATGAGCTGACATACTGGCTCCATAGTTTTATGTCACTAAGGAACTCTTTTGAACACAATAAAGAAACCAGAATTGAGCACAGAGAATGATGAACTGGGAAGTTCATGGCTTTCTATCTACTAATTAGGAGTACAATCATTCAGTCAAACAGCCACTCAACAAACATTTAGCATACAGCTTCTGGATACCAGGTACTGGTGTAGGTGCTAGAGCAACAAGGAAATAGTCCCTGCATTCAGTGAGCTCACAGGCAAGTAAACAAGTAAGTATAAAGACTGCATGACTGATTGGGAGCGGTGGTTCATGCCTGTAATCCCAGCACTTTGGGAGGCCATCGTGGGCAGATCACGAGGTCAAGAGATCGAGACCATCCTGGCCAACATAGTGAAACCCCGTCTCTACTAAAAATACAAAAATTAGCTGGGCACGGTGGTGCACGCCTGTAGTTACTTGGGAGGCTGAGGCAAGAGAATCAGTTGAACCTGGAAGGCAAAGGTTGCAGTGAGCTGAGATCACACCACTGCACTCCAGCCTGGTGACAGAGTGAGACTCTGTCTCAAAAAAAAAAAAAAGACTCCATGATAAATGTGTATCTACAAAGGGCACAAAGGAATGAGTAGCTAATCCCCAAAGCCATATGGAGCAGTCAGTATAAGCTTCAGGAAAAGAAACTGAAGTAAAAAGCTAACCTGAATCTGAAAAAAATGAGTAGGTATTTTCCAAGCACGTTTCAGGGGAAAAGTTGCAGGATGCAGAAGTCCTCCCAAGTACAAAAAGAGAATGAACTCTGGACAACTGGCAATTTATGGCACACAGGAATCAGTAAATGTAGGGATGAGAGGCACACAGAAACATGGGCAAAAACAGGAATTTTGACTTTATTCCATAAATCATGGAAAGCCACCAATGGGTTTTAAGTAATAAAATACTAAGACCAGGTTTGCATTTTAGAAAGATCAATTTGATTTCAGTGAGGAGGTCCAAAAATGAGAGCAGCAAGGCCAGATAGAAGTCCTGCTGCAACTAGCTATGGTTAGAGATGCAGACCAAAACTAAGGTGAAATCATTTAGAAGAAAGAACGTGGATATAAGAGCCATTGGTTTGGCCTCTCCACATCATTTTTCTAATTTTATTTTCATTTATTTATTTATTTATTTTTTGAGACAGAGTCTCGCTCTGTCACCCAGGCTGGAGTGCAGTGGCGTGATCTTGGCTCACTGCAAGTTCTGCCTCCCGGGTTCACACTATTCTCCTGCCTCAGCCTCCCGAGTAGCTGGGACTACAGGCACGCGCCACCACGCCCAGCTAATTTTTTCTATTTTTTAGTAGAGATGGGGTTTCACCGTGTTAGCCAGGATGGTCTCGATCTCCTGACCTCGTGATCCACCCACCTCGGCCTCCCAATGTGCTGGGATTACAGGCTTGAGCCACCATGCCCAGCTGGCCTCTCCACATCTTTACTGTTATACTGATAACATGGGGATGAAAATAAATATTATTTGTATTTAAACTATTATTGTTATGTGAAAATTAAACAAATAACATACTATGATAACATCGGAGGTTCAAGAAATATTAAGTCTTGAAAATAGGAAAGATGAAAGGAAGGAAACAGGGAGTGGGGAGGAAAGTAGGAGAAAGGAGAGAATATAGGAATGAGAGAGGAGGAAAATAATAAGAAAGAAGTAGAAAGCTAGGTACGGTGGCTCATGACTGTAATCCCAGCGCTTTGGGAGGCCGAGTCAGGCAGATCACAAGGTCAGGAGTTCAAGACCAGCCTGGCCAATATGGTGAAACCTTGTCTCCACTAAAAATACAAAAATTAGCTGGGTGTGGTGGTAGGCACCTATAGTCCCAGCTACTCGGGAGGCTGAGGCAGGAGAATCACTTGACCCTGGGAGGCAGAGGTTGCAGTGAGCTGAGATCACACCACTGCACTCCAGCCTGGGTGACAGAGAAAGATGCTGTCTCAAAAAAAAAAAAAAAAGAAAAAAAAAAAAAAGAAAGAAGTAGAAAAAGATATAGTATTTCTTAATCAGCAGAAGCTACTCTTATTTTTCAATACTCTACCTTTCTAATGTATCACTGACAAGGAAAGGTCTTGAATAATTGACTGAAGTCAGAATAGGTAAGGCACTCTACCTGTGGATACATGAGAGGCCTTAAAAAGTTCATGGAAAATGTATATTATGAAAAAAACTATGCAAAGGTTTCAATTTTGGCAGCAAAATAAACTCATACTAATTTATTATAGCATGTTTGAACAGGATCTAGTTTGAGACAGTAAGAAGGAGTAGACATTAGTTTGAAAAGAGCCCCTAGCAGAGCAATGTAAATTCTGCTAAAATTGAAGCAAGAACAAACATTAGATTATGATGAAGCTTGAGTGAAAGAATGGTGAAATCACTGATGCTTTACAAGAAGCTTGAGGGGACAATGCACCAAAGAAATCAGTAGTTCACAAGCGGACAGCTTTTTTAAAGAAGAAACGAGATGATGTGGAAGATGAAGTCCACAGGGACAGATCATCCATATCAATTTGCAAGGAAAAAAATTAATCTTGTTTGTGCCCTAATTGAAGAGGACTGATAATCAACAGCACAAACAATAGCCAACATCATAGACATCTTAATTGGTTCAGCTTACACAGTTCTGACTAAAAAATTAAAGTTGAACCAACTTTCCACTGCATGGGTGCCAAAAGTGTTGTGCTCAGATCAGCTGCAGACAAGAGGAGAGCTCTCAATGGAAATTTTAAAGAACTAGGGTCAAGATCCTGAAGGATTTCTTTGAAGAATTGTAACAGAAGATAAAACATGGCTTTCCCAGTATGATCCTGAGGGCAAAACACAATCAAAGCAATGGCTACCAAAGGTGGAAGTGGTCCAGTCAAAGCTAAAGGGGATCACTCAAGAGCAAAGGTCACGGCAACAGTTTTTTGGGGACATTCCAGGCATTTTGCTTGTTGACTTTGTGGAAGGTCAAAGAACAATAATATCTGCATATCATGAGAGTGTTTTGAATAAGTTAGCCAAAGTTTTAGGGCAAAATACCTGGGAAAGCTTTAGCAGACAGTCCTCTAACACCACAATGTTTCTGCTCATTCCTGTCATCAAGCAAAGGCAATTTTGTGAGAGTCTCAATGGGAAATTGTCAGGCATCCACCTTACAGCTCTGATTTGGCTCCTTCTGACTTCTTTTTGTTTCCCAATCTCAACAAATGTGGAAAGGGCACCCATTTTTCTTAAGTTAATAATGTATAAGAGACTGCATTGACATTGTTAAGTTCCCAGGACCATCAGTTCTTTAGGGATGAAAACCGAAGATCACATTTTCAATGTTTATCTTTTAACTTCATTTTTCCACAAACTTTTTGAAGTTTCTCCATACAAATGAGCACTTGCAAAATAAGCAGAGAGTCTCATTCAATGGACAGAAAGTTCTGTGCCATCTAAAAATTATCTTAAGCAAGTTCAATGTGTAGCAACAGACTGTATTGATAAATATCAGTTAGGTTGACTTCTGCAATGACCATGATGGAGTAACAAGAACTAGACTTTCTCTCCCTCCTGAAACAACCAAAAAAATGGCCAAAATGTATGCCACAAAAGTTTGCAAGACCCTGTAAAGTCAGTCTCAAACAAGGTGAGCCTATCAACTGCCCTAATTTATGCCTGGAGAAAGTTTTCCAGCCCACTACTGCAGGAGAAAAGCCCAAGAGGAGCCCATCGTTCTCCCTGAGCTGATGGGACAGAGCTCAGAGTCCACAGAAACCATGTTGACATGAGCTCTCAGGACAAGGTTTCCGAGAAGAAGGGGCTGCACAGAAAGAGAACTCCAGAGCTCTGCAAAGGGTCCCCCTAAAGTACATAGCTAAGTAATTGTTAGGACAGGCCTAGAGAAAAGTACCTACGGTTGGGGAAACAACACCCAGATAAGATGAAAAGTAACAGTACACATGCTCACCAAGGTCCAGTAATAGTGCTTATTTTATCAGCCAAACCAGAAACACCTCAAGATTCCCAGGGATACCCAGAAGGATCTTGCCTCACTAGTTGGGAGTGATTAGCTCTAAAATGAGAACTGGTCTGATCCCACCTAATGAATTTTTAAAGCAAGACCAAAAAGAGTCAAACTCTTTCCAACTAAACTTAAATACATACCAATACAAAGATCAAGAATATTTATATATACTTCCAGCACTCAATAAGATAAAAGTCACCATATCTGACATCCAGACACAGTTTAGCAGAGACACAACAGTAACAACAAAAGACAGAAGAACGTGGCTCATAATAAGGAGAAAAATCACTGAGTCAGAACTGATCCAGAGTAAATCAAGGTGCCAGAGTTATAAGTTAAGAACATTCAAATGCTTATTGAAACAGTATTCTATATGTTCTAAAATAGAGACATGCAAGATACACTAAAGGAGGCTGGGCGCAGTGGCTCACGCCTGTAATCTCAGCATTTTGCGAGGCTGAGGCAGGTGGATCACGAAGTCAGGAGTTCAGGACCAGCCTGACCAATATGGTGAAATCCCATCTCTACTAAAAATACAAAAATTAGCGGGGCATAGTAGCATGCGGCTGTAGTCCCAGCTACATGGTAGGCTGATAGCACGTTAGTCATTAAAGAAGAAAAGATAGACACCTCTCAAAATAAAATAGAGAGAGAAAATAAATTTTTAAAAAACATGAACAGAGCAATAGTAAACAGTACATTTCAAGTAACTGAATTTACGTGTAATCTCAGTTCCCAAAGGAGAGGAGAGGGAAGATGTGAAAACATTTGGGACTTTGAGTCAGGCAAAGCTTTCTTTGATATGACCCCACAGCATGATTTATATAATAATATATTGATAAGAAGAACTCATCAAATTTAAAAAAAAGAATCTGCTCTTCAAAAGAATCTATTAAGAGACTGAAAAGACAAGCTGCAGGCTGGGAGAAAATATTTGCAATTCATATATCTGATGAAAGGCTTGCATCAAAAATATATTTTAAAAGCTCAAAATTTAATAATGAAAAACAAACAACCCCATTTAAAACTTGGGTGAAAGACTGGAACAGACATTTCAAAGTAGACATTTGTTTGATAAATAAGCACATATGCTCAACATAATTAATGCTTAGGGCAATGCAAATTAAAACCAAAATGAGACGCCACTATCTATTTTTAAATAGCTAAGATTAGCATGACTGATAACAGCCAAGCACTGGCTTGGATGTGGAGAAGCTGAAACTCTCATACACTGCTGATGGGAATACAAAAAAGTGTAACCTTTGAAAAACAGTTTAAGAGTCCCTTAAAAAGTTAAACATACTTCTGCCGTAAGACTCAGCCATTGCACTCCTGGGTATTTACCCAAGAGAGATAAAAGTAGGTGTTCATATAATGATATCAACACAAATGTTCATAGCACATGTATTCATAATAGCCCAAACTAGAAACAGTCTAAATATCAATCAATACATTAATGAATTAACTTGCTTTCTCCGAATTAATTATGGATACATACTATAACATGAATGAATCTCAAAATAACTATACTAAGTGAAACAAGGCAGACTCTAGAGGTAAAACATGCAGAGAAAAAAACATAAAATGTCAGACAAAAAAGTGCATAGTGTAAAATTTTATTTATATACATTTTTTGACTGTATAAATTACTGTCCAGTGACAGAAAGCAGTTTGGTGGTTTTTAAGGGCCAGGAATGAGGGGCCAGAGAAATGTATTATAAAGAGGCATCAGGAAACTGGAGGTGAAGTATATTTCCATCACCTCGATTGTGTGCTGATGGTTTCTAAACTTTCAATATTTTTAGTTTATTATATGTTATACAAAATAAAGCTTGTAATAAAAATCAAAAGATTGAGCCATCCTTATTTTCTCTATAAAAGAGCAGAATTCTCCTTTTAGAGATTTGGAAAGATTATTAAAAGGTAAGTTACAAAATACAGTACCTGACACGTATAAAATATTAAATAAATACTAGCCATGCTTAATTATTTTGTTTTAAGTCTATATGAGTCAAGTTTTAGTAGAAATATGGGCTAGAAAAAAAAAAACAGAAAGCGGGACTCTGATCCGACTTGGGCTTATAGAACAGAATGCACTAGTTTGTTCTCATGCTGCTAATAAAGTCATACCCAAGACCGGGTAATTTAGAAAGGAAAGAGGTTTAAGGAACTCACAATTCCACATGGCTGGGGAGGCCTCATAGTCACGGCAGAAGGCAAAAAAGAAGCAAAGGCACATCTTAAATGGTAGCAGAGAAGAAAGCTTGTGTAGGGAAACTCCCATTTTAAAAGCATCAGATCTCGTGAGACTTATTCGCTACCAGGAGAACAGTAGGGGGAACCCGCCCCTATGATTCAATGATCTCCACCTGACTCCATCCTTGACATGCGGGGATAATTACAATCAAGGTGAGATTCGGGTGGAGACACAGCCGAATCATATCAATGACTAATGAGAGTTATGTCCAGAACCTAATGAAAACCTGTCTGAGGCCACATTCCCTGTAAAGCAGATTTGAGATAGAGATTTGTGTAGAGAACATTTAACTGGGTAAAATCCTAGGAGCCAACAAATAGGCAGTCACAACAAATACCTCAGCTAATCTCAAGGGGGAGCTGAGAAGCAGGGGTGACCCTTCAGAGTTGCCCTAAATTGAGGCAGGAGTATGGAGTTTTAATACCTTTCACTGGCCATTCTTCAGATACGAGTTGTCCCCAAGGATGGACATCAGCTTGACAAGTTATTAATTAGATCTCCTGAGAATAAATTCTAGAGAGAATCAGCTGAGAGGCATGATTTGCCAACACTCCCAATAGCTGGGCAAACTTCAGTTTTGAGGGAGGATTTGGGTCACACACAAAAGTCTCCACAACCAATTATTCATGGGAAATTCTATGTAGGCAGAGCTATTTCATGGCCAGTTAATCAAAACTACATAATCTATTTGGTTAAGCAAAAGAAATTAAAAAGATAAAATAAAACCTATATATTAACACTCAAAAGTTTTTAATGCATTTCCCTTGCATTTCATATGTTTTGCCTTGCATTTCATATGTTTTGCCTTGCATTTGTTTATTTGCTTTCAAGAACCTTTAGAGAACAATAATTACTAATATAATATGGAGTAGCACAGCATAGACGAGGGAAGCTAACTCTCTCCCTTTTCCCAGAACCTGGAACAGCTAAAGATCCTAAGCATTGTCAGCTTTGGTATCTGACATAGTTTGGATGTTTGTCCCCTTCAAATCTCACGTTAAAATGTGATCCCCAATGTTGGAGATAGATGCCTCCTGAATGGCTTGGTGCTGTCCTCTTGGTAATGAATGAGTTCTTACCCTGTGAGTTCATGCGATATCTGGTTGTTTAAAAGAGACTGACACCTCCTCCCTGTCTCTCTTGCTTCCTCTCTAACCATGTGATATGCTGGTTTCCCTTCACCTTCCACCATGATTGGAAGGTTCCTGAGGCCCTCCCTGGAAGCAGGTGCCAGTACTATGCTTCACGTACAGCCTTCAGAACAAGGAGCCAAATAAACCTCATTTCTTTATTAATTACCCAACCTCAGGTATTTCTTTATAACAATGCAAATGGGCTAACAGAGTATCATTCATGGACAGTGAGTGTATTAGTCAATTTTCATGCTGCTGATAAAGACATACCCAAGACTGGGTCATTTATAAAGAAAAAGAGGTTTAATGAATTCACATATCTGCACCGCTAGCTGTATAAATATGGAAATATCTTCACTGCTACCTGTACAAATATGGAAATATCTACAGCGCTACCTGTATAAACATGGAAATATCTACACCGCTATCTGTATAAACATGGAAATATCTACACCGCTATCTCTAAACATGGAAATATCTACAGCGCTATCCGTATGAACATGGAAATATCTACACCGCTATCTGTATAAACAAGGAAATAACTACACCGCCATCTCTATAAACATGGATATACCTACAGGGCCATCTGTATAAACATGGAAATAACTACACCGCTATCTGTATATACATGGAAATATATACACCGCTATCTCTATAAACATGGAAATATCTACACCGTTATCTATATAAACATGGAAATAACTACACCTCTATCTCTATAAACATGGAAATATCTACACTGCTATCTGCATAAACATGGAAATATCTAAACCGCTACCTGTAAAACAGGGAAATATCTACACCGCTATCTCTATAAACATTGAAACATCTACACTGCTATCTTTATAAACATTGAAATACCTACACTGCTATTTGTATAAACATGGAAATATCTACAACGCTATCTCTATAAACATGGAAATAACTACACCGCTATCTCTAAAAACGTGGAAATATCTACACCACCATCTGTATGAACATGGAATTATCTACAACGTCATCTGTATGAACATTGAAATATCTTCACCGCTATCTGTATAAACATGGAAATATCTACACCGCTATCTGTATATACATGGAAATATCAACACCGCTATCTCTATCAACATGGAAATATCTACACCGCTATCTCTATAAACATGGAAATACCTACACCGCCATCTGTATCGACATGAAAATATCTACACCGCCATCTGTATAAACATGGAAATATCTACACTGCTATCTGTATTAAGATGGAAATAACTACACCGCCATCGACATAAACATGGAAATATCTAAACCGCCATCTGTATGAACATGGAAATATCTACAGGGCAATTTCTATAAAGATGGAAATATCTACACCGCAATCTGTTTAAACATGGAAATATCTACACCTCTATCTGTATTAAGATGGAAATATCTACACTGCCATCTCTATAAAGAAGGAAATATCTACACCGCCATCTGTATGAACATGGAAATATCTACACCGCTATCTGAATATATATGGAAATATCTACACCGCTATCTCTATAAACATGGAAATATCTAAACTGCTACCTGTAAAACAGGGAAATATCTACACCACTATCTCTATAAACATTGAAATATCTACACTGCAATCTTTATAAACATTGAAATACGTACACTGCTATTTGTATAAACATGGAAATATCTACAACGCTATCTCTATAAACATGGAAATAACTACACCGCTATCTCTATAAACGTGGAAATATCTACACCGCCAACTGTATGAACATGGAAATATCTACAACGCCATCTGTATGAACATTGAAATATCTACACCGCTATCTGTATAAACATGGAAATATCTACACCGCTATCTGTATATACATGGAAATATCTACACCGCTATCTCTATCAACTTGGAAATATCTACACCGCTCTCTCTATAAACATGGAAATATCTATACCGCTATCTGTGTAAACATGGAAATATCTACACCGCTATCTGTGTAAACATGGAAATATCTACACCGCCATCTCTTAAAACTTGGAAATATCTTCACCGTTATGTGTATAAACATGGAAATTTCTTCACCGTCATCTGTATGAACTTGGAAATATCTACGCTACCATCGATATAAACATGGAAATATCTACACCGCCATCTGTTTGAACATGAAAATATCTACACCGCCAACTCTATAAACATTGAAATATCTACACCGCTATCTGTATAAACATGGAAATATCTACACCGCTATCTGTTTAAATATGGAAATATCTACACCGCTATCTGTGTAAACATGGAAGTATCTACACCGCTATCTCTATAAACATGGAAATATCTTCGCCGCCATCTGTATGAACATGGAAATATCTACATCGCCATCTGTATAAACATGGAAATATCTACACTGCTGTCTCTATAAACATGGAAATATCAACAACGCTATCTGTATAAACATGGAAATATCTACACCGCTAACTGTATAAACATGGAAATTTCTACACCGCTATCTCTATAAACATGGAAATATCTACACCGCTATCTGTATAAACATGGAAATATCTACACCGCTATCTGTGTAAACATGGAAATATCTACACCGCTATCTGTGTAAACATGGAAATATCTACACCGCTATCTGTACAAACATGGAAATATCTACACAGCCATCTGTAGGAATATGTAAATATCTACACCGTTATCTCTATACACATGGAATTATCTACACCGCTATCTGTATGAACATGGAAATATCTGCACCGCTATCTGTGTAAACATGGAAATATCTACACCGCTATCTGTGTAAACATGGAGATATCTACACCGCTATCTCTATAAACATGGAAATATCCACACAGCCATCCATATAAACATGGAAATATCTACACTACGCTCTGTATAAACATGGAAATATCTACACCGCTTTCTGTGTAAACATGGAAATACCTACACCGCTATATCTATAAACATGGAAATATCTACACCGCCATCTGTATGGGTATGGAAATATCTACACCGCCATCTGTATAAACATGGAAATATCTACACCGTTATCTGTGTACACATGGAATTATCTACACCGCTATCTGTATAAGCTTGGAAATATCTACAATGCTATCTGCGTAAACATGGAAATATCTACACCGCTATCTCTATATACATGCAAATATCTACACCGCTATCTGTGTAAACATGGTAATATCTACACCGATATCTCTGTAAACATGGAAATATCTACACCGCTATCTCTGTAAACATGGAAATATCTACAGAGTCATCTGTATAAACATGGAAATATCTACACCGCTATCTCTATATACATGCAAATATCTACACCGCTATCTCTATAAACATGGAAATATCTACACCGCTATCTGTATAAACATGGAAATATCTACACCGCTATCTGTGTAAACATGGAAATATCTACACCGCTATCTGTGTAAACATGGAAATATCTACACCGCTATCTGTACAAACATGGAAATATCTACACAGCCATCTGTAGGAATATGTAAATATCTACACCGTTATCTCTATACACATGGAATTATCTACACCGCTATCTGTATGAACATGGAAATATCTGCACCGCTATCTGTGTAAACATGGAAATATCTACACCGCTATCTGTGTAAACATGGAGATATCTACACCGCTATCTCTATAAACATGGAAATATCCACACAGCCATCCATATAAACATGGAAATATCTACACTACGCTCTGTATAAACATGGAAATATCTACACCGCTTTCTGTGTAAACATGGAAATACCTACACCGCTATATCTATAAACATGGAAATATCTACACCGCCATCTGTATGGGTATGGAAATATCTACACCGCCATCTGTATAAACATGGAAATATCTACACCGTTATCTGTGTACACATGGAATTATCTACACCGCTATCTGTATAAGCTTGGAAATATCTACAATGCTATCTGCGCAAACATGGAAATATCTACACCGCTATCTCTATATACATGCAAATATCTACACCGCTATCTGTGTAAACATGGTAATATCTACACCGATATCTCTGTAAACATGGAAATATCTACACCGCTATCTCTGTAAACATGGAAATATCTACAGAGTCATCTGTATAAACATGGAAATATCTACACCGCTATCTGTGTAAACATGGAAATATCTACACCGCTATCTCTAAAAACGTGGAAAGATCTACACCATTATTTGTATAAAGACGGAAATATCTACACCGCTATCTGTATAAACATGGAAATATCTACTCCGCCATCTGTATGAACGTGGAAATGTCTAAACCGCCATCTCTATAAACATGTAAATATCTACACCGCCCTCTGTAGGAACATGGAAATATCTACAACGCTATCTGTTTAAACATTGAAATATCTACACTGCTATCTGCCTAAAAGTGGAAATATCTACACCGCTATCTGCATAAACTTGGAAATACCTACACCGCTATCTGTGTACACATGGAAATATCTACACCACCAACTGTAGGAACATGAAAATATCTACACCGCCAACTCTATAAACATTGAAATATCTACACCGCTATCTGTATAAACATGGAAATATCTACACCGCTATCTGTGTAAACATGGAAATACCTACACCGCCTTCTGTGTAAACATGGAAATATCTACACCGCCATATCTATAAACATGGAAATATCTTCAACTCCATCTGTATGAACATGGAATTATCTACACTGCCATCTGTATGAACATGGATACATCTACACCGCTATCTGTATAAACATGGAAATATCTACACCGCCATCGGTAGGAAAATGAAAATATCTACACCGCCATCTGTATGAACAGGGAACTATGTACACCACCATCTGTATCAACATGAAAATACCTACACCGCCATCTGTATCACAATGGAAATATCTGCACCGCCATCTCTATAACAATGGAAATATCTAAACCGCCGTCTGTATGGAAATGGAAAAATCTACACCACCATCTGTATAAACGTGGAAATATCTACACCGCTATCTGTGTGAACATGGATATATCTACAACGCTATCTGTAAAAACATGGAAATATCTACACCTCCATCTGTATAAACATGGAAATATCTACACCGCCATCTGTAGAAACATGGAAATATCTACACCGCCATCTCTATAAACATGGAAATATCTTCACAGCTATCTGTATAAACATTTAAATATCTACACCGCCATCTCTATAAACATAGAAATATCTACACCGCCATCTGTATGAACATGGAAATATGTACACCGCCATCTGTATAAATGTGGAAATATCTACACCGCTATCTGTATGAACATGGCAATATGTACGCCGCTACCTGTATTAACATGGAAAATCTACACCGCTATCTGTATAAACATGGAAATATCTACACCGCTGTCTCTATAAACATGGAAATATGTGCGCCGCTATCTCTATAAATATTGAAATATATACACCTCTGTCTCTATAAACATGGAAATATCTAATATGCTATCTGTATAAACATGGAAATATCTACACCGCTATCTGTATAAACATGGAAATATCTACACCGCTATCTCTATAAACATGGATATATCTACACCGCTATCTCTATTAACATGGAAATATCTACACCACTATCTGTATGAACATGGAAATATCCACACCGCTATCTGTATAGACATGGAAGTATCTACACCGGTAACTGTATAAACATGGAAATATCTACACCGCTATCGGTATAAATGTCTGTATTTGCTCTTAATTTATACCCAAGGCTGGGATGTTTCATATGATAAAAAGACCAAATACAGAAATAGACTATATTTGGTCTGGCAATTGATCTCTGCAATAATCAAACCTCAAAGACAATCAAACCTGAAATCTAAGCTACATATTAAATAGCTTGGTTTTTAGGTTGCACATTGCTGTGTATGCTGGCTTCATAGAAAATGCAAGTAGCAATGGCCATTTTTTAATAGTCATTAGCCTTGAAGCTCTCCTACTTTTGAATCACATAGAAATAGAAATCAAATCTCACTATATTTTTTTTTGAAACAGGGTCTGGCTTCGTTGCCCAGGCTGAAGAGCAGGGCATGATCTTGGCTCACACCTCTGCCTCTCGGACTCAAGCCATCCTCCCACCTCAGCCTTGGAGTAGCTGGGACCACAGGCATGTGCCACCATACCCAGCTAATATTTTTATTTTTGTACAAATGGGGTTTGTCATCTTTCCCAGGCAGGCCTCAAACTCCAAGACTCAAGCAATACACCTGCCTTGAATTCCCAAAGTACTGGGTTTACAGGCGACAGCCACTACGCCCAGCAACTAAACTTCTAAAAATCAATTTAACATAAAATTATCTAAGCGTGCAAGGAAAGATAAGAAGCCTAAGGAACCAGTGAGTTGAAGAATAAATGCAGTTTAAATCATACATGTAAACAACATGATGTGATGTGGTAGGAATCATCTAACATGCTTTAAAGCATGAGTAAAAGGTCTTTACTTAGAAAACTGGATCTTAGTTTAGGATATCTTTAGATAAGAGTATGAAAAGTCATATCATATTGATAAGTAAAGTGCTTCCTTTGGCTAATTTTAAGGATAGGACATTTACTTTCATATAATTCATAGGAATCTTAGACTTAAAAATAAAATTTCCCTTCTCAAATCCTTACTTTCATACATTTTTTGCATTTCTTTCACTTTTGTGTTAATGGCCTATGTCTCAACATATTCTATTAAGCCTTCTGGAAACACATACTTTGTTTCCAGCCTCTTCAGAGAACCATCACTCCAATTCCTAGGCTTCTGAAGAAGCAGACCCAAGCTTATAGTTATTACATATTTCCAAATCTAGGTGACCAACAAAAATTGATACTTTTCCCATCATACCTTTAAGTTAATAATCAGGTGTATGCTGAGAGGTAAGGACCCAAGAGTGTTGGTTGTCTAATTCTGCAGCTGTATAAACAAATCTTAATGCTTGAAAATATTCAAAGGTTATTCTCACGTTGATTGTTGGTAACTATGTGTAACAACATGAAAAGAAAAAAAAATCAAAGAATTACGTCTGAGGATAATACACAATCTCTAAGGGTAAGAAGAGCAACAAAAAGTCTGCTTCAATTACCACTGAAATAATATATTTATCCTGTAAAATCTATGGTGGCTGGTTGTAAAAACTAGGCATTAGCAAACTGATAAAGACTTTTTAATGAAACCATTATGAAACATAGTTTTTAAAAAGTTAAATACACCCACACCAGTTTTTCACATTCTTTGGGCTGCTTTAATGCTGCCATTAAATAATTGATTTAGTTGTGACATAGATCCTATGTTCCATGGAGTCTACCATTCATAAAGATGCAATGTAAGGTAACAAAAATATAAATTGTGTGTGTGGGGGGGAGAAGTCAAGAGTATTTTTATGTGACAGAAGTTAAGTTGTTATCAGTGTAAAATAGTCTGTTACAAATACAGGACTCTGTATGTTAGTTTCACTAACCAGAAAGAAAGAAATTACAGCAGATACACACACACACACACCAAAAAAGGGAAAAGAAACAAAGCTTAGCACCACAGAAAACCACCAAACTAGAGGGATAAACAATAAGAAAGGAAGAAGTGAACAAGTAATCTAAAAAACAACTAATGAAATGATAGAAGGAAGTCCTAATTTATCAATAATAAACTTGAATAGAAGTGGATTAAACTCTACTTAAAAGATATAAAGTGGATGAATGGATTCAGATAGCAAAACCCACCTATATGCTGCCTACATGATACTCACCTCACTATTAAAGACAAATAGACTGAAAGTGAAGAGATGGAAAAATATATTTTATGCAAACAAATGAAAAGCAAGCAGGAGTAGCCACAGTCATGTCATATTTTAAAAGGCTTTAAATAAAAAAACTATATAAAAAAAGAATGTCACTGTACAATGAAATGATAAAAGGCCCAATTCAATAAGAGGACATAACATATATATTACTTAGGTGTAACTATATATGTACCCAACACCAGAACAACCAGATATATAAAGCAAATATTAGATTTAAAGGTAGAGATAGACTGCAATACAATATTAGTAGGAAATTTCAACACTCCACTTTAAAAATGGACAGATTCTATGAAGAGAAAATCAACCAAAAAATGACAGACTCAAACTATACCATAGACCAAATGGACCTAGCAGGTAAAGAAGATCTCACCTGATATGGTTTGGCTGTATATCCCCACCGAAATCTCATCTTGATTATAGCTCCCATAATTCATACATGTTGTGGGAGGGAACCAGTGGGAGATAATTGAATCATGGGGGCGGTTCCCCCATACTGTTCTTGTGGTAGTGAATACGTCTAACAAGATCTGATGGTTTTATAAGGGGGAACCCTTTCACTTGGTTCTCAATTCTATTTTGTTTGCTACCATGTAAGATGTGTCTTTCGCCTTCCATCATGATTGGGAGACCTCCCCAGCCACGTGGAACTATGAGTCCACTAAACCTCTTTTTCTCTGTAAATTACCCAGTCTCGGGTATGTCTTTATCAGCAGTATGAAAACAGACTAATACATCATCCAACAGCTGCAGAATACAAATTATTCTCAACTGTACACCAAACATTCTCTAGGACCAATCATACATTATGACACATAATAAGTCTTAACAAACTTAAGAAGACAGATATCATATGAAGTATCTTTTCTGATTCCAGGGATATAAAGCCAGAAATCAACAACAGGAAAGCCCTTGGAAATTTTATAAAAACATGGAAATTAAATAGCACGCACCCAAGAAATCAATAGGTCTCATTAAGACATTAATAGGAAAATTTCAAAAGTCACTGAGACAAGTAAGAATGAAAATCCAACATACCCAAACCTATGGAACGTAGCAAAAGCAGTTCTAAGAGGGAAATTTATAGCAATAAAAGCCTACACCAAAAAAGAAGAAAGATTTTCAAATCACAAAGCAAAATTATACACTTCAAGTAACTAGAACATCAAAAACAAACTAAACCCAAAATTGGTAGAAGGAAGGAAATAATAAAGCTCACAGCAGATATAAATGAAACAGACACTAAAAAATATTTCAAAAGATAAATAAGACAAAGTGTAAAGGTAAAACTGACAAACCTTTAGCTAAACTAAGACAAAAGGAGAGAAAATTCAAATAAATAAAAGATGAAAAAGGAGACATTACAACTGATACACCACAGAAATAGAAGGGATTGTAAGACATTACTCATAACTATATGCCAACAAATTTGATAGTGTAGAATAAAATGAATAAATTTCTGCACACATACAACTACCCAGATTAAATTGTGAGGAAATATAACATCTGAACACATCAAGAATGAGTTTGGAAATTGAATCAATAATAAAACATCTTCCATCAAAACAACAACAACAACAACCAACACCCAGGACCTGATGTCTTCACTGCTGAATTCTACCAAACAGTTAAAGAATAACTACCAATTCTCCACAAACTTTTCCACAAAAGTAATGAGGAAGGAATACTTCCATACTCATCTTATGAGGCTCGCAACATCCTGATTCTAAAACCAGACAAAGACACGCACAAAATGAAAATAACAGGCCAATATTCCTGAAGAACATAGATACAAAAGTTCTCAACAAGATACAAGTGAACTGACTTCGACAGCACACTAAAAAGAGTATTCACTATAATCAAGTGGGGTTCATCCCAGGGATGAAAGGATGGCTTAACATGCACAAATCAGTAAATATGATACACCACCACAATAGAAAGAAGAACAAAAACCATGTGATCATTTCAACAGATGCAAAAAGAACACTTGACAAAAGTCAACATTCCTTTATGATAAAAACTGTCAAGAAAGTAGGTATAGGAGTGTACCTCAATGCAGTAAAGGCCATAGGTGACAAACCCACAGCTAACATCTTATTTATGGTGAATAGTTAAATGCTTTTCCTCTTTGATATGGAGGAAGACAAGGATGTCAACTTCTACCACTTCTATTTAGCATAGTACTGGAGGTCAGAGCCAGAGCAATTAGACAAAAGAAATAAATAAGAGGGATCCAAACTGGAAAGAAGGAAGTCAGATTGTTTCTGTTTGTAGAAAATGTGATCTCACATACATATGTATACATCTATATATATGATCATATAGATATATATGATCTCTCTCTCTTTAGGGTTCTTTCTATATATACTTATATAGAGTGAGAACCCTAAAGACTTGACCAAAAACTACTAGAAATCATAAATAAATTCAGTAAAGTTGTAGTATACAAAATCAACACAGAAAATTCAGTGGTGTTTCTATACACTAATAGTGAACTATCTGAAAAAGTCATCAAGAAAGGAATTCCATTTACAATAGCTACCAAGAAATCTGCAGATAAATTTAATCAAGGTCGTGAAAGATCTCTTCAATGAAAACTATAACACACTGATGGAAAAATTTACGATACACAAAAAATGGACACTATATACTCATGGAATGGAAGAATTGATACTATTGAAATGACCATACTAACAAAATGTCCTACAGATTCAATGCAATCCCTATCAAAATACCAATGAAATTCTTCACAGAAATAGAAAAAAATACCCTAAAATTTGTATGAAACCAGAAAAGACCCCAAATAACCAAAGCAATCCTGTGCAAAAATAACAAAGCTGGAGGCACCACACTACCTGACTTCAAAATATACTACAAAGCCATAGTAAGCAAAACAGCATGGCACTGCCATAAAGCAAACACATAGACCAATGGAAGAGAATATACAGCTCAGAAATAAATTCTCATACCTAAAGTCAACTGATTTTCAAAAAAGGAGTCAAGAGCACACACAGGGGTAAAGACAGTCTCTTCATTAAATGGTACTGAGAAGATTGGATATCTACATGTGGGATAATGAAATTAGACCCCTATCTTTTACCTTATACAAAAATCAACTCAAATGCGATTAAAGACCTAAAGGTAAGATTGAAAACTATGAAAAACTACTAGAAGATAACATGTGGGAAATTCTCTATAACTTTGGGTTCTACAAGGATTTTTTAAATGAGACGTCAAAAGCACAGGCAACAAAAGCAAAAAGAGATAAATGGGGTTTCATCAAACTAAAATGCTTTTGCACAGCAAAGGAAACTTAACAGAGTGAAAAAACAACTTACAGAATGGGATACAATATTTGCAAACTATACATCTGCTAAGGAGTTAATGCCCAGATTATATAACAAACTTAAACAACTCAACAGCAAAAACATAAATAACTTATTTAAAAATGGGCAAAACTGGGAGGCTGAGGCAGGCGGATTGCCTGAGGTCAGGAGTTTGAGACCAGCCTGACCAATATGGTGAAATCATTTCTCTACTAAAAATACAAAAATTTAGCCAAACATGATGGCGTGTGCCTGTAACCCCAGCTACTCAGCAGGCTGAGGCAGGGGAATTGCTTGAACCAGGGAGATGGAGGTTGCCGTGAGCCCCGATTGCACCACTGCACTCCAGCTTGGGCAACAGAGCAAGCCTCCTTCGCAAAAAAAAAAAAAAAAAAAGGACAAAATAAACTAAAAGAAATGCCACAAGAGAAAATATAGAAAGGGTCAAGACGAATATATAATAAAATCATGTTCAACATCACTAACCATCAGGGAAATGCAAATCAAAACCGCAATGAGATACCAGTTCACCCATTAGAATGGCTATTAGCAAAAAGGTAAAAGATAACAAGAGTTGGCAAGGAAGTGGAGAAAACGGAACACTTACGCACTGTTGATGGGGTTGTAAACTAGTACAACCATTAAGCAAAACTTTATGGAAGTTCGCTAAAAAATAAAAAATAAAAAAAAAAACAATCATTCGATCACATAACCCAGCAATCCCACTACTGGGTATATATCCATAGGAAATGAAATCATTGTGTTTGAAAAATATCTGCACTCTTATGTTTACTGTAGCACTATTTCTAATAATCAGATATGGAATCAACCTATGTGTATAAAAACAAACAAGTGAATTATATATATATAATATATATTATGTATATTATATATAATACATATTATGTATATTATATATAATATATTATGTATAATATATAATATATTATATATTAATATATTATTAATATTAATGTATTATATATTAATATTAATAATATTAATAATAAATAATAAGTATTATTTAATAATTATTAATAATTAATAATAATTAATAATAATTAATACTAATATTAATATATTATTAATATATAACATATATTATATGTATAATATACATTATATATTATGTATATTTTATATATAATACATATTATGTATATTATATACATAATATATATTATGTATATTATAATATATATAATGTATAATGTATATAATATACGTTATGTATATTATATATAATATACATTATGTATGTTATGTATATTATATATCACATATAATATATATTATTATTATATATAATTATATATAATTATAATTATAATTATATATAATTTTATGTGTAATTATAATTATGCATAAAATTAATTATAATTATATATAATTTTATGTGTAATTATAATTATACATAAAATTATATATGTATATATATATATATATATGGACACACAATGAAATACTATTCAGCCATAAAAAAAGAATGAAATTCTGCCAGTTGCAACAACATGGATGACCCTGTAGGATACAATGTTAAGTGAAATAAGCCAGACACAGAAAGCAAATACCGCATGATCTCGCTCATATGTGGAATCTTAAAAAAAAAAATGTTAATAGAGAAGTAGAGTAGAATAGTGGTTACCAAACAGTGAGGAAGAAGCGGGGAGGGCAAAATGGAGATAGATTGGTTAACAGTTATGAAATCACAATTATATAGGAAGAATAAGTTGTAGTGTTCTTTGCAAAGCAGGGTGACTATAGTTAAAAGTAAAGTATTGTATATTACAAAGTATCTAGAAGAAAGGATTTTGAAATTTCTTATTAAAAAGAAATGATGAATGCATGAGGTAATTAATACACTAACTATCCTTATTGGATCATTAGACAACATACATATTCATTGAAACATCAAATTGTATCCTATAAATCTATATAATTACAATGTGAAAATTTTTTAAAAATAAATTAATGAATTAAATAACAATTTTAAAATGTTCTCAATCACGAATGCAAAGTTTAGGAGCTTTGTTCTTGACTCAGCCTTAAGACTGAAAACTAATGTGTTAGAAATATTTGTAGATCCTCTCAATTTTGAAAGAATCCTAGCTAAACTACTGAAATATAAAATATATTCTATGTAATATGCTCTTAGGTATATTCTTAGGTGAACTCTGCTTTTAGATGAAGCTTATAAAAATGAAAAACGTATCTGAAATAAAATTTTAAAGTATTTGGAAAATTACAGCTTAATCTCTTAAAGACAAATTTTCTGTACAGTAACCTTTTTATGTGCTTTTGAAATGGGGTATACAATTATTTTCCCTGATGTGAGACAAAATATAGAAAGTTGGCATTTTATCTAAGAAGTTAACTTAGGAAGAAAGAGTGAGAGGCAGAGGAATGAGGGAAGAAAGGAAGGCTGATGATGGGATACCTTATCAAGTTGCCTAATGCTGTATTGGAACCTAATAGGCCTTCTAAGGAGTTTTATTACATAATGCAAGACTCCTCAATCTGGGAGGAGGAAAGGGACACCTACATGAGCATCCCACCTGCTTAAGTAAGAGCAGCCACAAACTGTGGGCCATTCCAGGTAAGTGTCATATCACACCTGCACCAACTAGTCAAAGCCTGGGTCAAAGCCTGTGCAGAACTGATCGCTACAGCAGAGGCTAAAACAAGAAATGGGGCTAAGAGAGTGAAAAGCAGTGCCCATATGTATCCAAAAACAGGTTGAAGATATCTTTAGGAAGGAACAGATAATTTTTTTTATTCATACAATAACAGATGCATATGAACTCCTCGACTAGTCACCCATTCCTGTCAGCCCTTGGGCTTCATAACTAAATCATTCTTCCTTTGTAATCCAGTCCCACATTTTCAGCTATCTCTATATGTTTATTATCTGAAATATTTCTTTGCTCTATACTCTTCCCCTAGTCTTCAACCAATTTCTTTCTTTATTGTCCCAACCCACAGACTGTTATTTCCACTTTGATGTCCCATAGAAGCTTCAAGGGTTTGAAATACCTAAAAAAACAACTCATCTTTCTCCCTAAAACTCCCTCTCCTTCTCCCACTTCAAAATTTCAACTAATGGCTCCCCCTGTTATTCCCACCAGAATCCTGAATGATCCCTGTTTCTCCTCATTCACTCCATACATGTAAATCTCATTAACGTTACTTTCTAGATATTTCATGAATCCTTTCCATTCATTCTGTACTAGAAAGTGTTCCCAGTTTAGACCCTGGTGGTTGGTGGCCTCTTACCTAGGCGCTCTCTCTCTCTCTCTCTCTCTCTCTGTGGGTGTGGGTGTGGGTGTGTGTGTCCTGAGAATTTATTTACTTCTGGTTTTTGTTTGTTTTTTAGTATCCAGAATCTACAGGGAACTTAAATCAATTAGAAAAAAAATAACCCAATTAAAAAATGGGCAAAGGACATGAACAAACACTTCTCAAAAGAACACATACAAATGGCCAACAAATACACGAAAAAAAAAATGCTTAGAATCACTAATCATCAGAAAAATGCAAATCAAAACACAATGAGATACCATTTCATACCGGTTGGAATGGCTATTATTAAAAAGTCAAAATACAACAGATGCCAGCAGGGCTGTAGACAAGAGGAAGTGTCTGTATATTTTTAGCTATAGCCCTACTTCAAACGTGTCCCCATTACAGCCAAAAGAGCAGCCTATCTAAAGGACTGTTCTGATCAGCTCACTTACCTGACTGAAACCTTCAGTGACTCCCATGGCCTGCAGGTCAATGCACTAATTCATGACTATAACATCTGAGATATCCTTGATCTGGCTACTGGTCTAGCCCTCTCTGACTCACGCTTTATAAACCATGCATTCTGGAACTTTTTAGTTGTTTCCCACATCAGCATGCTACTTCCCATCCATGTAGATTTGCAGAGACCTCCTCATCTTTTTAATTCCCAGTTCCCACTCTCAACATGGGCCATCTCCTACCCACACTTCAAAACCTAAGCAAAACAACACCTTCCGTGACACCTCCATGCTGAGTCAGATGCCATCCCCTTTGTATTGTAGTTCTTTGCTTGTGTGCCTTTGTCTCACTTTGTTCTCTTTAAAATAAACTCCATGAGGACAATGATCACCTGCTATTTGTGTTAATATCTGCACCTAGTGGCATAGTGTCTGGAGTATAGTAGGATCTATTTTCAAGGAAAAAAAGATTATATCTATACCAATAGACATGAATTAGCGCTTTTTTTTTTTAAAAGATAAGCTCCCTTTGAACTAAGTCAATGTTTACAAGAAGAGTTATACTAAAAAGTTCACTTTTGCTGCTTACGTTTCATTTATTTCAGGCAATTAATTCATTGTTATTGGTAAATCGATACTTTTTATTGATACTGAAAAGAGAGAAATAAACTAATGACTATCTCTGTTAGAGTAGATTTGTTCATATCTATCAGTAAAATGTTAATTATCTGAAAGTCAATAATAAAACATAAACTGTGATCTTAAATGTTTTTTAGGGGCTCAAAAATAATTAGAATTCATGTCAGCATATAAAAAAAGATCAGAGTATTTTTAAGATATGATAAAATTTTATTTTAGTTTCTTAATAGGGATTTTTGTGACCTTATAGAGTTCAACTAATTATAATTTTAAAAATAGGATTTATAGAGTTTTAGAATTAGAAACAATTTATAGATTATTTTATTTTTCTTTTGAGGAATCAGGTCATCAGAAGATCAAGGAACACCTATAATGTCACTAGATCCTAATTTAATTTAAATTTTAGAATCCAGGTATTCTAACTCCTGTCTTGATACTATTTCTACTTTATTATGTTGCTTCCCAGGGCTTTAAAAAATAAAAGCTGGGAAATTACATTTGCTTTGCATATACAGCACCAATTATCAAATTCAGCATAAAAGCATAACATGTATACATCAAAAAGAAAACATAAAAACTTCAAATTAAAAGCATCTCAAAACAATTGAATATAATAGGGAAACCTTATACAAATGCAACACTCACCCATTAATAAAAAGAAACCAATTGGAGAAAAAAGAAATTCAATATAAACATGTTGGAATATAACCTAATTCATTTTAATCCAATGCTTCAAATTGAAAAAAATTAGCACTAGTGTTATTTTCCTTTATCATTACAATCTTGCTTTTCATTACATTATGCTATGTTTTGTATTAAACATAAAATCAATTTTTCACCTTAACACATGCTAGAAATACAGAGTCACCATATTGGAAATCAGTAGAAAGTGTCTTTGTTTCTACTTTTTTTTCTTTGAAAAAGCTTTGGGAAAAAAAATCATTTACAATGTTTAATTTTAATAACTTAAAGAATGTAATTGATTTTTGTTTGTTTTTGACATGGAGTTTCACTCTTGTCACTCAGGCTGGAGTACAATGGCATGATCTCGGCTCACTGTAACCTCCACCTCCCAGGTTCAAATGATTCTCCTGTCTCAGCCTCCCGAGTAGCTGGGATGACAGGCACTCGCCACCACACCCGGCTAATTTTTGTATTTTTAGTAGAGATGGGGTTTCATCATGTTGGCCAGGCTGGTCTCAAACTCCTGACCTCAGGCGATCCGCCAACCTCGGGCTCCCAAAGAGCTGGGACTACAGGCGTGAGCCACCGTGCCCAGCCAATTGAATAGTTTTTAACTCAGAGGATAAATGCTTGAGGGGATGGAAAGCCCATTCCTCATGACGTGATTATTTCACACTGCATGCCTGTATCAAAACATCTCATGTACCCCACAAATATATAAACCTCCTATGTACCCACAAAAATTTTATAAAATAATGAAAATATTTTAAAACTAAAAAAAGTGTTTTTTAATTAAGCAACTTTATTTAAATAAAATCATTCTTCCTCATCCTCAGTCCTGGGATCTACCAGAAAGAATTAGCAACATCTTAAAGATGACAAAGTGTTAAAGATAAGCTGCTATTAAGTAAAAGTGTGAAGTGTGGAGGGGACAAGCTGGATGCCTGAACCATTTTGTTCTATCTTTAGGACAGTGAAAGAGCAAGAAGCAGGGTTGGGTGGGGGACACATATTCTGTTGAGCATTGTCACCACTATATTCACTGAAATTCATCTGCATGCTTGTATGTATACTTTTGATTCGCCTGATACACTGAAAATTATATGAAATTGTTCTCTATTCTTTAGATAATTATAATCTAAGTGCTAATATGAAGCTTAGAATTTATATGAAATATGTATGCCCACAACAAGACATTTCAGCTATTTCCTAGATAATAATCTCACTTCACCCTGCACAAAACAGGCACATGATCATGTCACTCTGACCTGGTTTGAGTCCAAGGAGGCTTTTGTTTTTAAAATAATTTAGGTTAGTAGTTAAAATATGAACTTTGGGCCAGGAGTGGGAGCTCATGCCTATAATCCCAGCACTTCGGGAGGCTGAGGCAGGCGGATGACTTGAAGTCAGGAGTAGGAGACTGGACTGGCCAACATGCTGAAACCCCATCTCTACTAAAAAAAAAAAAAATAGAAAACTTAGCTGGGTGTGGTGGCGGGCACCTATAATCCCAGCTACTTGGGAGACTGAGGCAGGAGAATTGCTTGAGCCTGGGAAGTGGAGGTTGCAGTGAGCAGAGATCTTACCACTACACTCCAAAACAAACAACAAACAAAAAAATTCTAGAGTCACACTGAAAATCTTAACAACCTGCTTCTACTACCCATTTTTTAATTTTTATTTTGACCTGATTTTAGATTGATAGCAAAATGCACAAATAACACAAAGTGCCCCCTATGTCCCTCACCCTACTTCCCCTAATGCTAACATTTTCAGAGCCATCCTTATTTGCTCTATAAAAGAGCAGAGTTCTCCTTTTAGAGATTTGGAAAGATTATTAAAAGATAAGTTACAAAATACAGTACCTGACACGTATAAAATATTAAATAAATACTAGCCATGCTTAATTATTTTGTTTTAAGTCTATATGAGTCAAGTTTTAGTAGAAATATGGGCTAGAAAAAAAAAACAGAAAGCGGGACTCTGTGATCCGACTTGGGCTTATAGAACAGACTGCATTAGTTTGTTCTCATGCTGCTAATAAAGTCATACCCAAGACCGGGTAATTTAGAAAGGAAAGAGGTTTAAGGAACTCACAATTCCACATGGCTGGGGAGGCCTCACAGTCACGGCAGAAGGCAAAAAAGAAGCAAAGGCACATCTTAAATGGTAGCAGAGAAGAAAGCTTGTGTAGAGAAGCTCCCATTTTAAAAGCATCAGATCTCGTGAGACTTATCCGCTACCAGGAGAACAGTAGGGGGAACCCGCCCCTATGATTCAATGATCTCCACCTGACTCCATCCTTGACATGCGGGGATAATTACAATCAAGGTGAGATTCGGGTGGAGACACAGCCGAATCATATCAATGACTAATGAGAGTTACGTCCAGAACCTAATGAAAACCTGTCTGAGGCCACATTCCCTGTAAAGCAGATTTGAGATAGAGATTTGTGTAGAGAATATTTAACTGGGTAAAATCCTAGGAACCAACAACTGTGGCGAAAAAGCTGAATTGGATAAAGGGAGTTGAGATGTGAGGCAGTCACAACAAATACCTCAGCTAATCTCAAGGGGGAGCTGAGAAGCTGGGGCGACCCTTCAGAGTTGCCCTAAATTGAGGCAGGAGTATGGAGTTTTAATACCTTTCACTGGCCATTCTTCAGATACGAGTTGTCCCCAAGGATGGACATCAGCTTGACAAGTTATTAATTAGATCTCCTGAGAATAAATTCTAGAGAGAATCAGCTGAGAGGCATGATTTGCCAACACTCCCAATAGCTGGGCAAACTTCAGTTTTGAGGGAGGATTTGGGTCACACACAAAAGTCTCCACAACCAATTATTCATGGGAAATTCTATGTAGGCAGAGCTATTTCATGGCCAGTTAATCAAAACTACATAATCTATTTGGTTAAGCAAAAGAAATTAAAAAGATAAAATAAAATCTATGTATTAACACTCAAAAGTTTTTTAATGCATTTGCCTTGCATTTCGTATGTTTTGCCTTGCCTTTTATATGTTTTGCCTTGCATTTGTTTATTTGCTTTTAAGAACCTTTAGAGAACAATAATTACTAATATAATATGGAGTAGCACAGCATAGACGAGGGAAGCTAACTCTCTCCCTTTTCCCAGAACCTGGAACAGCTAAAGATCCTAAGCATTGTCAGCTTTGGTATCTGACATAGTTTGGATGTTTGTCCCCTTCAAATCTCACGTTAAAATGTGATCCCCAATGTTGGAGATAGATGCCTCCTGAATGGCTTGGTGCTGTCCTCTTGGTAATGAATGAGTTCTTACCCTGTGAGTTCATGCGATATCTGGTTGTTTAAAAGAGACTGACACCTCCTCCCTGTCTCTCTTGCTTCCTCTCTCACCATGTGATATGCTGGTTTCCCTTCACCTTCCACCATGATTGGAAGGTTCCTGAGGCCCTCCCTGGAAGCAGGTGCCAGTACTATGCTTCATGTACAGCCTTCACAACAAGGAGCCAAATAAACCGCATTTCTTTATAAATTACCCAGCCTCAGGTATTTCTTTATAACAATGCAAATGGGCTAACAGAGTATCATTCATGGACAGTGAGTGTATTAGTCAATTTTCATGCTGCTGATAAAGACATACCCAAGACTGGGTCATTTATAAAGAAAAAGAGGTTTAATGAATTCACAGTTCCACATGGCTGAGGAGGCCTCACAGTTATGGCAGAAGGCGAAAGGCGCATCTTACATGGCAGCAGGCAAACAGCAAATGAGAACCAAGTGAAAGGCGAAAGGGGTTTCCCCTTATAAAACCATCAGATCTCATGAGACTTATTCACTACCACTAGAACAGTGTGGGGAAAACTGCCCCCATGATCCACTTACCTCTCACTGGGTCCCTCCCACAACATGTGAATTATGGGAGCTACAGTGCAAGATGAGATTTCAGTGGGGACACAGCCAAACCATATCAGACAGTAATAACTTTCAATTAAATATAGCTAGACTTTCTGTCAGTGGGTCACAGCAGTCTAGAGAACACATTGAAAAACTCTGGGAACAGCAGATATAGAGGTCAGATCTAGAGATTTTGAACAAAGTTTAGTGCTACAATGCATTGGTGACCACAGACAAAAGGTGTCTGTTGTTGTTATAGTTTGTTTTCTGTCTTGTTTTTCATCATGGGAGGACAAAAAGAAAAAATGGGGGCAATGGTGAAGGAGAAATGAAAAAGACCTGCTTTTCTATGGGTGGAAGCGACTAAACGAGAGAATAAATTTGGATCACACAACAAATGCAAATCAAGTTAGAAGCATGAAAGGCATGATTAAGGCCATGGTTCTAATAGAGATCAGCCAGCGGAACCAGGATCATGCCACACCGAGAGAGGCTGCAGAGCCATTGCCTTCTCTCCTGTCAAAGCTAAATTAATGAAATGGAACTCACAGAAGCACTATGTAATCAAATATTGGTGGGACACAAGCAAATTCTGAAAAAGTTTCATTGATCAGTGATAATATCTTTTGGTGTAAATATCTCCTCTAAACATTTCAGGAAAAAAAAAATAAAGCTATAATTTTCCTTTAGAAATATTTAACTTTGTTATACTAGTTTACTTATTTTTTACCTAATACTTCTGATATATTGTTATGTAGGTTAAAGATGCTCGATTCATGCCACTGTGGAAACCACACATAATTTAGGCAATAATGCAAATTCTTTTCAAATTCTTTTATCAGTGTATTCACTTTATTTTTATTTCAAACACAATACAAAATTACAGGATGCTATCAAAGTGATGCTACAAAACCCCACTAAAATTTTTTCAATTCTTCAAATCACACACTTACACACACACACACACACACACACCACATGCATTCCCCGTACAGACCTTTTTTTGGGGGGCCTGAGTAAATAATTGCATTTTATTTTCAATTTTTCATTTTGAAATAATTAAAGACTTACCAAAAATGTTGCAAAACTACGTGCCTTTTTGAAGTAAAGTCTTGAAAAAGTTGTTTGGTATATCCTTTATAGTAATAAAAGAAAACACGTGTATATTCTGTTGATTAAAGGCATGCTGAGATCGTCAGACATGTGACTTCATCAGAGACTCCAATATAGAGCGCAGCTGTAACGACATCCTAAGAGTGTTCTAACTGAAATGTGTTGGAAGAAGGTTCTAATTTTTTTCAACCCTTCTCAAGTTGGCACTCAGCAGATTTCCACTCTATAAAAGTAACTCCTGCTCTGCAACTAATGTTCACAGATAAGCTCCAAACATATTTACAGCTCCATTTAAGTATAATTTACACACAGTAAAATTCACCCTTTTCAATGTGCAATTTAATGGGTTATGGCAGATGAATATCATCATTTGACCACAATCATGATCAAGATACAGAAAATCTGCATCATCACAAAACGTTTTCTTTTGCTGTTTTGCATTTGATCTTTTCTCCATTCCTGAACACAGGCAACCACTAATCTGCTTCTGTTTCTACAGTTTGCATTTTCTAGAGTATCCTATTAGTGGAATGATACATTGGTGTCTTTCATGTCTAGCTTCTTTCACTGAGCATAATGCTTTTGATATTCATTTATATTGCTGTTGTATCAGTTTGCTCCTTTTTATTGTTGAGTGGTACTCCATCTACAACTGGTTTATCCATTTACAAGTTGATGGACACATCTGCTATGAACTTCAAGGATGAGGCTTGGTACGGATATGTTTTTATTTATTTTGAGTCGCAGTGGAATTATTTGGCTATATGATCAGTACTAAGTTTAACATTAAAAGAAACTGCCAAACTGCTTTCCAAAATGTCTGTACCATTTTGAAGTCCCACTAGCCAGGTGTGAATAGCAATTCTTCACATCATGTGGTATGGTCAGTTCTGCTCGTGTCAGCCACTCCAGTGGGTGTACAGTGGTACCTCAATGTGGTTTTAACTTGCATTTCCCTGATGACGGGTAACGTTAAGTATCTTTTCATTTGTGTATTGGACATCATCTCTTTTTAAATTAAAATATCTGTACAAATATTTGGCCCATTTAGGTCAAAATATTACGTTAAATGAGTTATTTGTGTTTTGTTATTTAGTTTTTTAGTTATGTGTACATTCTAGATGAAAGTTCTTTATCAGACATATTTAAAATTATTCTGTCCCAATCTGTGGTTTGCCTTTTCATTTTTTGATGCTATGTTTTAAGTTGCAAAAGTCTTAATTTCATGAAGTCCAACTTACTATTTTTTTCCATTTTCATCCATCCTTTTCTTATCTAAAAAATTTTTAGCTATAGTAAGATTATTAAAAATTTTTCCTATTCAGTAAGCTTTATACATTTTATATTTACATTATGTATAAAATACATGTTGAGTTAATTTGAGGATATGGTGTGAGGTAATTCTGAAGTTCATATTCTCCATTTAATATCCAATTTTAATAGTACCATCTTTATAAAGACATTGATTTCCTTATTGAAATATTTTGGCAACTTTGGCCATGTAAGGCAGGATATATTTCTAAATTATTTATTCTGTTTCACTGATATATATGTCTTCTTCATGCCAGTAAGTTTACTGTACTGTTTAGTGTAGCTTTATAATATGTCTTGAAATTTGGAAAGTTTTCCAACTTTATTCTTCTTTCTAAAACATGCTCTGGCTATTCTAGGACTTCTGCATTTAAAAAAAAAAATTAGAATCAGCTTTGTAATTTCTCCAAAAAGGCCTATAGGTTTGACTGGGATTGTGCCAAATCTGGAGATCAGTTTCAGAAGAATTATCATCTAATAAGTATGACATGTATATTTACCAATGAACTTGATACATATTTCTACCTATTCAATCTCTCGTATTAGTGATTTAGAAATTTTGGATCAGCATACCTTTTATTAAATTTATTCTGAATTATTTTATTATTTTTGAGGCTATTATAAGTTAAATTGCTTACATAATTTTATTTTCTAATTGGTGTTGATTGTGTATAGAAACACAATTGATTTTATTTATTGATCTTTCATCCTACAACTTTGTTAAATTCACTTCATACCTCTAGCACACTTCTGCAGATGCCTAAGGATTTTCTATGTATATGTTTACATCACGTGAGAATAGTATTTTTCTTTCTTCCCAACTTGGGTGTCACTTATTTCTTATTTTCTTTTCTTTTCTCTTTATTTCTTTCTTCTTTCTGTCCATTCCTCCTTCCTTCCCTTCTTTCTTTCTCCCTGTTTTAGAATCAGTTTTGTAATTTATCCAAAAGGACCTATAAGGTTTCATGGGAATTCCACTGAATCTAGAGATCAATTTCAGGAGAATTATCATCTCATAAGTATTAAATATTTATCAATGAACTTGGTATATATTTCCACTTATTTAATATTGAATGCAATACTTTAAAGAACTAGGGAGAGAGGACATCATTGCATTTTTCATAATCTTATGTAGAAAGTATTAAGGCTTTCACCATTTTAAGTAAGATGTTTGCTATAGATTTTTTGTAAACACATAATCAGTTTGAAAATGTACTTTTCTATCCTCAGTTTGCTGGGAGTTTTTAATTTAAAAAATGTGTTACATTTTGTAAATTCCTTTTTTGCATCTATTGAGAGTGTCACGTGATTTTTCTTTTTTCTGTCAGCATGGTAGATTTTCAGTTGTTGAAACCAACTTGAGATAAACCCCACTTGGTTAAAACACATTATCATTTTTAAATATTCCTAGACTCAATTTGCTAATATTGTATTAAGAATGTTGCATCTAAGTTCATAATGGTTATCAGTCTGTCATTTTTGAGTTGTGATATCTGTATTTGTTTCTGATATCGAGAGAATCCACGTAAAACATCTACTTCTGTCATCAGTAATAATCTGACCAGGGATAACACCAACAGTTAGAGAGGAACCTGTCATTACCTGTGGCAGCAGAGATATCAGAGATTCCAAAAAGAAAAGCAAGGTTAAAATTTCAAATATAATCACATGAAATATCAGAAAGCCAGGGGATAGAAATATAGGAGAGCAAAATCTTAGAGGTCAAAACAAGTAGTTAAGTACTGCACATGATAATAAAAAGTAAAATCTTTTCCTAAGGCAGAGCCTGGCTGCTGCCTAGCTTCTTTGACAATTCTTGGTAGGCTTTCATGGCTTTATAAGGGCTTATACTTTAGGTAAAGTTATAGTCAGGGAAACGGTGGGTGTAGGTTGGCTCTGTAGAAATGAAGCATTACAGGAGCACTGCAGTGAGAAAGAAACTGATACTGATGATACTTCGGTCACACTAATAATACATGCTAATGATAATCATAGCAATCATGGTAATGACAGAAAATATATATATAATATTAACATGCTTCTATTTGCACATATACATATGTGAATAGAAACATTGATTTAAAGACATGAAAGTATAGAAATAGCCTACACCTGATAAAGATATGCTCATACACAATAACAAACCTCAGTATAAACAGAGATTTTGATGTATCACAGAATTCTGCAATAGATCACAATTTTGACACTATGGGAAGTGTCATTTTCAGAACTTTTCTTTATCTCCATTATCTCCATTCTCTATTTCCAACATTCCTGGAGACTGAACTCAAGGATCAGTAAATATTCTCAACCTTAACCATAGCAGACTTCATTCATCCCATATATGCTTGTTATTTTTCCCCATTGACAGAAGGCATTGTACCATGAAATATACAACATATCTCTGACACACCTGACGAAAACAAACAATGGGGAAAGATTGACTATTTAATAAATGGTGATGGGGAAACTGGCTAGCCAAATGAAGAAAGCTGAAAGTGGACCCCTTCCTTACACCTTATAAAATAATTAACTCAAGATGGATTAAAGACTTAAACATAAGATCTAAAACCATAAAAACTCTAGAAGACAACCTAGCCAATACCATTCAGAACATAGGCATAGGCAAAGACTTCACGACTAAAACACCAAAAGCAGTGGCAACAAAAGCCAAAATTGAGAAATGGGATCTAATTAAACTAAAGATAGCTTCTGCACAGCAAAAGACACTATCATCGGAGTGAACACACAACCTACAGAGTGGGAGAAAATTTTTGCAATCTATCCATCTAACAAAGGGCTAATATCCAGAATCTACAAGGAACTTAAACAAATTTACAAGAAAAAAACAACCCCATCAAAAAGTGGGAAAAGGATATGAACAGACACTTCTCAAAAGAAGACATTTATGCGGCCAATAAACACATGAGAAAAAGCTCATCATAGGCTGGGCGTGGTGGCTCACGCCTGTAATCCCATCACTTTGGGAGGCCAAGGCGAGTGGATCACAAGGTCAGGAGTTTGAGACTTGCCTGGCCACTATGGTGAAACTCTGTCTCTACCAAAAACACACAAAAAAACTTTAGCCAGGCGTGGTGGTATATATCTGTAATCCCAGCTACTCAAGAGGCTAAGGCAGGAGAATTGCTTGAACCCATTAGGTGGAGGTTGCAGTGAGCCGAAATTGTGCCACTGCACTCCACCCTGGGTGACAGAGTGAGGCTGTCTCGAAGAAAAAAAAAAAAAAGCTCATCACCCCTGGTCCAATGAGATACCATCTCACGCCAGTTAGAATGGCAATCATTAAAAAGTCAGGAAACAACAGGTGCTAGAGAGGATGTGGAGAAATAGGAATGCTTTTACACTGTTGGTGGGTGTGTAAATTAGTTCAACCATTGTGGAAGACAGTGTAGCAATTCCTCAAGGATCCAGAACTAGAAATATCATTTGACCTAACAGTCTCATTACTAGGTACACATCCAAAGGATTATAAATCATTCTACTATAAAGACACATTCACACATATGTTTATTGCAGCACTATTCACAAGAGCAAAGACTAGGAACCAACCCAAATGCCCATCAATGATAGACTGGATAAAGAATATGTGGCACATATACACCATGGAATACCATGCAGCTATAAAAAAGGATGGATTAATGTCTTTTGCAGAGACATGGATGAAGCTGGAAACCATCATTCTCAGCAAACTATCACAAGAACAGAAAACCAAACACCACATGTTCTCACTCATAAGTGGGAGTTGAACAATGAGAACACATAGACACAGGGAGGGGAACATCACACACTGGGGCCTGTCAGTGGGTAGGAAGGAAAGAGGAGGGATAGCATTAGGAGAAATACTTAATGTAGATGACGAGTTGATGGGTGCAGCAAACCACGACAGCACATGTATACCTATTTCACAAAACTGCAAGTTCTGCAAATGTATCCCAGAACTTAAAGTGTATGTATGTGTGTATATATATATACACACAAATGTAAATGTAAATGTAAATAAATTGAAAATGGTAAAAATAGAAATATGTTTCCTACACAAATAGTGACATAATAAAGCAAGATAGAATGTATGTTTGAGTTAAAAAAAATTGCTTAGAAGACAACTTGAATTCCATTCCAAGGAACTAGTTTTCAAAAGTTTACAACCAGATTTCAGTTTGGCAAAAGGCAACAATGCTGTTTTGAAAATAATTTCTGAAAAGAGCTTCCCCAGCAGTTCCAAATGGCAGTCCTGATACAAGGAAGTAGGGGCAATTTTGTTACCACCAGGAACACTGAATTTATTTTCAGACCTTGAAATTCTGGGAGGCCCTCGAATAATAATCAACTACAATATTTTACTTTACATAGAAATATTGTTTTAATGTTAATATAAAAGCTTGTATATGAACTAAAATTGTCAATCTGCCACTTTTAAGAAAGAAGAATCCATTATGTCCCTAATCTATAGTGAGTTGATATGTTCCATAAGCAGTTCTGGAAGGAGGCTACACTTAGAGCATAAATTGGTATAGATCGCTTTGCTCTCACAGATAGCGACACAATATTTTCTGCTGAATGGGAAAAAGTTTGAAGGCATAAATCAAGATAAAGCAATCATCTGACAAAGAATTACAAAGAGGCCCCATACCTTTTTCTTAGTGAACTCCATGTGACACATTGATTTTCCACTGAAGATAAAAGCCAAAATCATGTGTCATCAATAGAAAGCAAGCAAAACTATTTGGTTCAATATGTTATGGTACTTAACAAAAAAAACTTGCAGAGAAAAGACAAATCTAAAATGTTGCACATGATTCAAACAAGTCTGGATCAGAAGAGACATTTCAGAGGTCACTGCTAGAGAGTCAAGGATACATTAGAGAGAAATAAACTCCTGCTTTTTTGTTTATCTACTTACATACACAGATACTGTCTGATGAAGATGATTGATATCAGGTATGGTATTTGATGGTATAGTCATTTACAAAATAATTCATCCCTTATGATCTAATGCAATTTTCTTCATATTACACGTGTATATTTAAATACTTCCTTGTGAAGTGGAGGCTAGCCAGGCTGCTGTTAGCATATCCAGTACATTTCTGCAAATTCCAAAATGGCAAATCCCACAGTTGAAATTTCAACCTCTCTAGCGTCCCTCGGCTGGAGTGCATAATCACGGCAAAAGTCTGCAACATCAGAGGTGGCCGCCACAGACACAAAGTCTATGTTTCTCATTCCATTCTACCAAATCTATTCAGCAGTCTGGGTGAGGGGGCTTGGCAGTATCTATGAGCAGAAAGCATTCAAATGGCTGGTATATGTGCTTCCGGGGAAACTAAGGGGAAAAAAGAGAGAGGGAGGGAGGGAGGGAACAAGAAAGAAGAAGGAAACTCAAGGAGAGAGGAAGGGAAGGAGGCTGGCAAGAAGGGATGGAGGGAGCAAGGGAGGGAGGAATAAAGGAAGGAAGTTACACCAAGTTTCAAAACTGGCCACGGACTGAGAAGGATTAAGAGACAAACGGAATTGAAAGCATTTATGTTCATACTCGGTATTTTTCTTACCCATTCTTGCAAATTAGTAATTTAAAAATTTTCATTTCCACAAATCCACGTGTTTTCTTGTTCCTCTCTCTCCGCTCTTTTTCCTTCTTTCCTTCCTGCCTTTCTTCTTTCTTTTCAACATAGGTTATATAAATGTGTGAGAGCTATCACTAGTCTACATTAATCATCAGGATTTTCCTGTATATTTCCAATTAAGATGACCCATAATAATATTCTACTGTAATTTTGGAGGGTCCAAAATACTAGATGGCATTTAGTGTTTTGGAAATCATGACAAGTCTAACAGGACTTTAAAAAACCTATCAAGACATCTGATGTGTTTTCTTGCCCATACACTCTTTAATGAGGTCTGCTTGACCCTTTCTTCTTCCCTTCTCTAGTCATGGGTTCTTCACACTGAAAACTAAGCTTTGCATCAGTGTTTGACGAACAGGTGACATAATAAACTGCAGTTACATTTTAAATTCAGCTCAAGATGGTAGATGAGAAATCTAAGATTGTGAAGTGAGATTTAGCATGCTGTTCAGTATGCAACAAATCTGAGTGTTGCTCACACAGGATTCATACCAACAGGCTCCTTCCAAAACCTTTCAATGCAAATTCTAGCAAATGCACACTTGGAAGAAAAATGTTCCATGAAGTTGTATATGTAAATTTATACTTTCAGCATTTATGTATATAATTTCAGGGGAAGTGGGATCAACTTAACATTATTAAACATAGTCCAATGATATTTACAACATAACTTCAGAAACATTTTATTACTAGAAGTATTTTAAAAAGGATGTACCATTTAGGATTTAAGACACACCCCACAAATGAAAAAACAAATGAGATTATAAACAACATTTTTAAAAAAATTATGCCATCTTTTCACTACAAAATCCTCCTGGGGGAAAAATATCTTTTCCTTCATTATTAAAGGATGTTATCAGAGCACAGTGGAATTCTTTCAGATTTAGTCAGAAGGTTCTCTGGAGTTGACAGATCTATTGGAGAATATTTTCTTTGAAAGTCCATGTCCTTTCCCCAGGCCTACATCATATATAAATAAACATTTCAGAAAAGGGGCCATGTTAAGAAAAAGTGGGTTGAAGATTGTAAGACCTGGTTCCTGGGTGCCAAATAATTCACAAGTTGGAATAAGCTGGGTTTCTGTAACACTTCTCTATGACTGCCATTGATACTGAACTATGCCAAGGAACTAAGTCCTACCAAGGAAAAGCAGGAGGAAAACAGGTGTAAGAAAACATTTCCTGTCAGTGTGTCCAGAGATAGCATGAGTCAACAGCGGCTCCTCATGAAGCCATCGATTCGTAACACTGGAGTATCTAGAATGCATCTGGGTCGAATTATTAAAAAGAAAGTTCTTCTCAAGCTAGTTGTAATGGTAGCTAATTTAAAAAATTAATGTTCTGCGATTCTGATAAAAACCTATGTGGTGAACCAACAATAAAGGCGGCTGGAGATATTGGTATGAAATAGTTATTTTTCCTTATATACCTGGACGTTCATGTAAGAAATTATACTTTTGGAAGGTCTGTCATATTCTCAGTGTATAAGAGTTGAATCATTTTTAGAAGTTATTGTCAGAATTTTGCTTTAATAGTGCAGTAAAGTGTGCATTCTCTCTCTCTCATTTTCATTCAACGGCCTCTACAAATTGAGCCTGGCTCAAAGGTCTTTCCCTCTTGGAATATGACTCCTCCCCTGTCCCTCTACATAGGCTGTTCTATAACAAATTATTTTGCTGTCTTGATTTTTCAGAGACCTCATGCTAGTAGTAGAGAGCCAGGAGAAAGTGAGATGTCCTATATAAAAGGCCTGCTAGAAAAAGAAATCAGCACTGAGTTCTAAGGATACTGAACAACTTTTTAAAAAACAAGCAAGCCATATTAAACACATTAGTTACAACCAAATTAGATAAAACCATGAAAATTATCCAAGAAGAAAAAGTACATCACCTGTCTAGGTTTAAAATTGCTTAAGGCTGCCATCCAAGGACCATCTATGATAACAAATACAGTAGTCTGTATTGACACAAAGTTTTAGTGATAGACGTAATTACATTCTTCTGCTGGTGGTGTTCTAGAATAAATGGAATATCTGCTGATCAAATCTGAATGCATCCCATAATATTAGCATGTAGGATCCCAGATCTGCAGGCACTATCTCTTTCTCAGATCTACACTTTGAATATTATGTTAGTTAAAATGAGAAGTATGTTAGAAAATGTCTTTTACAAAAGAAATATTGGCTGAGTATGGTGGCTCATGCCTGTAATCCCAACACTCTGGGAGGCCAAGGTGAGAAGATCTCTTGAGCTCAAGAATTTGAGACCAGCTTGGGCAACATATCTATAAAAAATTTTAAAACTTAGCCGGTGTGGTGGTGCACACCTATAGGCACAGCTACTTCAGAGGCTGAATCAAGAGGATCACTTGAGCTTGGGAGTTTGAGGTTGCAGTGAACTATGAACATGGCACTGAACTCCAGTCTGGGCAACAGAGTGAGAACTTGTCTTCAAAAAAATAAAAAAGAAGAAAAAAATAGGAAATATTGTGTTCACATATGCTATGGTACTCTTTCTTATATAAACTATTTCTTTGCAGTATTCTAGAGGATTTAAGACAAATTTACCACTGAATAATTTCATATGGTATATTATTGCATTAGTATAGTATGTTATTATATAATTAGTATAAGTGACCAGTGCTGCAACAACCACATTCCAAAAAGTATTGTGATCCTCCAAAATTACAATGTCTAAATGACATTATTCTCCTTCATGAGACCATTATACCTTAATTTTTCAGCACCATGAAAATCTACAAATGCCCTCTAAAATATATTTAGAAAACGTGGGGAAAAAATAGATACAGTTTCAGAAGATACATATATTTTGAAAATTAGCCTTTTTGGAATAAATTATTCTTTATGACATATAAATAAACACATTTTTCAGACTGGCGGGGTAACATTTGCATCAGTCAAAATAATTAGATTACTAAAACCTGTAATCTTATTAGAAAAATGGTTTATTCAGAGAATCATTGGAATTATTAGCCTTCAAGCTGCTATAGATTGAATCTGATCAAAATAATTAAGATAATATTATTTCATTTTTCAGTATAATATCTCCTTAGTATTTTTGTTTCTTATTTAATATGTGATTATATTTACTTCTGTGAATAATATGGATGAAGATCATTACAGTGTCAAGATCACTGGGTTCAGAGCACAGAAACCTCAAGTCTATTCTTTTTTCTTAAATACCTGTAAGACTTTAAAGAAGACAGAGTTTCTGGACTCTAATTTCTCTATCTGTAGAATAAATGGGTTAGACCAAATAACTCCTTTCTGCTTATAAATTTTCTAATTATATGACTGAGCTTACACCTGGAAAACAGTCTATCTCCTGTATAAATTAATGATAGAAATGAAAACCACCACGTTTCATGAAATTAACCACATAAATATCAACATCAACTGCTCAGAAGGACTTAAGTGCAAGTATCACAGGAATTCTGAAGCACAGAGAACTAAATATAAGAAATGTAACACTCTTCGTATTTTCAAAGAAGATTTTAATAATATATGTAAACACAGTAGCCTGTTCATAAGAAAAAAGAAAAGGGACGTCTTAGCATATTCAGGGTTCAACCAAAACTACTACTGGAATGTAAGTCAAAGTAATATTCACCTAACTGTCATAATTGGCATGAATAATTTTAAGTAAAACACTTTTATTTGATATTAAATGTGAACAATAAGCCAAAACAGAGAAAATTAATAAATTGATCATTTATTGAAACTGAAATAAAAATATATAATTATTGAAGCCTCTTATATACATAAACCAATCATTGCTTAAATGAGCTGACATACTGGCTCCATAGTTTTATGTCACTAAGGAACTCTTTTGAACACAATAAAGAAACCAGAATTGAGCACAGAGAATGATGAACTGGGAAGTTCATGGCTTTCTATCTACTAATTAGGAGTACAATCATTCAGTCAAACAGCCACTCAACAAACATTTAGCATACAGCTTCTGGATACCAGGTACTGGTGTAGGTGCTAGAGCAACAAGGAAATAGTCCCTGCATTCAGTGAGCTCACAGGCAAGTAAACAAGTAAGTATAAAGACTGCATGACTGATTGGGAGCGGTGGTTCATGCCTGTAATCCCAGCACTTTGGGAGGCCATCGTGGGCAGATCACGAGGTCAAGAGATCGAGACCATCCTGGCCAACATAGTGAAACCCCGTCTCTACTAAAAATACAAAAATTAGCTGGGCACGGTGGTGCACGCCTGTAGTTACTTGGGAGGCTGAGGCAAGAGAATCAGTTGAACCTGGAAGGCAAAGGTTGCAGTGAGCTGAGATCACACCACTGCACTCCAGCCTGGTGACAGAGTGAGACTCTGTCTCAAAAAAAAAAAAAAGACTCCATGATAAATGTGTATCTACAAAGGGCACAAAGGAATGAGTAGCTAATCCCCAAAGCCATATGGAGCAGTCAGTATAAGCTTCAGGAAAAGAAACTGAAGTAAAAAGCTAACCTGAATCTGAAAAAAATGAGTAGGTATTTTCCAAGCACGTTTCAGGGGAAAAGTTGCAGGATGCAGAAGTCCTCCCAAGTACAAAAAGAGAATGAACTCTGGACAACTGGCAATTTATGGCACACAGGAATCAGTAAATGTAGGGATGAGAGGCACACAGAAACATGGGCAAAAACAGGAATTTTGACTTTATTCCATAAATCATGGAAAGCCACCAATGGGTTTTAAGTAATAAAATACTAAGACCAGGTTTGCATTTTAGAAAGATCAATTTGATTTCAGTGAGGAGGTCCAAAAATGAGAGCAGCAAGGCCAGATAGAAGTCCTGCTGCAACTAGCTATGGTTAGAGATGCAGACCAAAACTAAGGTGAAATCATTTAGAAGAAAGAACGTGGATATAAGAGCCATTGGTTTGGCCTCTCCACATCATTTTTCTAATTTTATTTTCATTTATTTATTTATTTATTTTTTGAGACAGAGTCTCGCTCTGTCACCCAGGCTGGAGTGCAGTGGCGTGATCTTGGCTCACTGCAAGTTCTGCCTCCCGGGTTCACACTATTCTCCTGCCTCAGCCTCCCGAGTAGCTGGGACTACAGGCACGCGCCACCACGCCCAGCTAATTTTTTCTATTTTTTAGTAGAGATGGGGTTTCACCGTGTTAGCCAGGATGGTCTCGATCTCCTGACCTCGTGATCCACCCACCTCGGCCTCCCAATGTGCTGGGATTACAGGCTTGAGCCACCATGCCCAGCTGGCCTCTCCACATCTTTACTGTTATACTGATAACATGGGGATGAAAATAAATATTATTTGTATTTAAACTATTATTGTTATGTGAAAATTAAACAAATAACATACTATGATAACATCGGAGGTTCAAGAAATATTAAGTCTTGAAAATAGGAAAGATGAAAGGAAGGAAACAGGGAGTGGGGAGGAAAGTAGGAGAAAGGAGAGAATATAGGAATGAGAGAGGAGGAAAATAATAAGAAAGAAGTAGAAAGCTAGGTACGGTGGCTCATGACTGTAATCCCAGCGCTTTGGGAGGCCGAGTCAGGCAGATCACAAGGTCAGGAGTTCAAGACCAGCCTGGCCAATATGGTGAAACCTTGTCTCCACTAAAAATACAAAAATTAGCTGGGTGTGGTGGTAGGCACCTATAGTCCCAGCTACTCGGGAGGCTGAGGCAGGAGAATCACTTGACCCTGGGAGGCAGAGGTTGCAGTGAGCTGAGATCACACCACTGCACTCCAGCCTGGGTGACAGAGAAAGATGCTGTCTCAAAAAAAAAAAAAAAAGAAAAAAAAAAAAAAGAAAGAAGTAGAAAAAGATATAGTATTTCTTAATCAGCAGAAGCTACTCTTATTTTTCAATACTCTACCTTTCTAATGTATCACTGACAAGGAAAGGTCTTGAATAATTGACTGAAGTCAGAATAGGTAAGGCACTCTACCTGTGGATACATGAGAGGCCTTAAAAAGTTCATGGAAAATGTATATTATGAAAAAAACTATGCAAAGGTTTCAATTTTGGCAGCAAAATAAACTCATACTAATTTATTATAGCATGTTTGAACAGGATCTAGTTTGAGACAGTAAGAAGGAGTAGACATTAGTTTGAAAAGAGCCCCTAGCAGAGCAATGTAAATTCTGCTAAAATTGAAGCAAGAACAAACATTAGATTATGATGAAGCTTGAGTGAAAGAATGGTGAAATCACTGATGCTTTACAAGAAGCTTGAGGGGACAATGCACCAAAGAAATCAGTAGTTCACAAGCGGACAGCTTTTTTAAAGAAGAAACGAGATGATGTGGAAGATGAAGTCCACAGGGACAGATCATCCATATCAATTTGCAAGGAAAAAAATTAATCTTGTTTGTGCCCTAATTGAAGAGGACTGATAATCAACAGCACAAACAATAGCCAACATCATAGACATCTTAATTGGTTCAGCTTACACAGTTCTGACTAAAAAATTAAAGTTGAACCAACTTTCCACTGCATGGGTGCCAAAAGTGTTGTGCTCAGATCAGCTGCAGACAAGAGGAGAGCTCTCAATGGAAATTTTAAAGAACTAGGGTCAAGATCCTGAAGGATTTCTTTGAAGAATTGTAACAGAAGATAAAACATGGCTTTCCCAGTATGATCCTGAGGGCAAAACACAATCAAAGCAATGGCTACCAAAGGTGGAAGTGGTCCAGTCAAAGCTAAAGGGGATCACTCAAGAGCAAAGGTCACGGCAACAGTTTTTTGGGGACATTCCAGGCATTTTGCTTGTTGACTTTGTGGAAGGTCAAAGAACAATAATATCTGCATATCATGAGAGTGTTTTGAATAAGTTAGCCAAAGTTTTAGGGCAAAATACCTGGGAAAGCTTTAGCAGACAGTCCTCTAACACCACAATGTTTCTGCTCATTCCTGTCATCAAGCAAAGGCAATTTTGTGAGAGTCTCAATGGGAAATTGTCAGGCATCCACCTTACAGCTCTGATTTGGCTCCTTCTGACTTCTTTTTGTTTCCCAATCTCAACAAATGTGGAAAGGGCACCCATTTTTCTTAAGTTAATAATGTATAAGAGACTGCATTGACATTGTTAAGTTCCCAGGACCATCAGTTCTTTAGGGATGAAAACCGAAGATCACATTTTCAATGTTTATCTTTTAACTTCATTTTTCCACAAACTTTTTGAAGTTTCTCCATACAAATGAGCACTTGCAAAATAAGCAGAGAGTCTCATTCAATGGACAGAAAGTTCTGTGCCATCTAAAAATTATCTTAAGCAAGTTCAATGTGTAGCAACAGACTGTATTGATAAATATCAGTTAGGTTGACTTCTGCAATGACCATGATGGAGTAACAAGAACTAGACTTTCTCTCCCTCCTGAAACAACCAAAAAAATGGCCAAAATGTATGCCACAAAAGTTTGCAAGACCCTGTAAAGTCAGTCTCAAACAAGGTGAGCCTATCAACTGCCCTAATTTATGCCTGGAGAAAGTTTTCCAGCCCACTACTGCAGGAGAAAAGCCCAAGAGGAGCCCATCGTTCTCCCTGAGCTGATGGGACAGAGCTCAGAGTCCACAGAAACCATGTTGACATGAGCTCTCAGGACAAGGTTTCCGAGAAGAAGGGGCTGCACAGAAAGAGAACTCCAGAGCTCTGCAAAGGGTCCCCCTAAAGTACATAGCTAAGTAATTGTTAGGACAGGCCTAGAGAAAAGTACCTACGGTTGGGGAAACAACACCCAGATAAGATGAAAAGTAACAGTACACATGCTCACCAAGGTCCAGTAATAGTGCTTATTTTATCAGCCAAACCAGAAACACCTCAAGATTCCCAGGGATACCCAGAAGGATCTTGCCTCACTAGTTGGGAGTGATTAGCTCTAAAATGAGAACTGGTCTGATCCCACCTAATGAATTTTTAAAGCAAGACCAAAAAGAGTCAAACTCTTTCCAACTAAACTTAAATACATACCAATACAAAGATCAAGAATATTTATATATACTTCCAGCACTCAATAAGATAAAAGTCACCATATCTGACATCCAGACACAGTTTAGCAGAGACACAACAGTAACAACAAAAGACAGAAGAACGTGGCTCATAATAAGGAGAAAAATCACTGAGTCAGAACTGATCCAGAGTAAATCAAGGTGCCAGAGTTATAAGTTAAGAACATTCAAATGCTTATTGAAACAGTATTCTATATGTTCTAAAATAGAGACATGCAAGATACACTAAAGGAGGCTGGGCGCAGTGGCTCACGCCTGTAATCTCAGCATTTTGCGAGGCTGAGGCAGGTGGATCACGAAGTCAGGAGTTCAGGACCAGCCTGACCAATATGGTGAAATCCCATCTCTACTAAAAATACAAAAATTAGCGGGGCATAGTAGCATGCGGCTGTAGTCCCAGCTACATGGTAGGCTGATAGCACGTTAGTCATTAAAGAAGAAAAGATAGACACCTCTCAAAATAAAATAGAGAGAGAAAATAAATTTTTAAAAAACATGAACAGAGCAATAGTAAACAGTACATTTCAAGTAACTGAATTTACGTGTAATCTCAGTTCCCAAAGGAGAGGAGAGGGAAGATGTGAAAACATTTGGGACTTTGAGTCAGGCAAAGCTTTCTTTGATATGACCCCACAGCATGATTTATATAATAATATATTGATAAGAAGAACTCATCAAATTTAAAAAAAAGAATCTGCTCTTCAAAAGAATCTATTAAGAGACTGAAAAGACAAGCTGCAGGCTGGGAGAAAATATTTGCAATTCATATATCTGATGAAAGGCTTGCATCAAAAATATATTTTAAAAGCTCAAAATTTAATAATGAAAAACAAACAACCCCATTTAAAACTTGGGTGAAAGACTGGAACAGACATTTCAAAGTAGACATTTGTTTGGTAAATAAGCACATATGCTCAACATAATTAATGCTTAGGGCAATGCAAATTAAAACCAAAATGAGACGCCACTATCTATTTTTAAATAGCTAAGATTAGCATGACTGATAACAGCCAAGCACTGGCTTGGATGTGGAGAAGCTGAAACTCTCATACACTGCTGATGGGAATACAAAAAAGTGTAACCTTTGAAAAACAGTTTAAGAGTCCCTTAAAAAGTTAAACATACTTCTGCCGTAAGACTCAGCCATTGCACTCCTGGGTATTTACCCAAGAGAGATAAAAGTAGGTGTTCATATAATGATATCAACACAAATGTTCATAGCACATGTATTCATAATAGCCCAAACTAGAAACAGTCTAAATATCAATCAATACATTAATGAATTAACTTGCTTTCTCCGAATTAATTATGGATACATACTATAACATGAATGAATCTCAAAATAACTATACTAAGTGAAACAAGGCAGACTCTAGAGGTAAAACATGCAGAGAAAAAAACATAAAATGTCAGACAAAAAAGTGCATAGTGTAAAATTTTATTTATATACATTTTTTGACTGTATAAATTACTGTCCAGTGACAGAAAGCAGTTTGGTGGTTTTTAAGGGCCAGGAATGAGGGGCCAGAGAAATGTATTATAAAGAGGCATCAGGAAACTGGAGGTGAAGTATATTTCCATCACCTCGATTGTGTGCTGATGGTTTCTAAACTTTCAATATTTTTAGTTTATTATATGTTATACAAAATAAAGCTTGTAATAAAAATCAAAAGATTGAGCCATCCTTATTTTCTCTATAAAAGAGCAGAATTCTCCTTTTAGAGATTTGGAAAGATTATTAAAAGGTAAGTTACAAAATACAGTACCTGACACGTATAAAATATTAAATAAATACTAGCCATGCTTAATTATTTTGTTTTAAGTCTATATGAGTCAAGTTTTAGTAGAAATATGGGCTAGAAAAAAAAAAACAGAAAGCGGGACTCTGATCCGACTTGGGCTTATAGAACAGAATGCACTAGTTTGTTCTCATGCTGCTAATAAAGTCATACCCAAGACCGGGTAATTTAGAAAGGAAAGAGGTTTAAGGAACTCACAATTCCACATGGCTGGGGAGGCCTCATAGTCACGGCAGAAGGCAAAAAAGAAGCAAAGGCACATCTTAAATGGTAGCAGAGAAGAAAGCTTGTGTAGGGAAACTCCCATTTTAAAAGCATCAGATCTCGTGAGACTTATTCGCTACCAGGAGAACAGTAGGGGGAACCCGCCCCTATGATTCAATGATCTCCACCTGACTCCATCCTTGACATGCGGGGATAATTACAATCAAGGTGAGATTCGGGTGGAGACACAGCCGAATCATATCAATGACTAATGAGAGTTATGTCCAGAACCTAATGAAAACCTGTCTGAGGCCACATTCCCTGTAAAGCAGATTTGAGATAGAGATTTGTGTAGAGAACATTTAACTGGGTAAAATCCTAGGAGCCAACAAATAGGCAGTCACAACAAATACCTCAGCTAATCTCAAGGGGGAGCTGAGAAGCAGGGGTGACCCTTCAGAGTTGCCCTAAATTGAGGCAGGAGTATGGAGTTTTAATACCTTTCACTGGCCATTCTTCAGATACGAGTTGTCCCCAAGGATGGACATCAGCTTGACAAGTTATTAATTAGATCTCCTGAGAATAAATTCTAGAGAGAATCAGCTGAGAGGCATGATTTGCCAACACTCCCAATAGCTGGGCAAACTTCAGTTTTGAGGGAGGATTTGGGTCACACACAAAAGTCTCCACAACCAATTATTCATGGGAAATTCTATGTAGGCAGAGCTATTTCATGGCCAGTTAATCAAAACTACATAATCTATTTGGTTAAGCAAAAGAAATTAAAAAGATAAAATAAAACCTATATATTAACACTCAAAAGTTTTTAATGCATTTCCCTTGCATTTCATATGTTTTGCCTTGCATTTCATATGTTTTGCCTTGCATTTGTTTATTTGCTTTCAAGAACCTTTAGAGAACAATAATTACTAATATAATATGGAGTAGCACAGCATAGACGAGGGAAGCTAACTCTCTCCCTTTTCCCAGAACCTGGAACAGCTAAAGATCCTAAGCATTGTCAGCTTTGGTATCTGACATAGTTTGGATGTTTGTCCCCTTCAAATCTCACGTTAAAATGTGATCCCCAATGTTGGAGATAGATGCCTCCTGAATGGCTTGGTGCTGTCCTCTTGGTAATGAATGAGTTCTTACCCTGTGAGTTCATGCGATATCTGGTTGTTTAAAAGAGACTGACACCTCCTCCCTGTCTCTCTTGCTTCCTCTCTAACCATGTGATATGCTGGTTTCCCTTCACCTTCCACCATGATTGGAAGGTTCCTGAGGCCCTCCCTGGAAGCAGGTGCCAGTACTATGCTTCACGTACAGCCTTCAGAACAAGGAGCCAAATAAACCTCATTTCTTTATTAATTACCCAACCTCAGGTATTTCTTTATAACAATGCAAATGGGCTAACAGAGTATCATTCATGGACAGTGAGTGTATTAGTCAATTTTCATGCTGCTGATAAAGACATACCCAAGACTGGGTCATTTATAAAGAAAAAGAGGTTTAATGAATTCACATATCTGCACCGCTAGCTGTATAAATATGGAAATATCTTCACTGCTACCTGTACAAATATGGAAATATCTACAGCGCTACCTGTATAAACATGGAAATATCTACACCGCTATCTGTATAAACATGGAAATATCTACACCGCTATCTCTAAACATGGAAATATCTACAGCGCTATCCGTATGAACATGGAAATATCTACACCGCTATCTGTATAAACAAGGAAATAACTACACCGCCATCTCTATAAACATGGATATACCTACAGGGCCATCTGTATAAACATGGAAATAACTACACCGCTATCTGTATATACATGGAAATATATACACCGCTATCTCTATAAACATGGAAATATCTACACCGTTATCTATATAAACATGGAAATAACTACACCTCTATCTCTATAAACATGGAAATATCTACACTGCTATCTGCATAAACATGGAAATATCTAAACCGCTACCTGTAAAACAGGGAAATATCTACACCGCTATCTCTATAAACATTGAAACATCTACACTGCTATCTTTATAAACATTGAAATACCTACACTGCTATTTGTATAAACATGGAAATATCTACAACGCTATCTCTATAAACATGGAAATAACTACACCGCTATCTCTAAAAACGTGGAAATATCTACACCACCATCTGTATGAACATGGAATTATCTACAACGTCATCTGTATGAACATTGAAATATCTTCACCGCTATCTGTATAAACATGGAAATATCTACACCGCTATCTGTATATACATGGAAATATCAACACCGCTATCTCTATCAACATGGAAATATCTACACCGCTATCTCTATAAACATGGAAATACCTACACCGCCATCTGTATCGACATGAAAATATCTACACCGCCATCTGTATAAACATGGAAATATCTACACTGCTATCTGTATTAAGATGGAAATAACTACACCGCCATCGACATAAACATGGAAATATCTAAACCGCCATCTGTATGAACATGGAAATATCTACAGGGCAATTTCTATAAAGATGGAAATATCTACACCGCAATCTGTTTAAACATGGAAATATCTACACCTCTATCTGTATTAAGATGGAAATATCTACACTGCCATCTCTATAAAGAAGGAAATATCTACACCGCCATCTGTATGAACATGGAAATATCTACACCGCTATCTGAATATATATGGAAATATCTACACCGCTATCTCTATAAACATGGAAATATCTAAACTGCTACCTGTAAAACAGGGAAATATCTACACCACTATCTCTATAAACATTGAAATATCTACACTGCAATCTTTATAAACATTGAAATACGTACACTGCTATTTGTATAAACATGGAAATATCTACAACGCTATCTCTATAAACATGGAAATAACTACACCGCTATCTCTATAAACGTGGAAATATCTACACCGCCAACTGTATGAACATGGAAATATCTACAACGCCATCTGTATGAACATTGAAATATCTACACCGCTATCTGTATAAACATGGAAATATCTACACCGCTATCTGTATATACATGGAAATATCTACACCGCTATCTCTATCAACTTGGAAATATCTACACCGCTCTCTCTATAAACATGGAAATATCTATACCGCTATCTGTGTAAACATGGAAATATCTACACCGCTATCTGTGTAAACATGGAAATATCTACACCGCCATCTCTTAAAACTTGGAAATATCTTCACCGTTATGTGTATAAACATGGAAATTTCTTCACCGTCATCTGTATGAACTTGGAAATATCTACGCTACCATCGATATAAACATGGAAATATCTACACCGCCATCTGTTTGAACATGAAAATATCTACACCGCCAACTCTATAAACATTGAAATATCTACACCGCTATCTGTATAAACATGGAAATATCTACACCGCTATCTGTTTAAATATGGAAATATCTACACCGCTATCTGTGTAAACATGGAAGTATCTACACCGCTATCTCTATAAACATGGAAATATCTTCGCCGCCATCTGTATGAACATGGAAATATCTACATCGCCATCTGTATAAACATGGAAATATCTACACTGCTGTCTCTATAAACATGGAAATATCAACAACGCTATCTGTATAAACATGGAAATATCTACACCGCTAACTGTATAAACATGGAAATTTCTACACCGCTATCTCTATAAACATGGAAATATCTACACCGCTATCTGTATAAACATGGAAATATCTACACCGCTATCTGTGTAAACATGGAAATATCTACACCGCTATCTGTGTAAACATGGAAATATCTACACCGCTATCTGTACAAACATGGAAATATCTACACAGCCATCTGTAGGAATATGTAAATATCTACACCGTTATCTCTATACACATGGAATTATCTACACCGCTATCTGTATGAACATGGAAATATCTGCACCGCTATCTGTGTAAACATGGAAATATCTACACCGCTATCTGTGTAAACATGGAGATATCTACACCGCTATCTCTATAAACATGGAAATATCCACACAGCCATCCATATAAACATGGAAATATCTACACTACGCTCTGTATAAACATGGAAATATCTACACCGCTTTCTGTGTAAACATGGAAATACCTACACCGCTATATCTATAAACATGGAAATATCTACACCGCCATCTGTATGGGTATGGAAATATCTACACCGCCATCTGTATAAACATGGAAATATCTACACCGTTATCTGTGTACACATGGAATTATCTACACCGCTATCTGTATAAGCTTGGAAATATCTACAATGCTATCTGCGTAAACATGGAAATATCTACACCGCTATCTCTATATACATGCAAATATCTACACCGCTATCTGTGTAAACATGGTAATATCTACACCGATATCTCTGTAAACATGGAAATATCTACACCGCTATCTCTGTAAACATGGAAATATCTACAGAGTCATCTGTATAAACATGGAAATATCTACACCGCTATCTCTATATACATGCAAATATCTACACCGCTATCTCTATAAACATGGAAATATCTACACCGCTATCTGTATAAACATGGAAATATCTACACCGCTATCTGTGTAAACATGGAAATATCTACACCGCTATCTGTGTAAACATGGAAATATCTACACCGCTATCTGTACAAACATGGAAATATCTACACAGCCATCTGTAGGAATATGTAAATATCTACACCGTTATCTCTATACACATGGAATTATCTACACCGCTATCTGTATGAACATGGAAATATCTGCACCGCTATCTGTGTAAACATGGAAATATCTACACCGCTATCTGTGTAAACATGGAGATATCTACACCGCTATCTCTATAAACATGGAAATATCCACACAGCCATCCATATAAACATGGAAATATCTACACTACGCTCTGTATAAACATGGAAATATCTACACCGCTTTCTGTGTAAACATGGAAATACCTACACCGCTATATCTATAAACATGGAAATATCTACACCGCCATCTGTATGGGTATGGAAATATCTACACCGCCATCTGTATAAACATGGAAATATCTACACCGTTATCTGTGTACACATGGAATTATCTACACCGCTATCTGTATAAGCTTGGAAATATCTACAATGCTATCTGCGCAAACATGGAAATATCTACACCGCTATCTCTATATACATGCAAATATCTACACCGCTATCTGTGTAAACATGGTAATATCTACACCGATATCTCTGTAAACATGGAAATATCTACACCGCTATCTCTGTAAACATGGAAATATCTACAGAGTCATCTGTATAAACATGGAAATATCTACACCGCTATCTGTGTAAACATGGAAATATCTACACCGCTATCTCTAAAAACGTGGAAAGATCTACACCATTATTTGTATAAAGACGGAAATATCTACACCGCTATCTGTATAAACATGGAAATATCTACTCCGCCATCTGTATGAACGTGGAAATGTCTAAACCGCCATCTCTATAAACATGTAAATATCTACACCGCCCTCTGTAGGAACATGGAAATATCTACAACGCTATCTGTTTAAACATTGAAATATCTACACTGCTATCTGCCTAAAAGTGGAAATATCTACACCGCTATCTGCATAAACTTGGAAATACCTACACCGCTATCTGTGTACACATGGAAATATCTACACCACCAACTGTAGGAACATGAAAATATCTACACCGCCAACTCTATAAACATTGAAATATCTACACCGCTATCTGTATAAACATGGAAATATCTACACCGCTATCTGTGTAAACATGGAAATACCTACACCGCCTTCTGTGTAAACATGGAAATATCTACACCGCCATATCTATAAACATGGAAATATCTTCAACTCCATCTGTATGAACATGGAATTATCTACACTGCCATCTGTATGAACATGGATACATCTACACCGCTATCTGTATAAACATGGAAATATCTACACCGCCATCGGTAGGAAAATGAAAATATCTACACCGCCATCTGTATGAACAGGGAACTATGTACACCACCATCTGTATCAACATGAAAATACCTACACCGCCATCTGTATCACAATGGAAATATCTGCACCGCCATCTCTATAACAATGGAAATATCTAAACCGCCGTCTGTATGGAAATGGAAAAATCTACACCACCATCTGTATAAACGTGGAAATATCTACACCGCTATCTGTGTGAACATGGATATATCTACAACGCTATCTGTAAAAACATGGAAATATCTACACCTCCATCTGTATAAACATGGAAATATCTACACCGCCATCTGTAGAAACATGGAAATATCTACACCGCCATCTCTATAAACATGGAAATATCTTCACAGCTATCTGTATAAACATTTAAATATCTACACCGCCATCTCTATAAACATAGAAATATCTACACCGCCATCTGTATGAACATGGAAATATGTACACCGCCATCTGTATAAATGTGGAAATATCTACACCGCTATCTGTATGAACATGGCAATATGTACGCCGCTACCTGTATTAACATGGAAAATCTACACCGCTATCTGTATAAACATGGAAATATCTACACCGCTGTCTCTATAAACATGGAAATATGTGCGCCGCTATCTCTATAAATATTGAAATATATACACCTCTGTCTCTATAAACATGGAAATATCTAATATGCTATCTGTATAAACATGGAAATATCTACACCGCTATCTGTATAAACATGGAAATATATACACCGCTATCTGTATGAACATGGAAATATCTACACCGCTCTCTCTACCAACATGGAAATATCTACACCGCTATCTGTTTGTACATGGAAATATCTAAACCGCTATCTGCATGAAAATGGAAATATCTACACAGCTATCTGCATATGCATGGAAATATCTACACAGCTATCTCTTTACACACGGAAAAAACTACACCGCTATCTGTATGAAGATGGAAATATCTTCACCGCCATCTGTATGAATATGGATATATCAACACAGCCATCTGGATGAACATGGAAATATCTACACCGCTATCTGTATAAACATGCATACATCTTCACCGCTATCTGTATAAACATGGAAATATCTACACTGCTATCTGCATGAACATGGAAATATCTACACCGCTATCTGTGTAAATATGCATACATCTTCACCGCAATCTGTATAAACATGGAAATATCTTCACCGCTATCTGTATGAACATGGAAATGTCTACACCGCTATCTGTTTAAACATGGAAATATCTACACCGCTATCTGCATGAAAATGGAAATATCTACAGAGCTATCTGCATATACATGGAAATATCTACACAGCTATCTCTTTACACATGGAAATAACTACACCGCTATCTGTATGAAAATGGAAATATCTACACCGCCATCTGTATGAACATGGAAATATCTTCACCGCCATCTGTATGAACATACAAATATCTTCACGGCCATCTGTATTAAAATGGAGATATCTACACCGCTAACAGTATAAACATGGAAATATCTACACCGCTATCTGTATGAACATGGAAATCCCTACACCGCTATCTGTTTGAACATGGAAATATCTAAACCGCTATCTGCATGAAAATAGAAATACCTACACAGCTATCTTCATATACATGGAAATATCTACAAATCTATCTCTATACACTTGGAAGTAACTACACCGCTATCTCTATAAACATGGAAATATCTACACCGCCATCTGTATGAACATGGAAATAAGTGCACCGCCGTCTGTATGAACATATAAATATCTACACCGCCATCTGTATTAAGATGGAGATATCTTCACCGCTATCTGTATAAACTTGGAAATATCAGCACCGCTATCTGTATGAACATGGAAATATCTACACCGCTATCTGTATAAACTTGGAAATATCAGCATCGCTATCTGTATGAACATGGAAATATCTACACCGTTATCTGTATGGACAAGGAAATATCTTCACCGCAATCGGTATGAACATGGATATATCTACGCAGCCATCTGTATGAACATGGAAATACCTACACTGCTATCTGCATGAAAATGGAAATATCTACACCGCTATCTGTATGAACATGGATATATCTGCACAGCCCTCTGTATGAACATGGAAATCTCCACACCGCTATCTGTGTAAACATGCATACATCTTCACCGCTGTCTGTATAAACTTGGAAATATCTACACCGCTATCTGTATGAACATGGAAATATATACACCTCTATCTGAAGATGGAAATATATACACCACTCTCTGCATGAAAATGGAAATATCTACACAGCTATCTGCATATACATGGAAATATCTACACAGCTATCTCTTTACACATGGAAATAACTACACCGCTATCTGTATGAACATGGAAATATCTACACCGCCATCTGTATGAACATGGAAATATCTGCACCGCCATCTGTATGAACATGTATATGTCTACACAGCCATCTGGATGAACATGGAAATATCTACACCGCTATCTGTGTAAATATGCATACATCTTCACCGCAATCTGTATAAACATGGAAATATCTTCACCGCTATCTGTATGAACATGGAAATGTCTACACCGCTATCTGTTTAAACATGGAAATATCTACACCGCCATCTCTATTAAGATGGAGATATCTACACCGCTTTCTGAATAAACATGGAAATATCTACACCGCTATCTGTATAAACATGGAAATATCTACACCGCTATCTGTATAAACATGGAAATATCTACACCGCTACCTGTATAAACATGGAAATATCAGCACCGCTATCTGTATGAACATGGAAATATCTACACCGCCATATGTATGAACATGGAAATATCTTCACCGCCATCTGTATGAACATACAAATATCTTCACGGACATCTGTATTAAAATGGAGATAACTACACCGCTAACAGTATAAACATGGAAATATCTACACCGCTATCTGTATAAACATGGAAATAACTACACCGCTATCTGTATAAACATGGAAATATCTACACCGCTACCTGTATAAACATGGAAATATCAGCACCGCTATCTGTATGAACATGGAAATATCAGCCCCTCTATCTGTATGAACGTGGAAATACCTACTCCGCTATCTGTATGAACATGGAAATATCTACACCACTATCTGTATGAACATGGAAATATCTACAACGCCATCTGTTTGAACATGCATATATCTACACAGCCATCTGGATGAACATGGAAATATCTACACCGATATCTGTATGAACATGGAAATATCTGCCCAACTATCTGTATAAACATGGAAATATCCGCACCGCTATCTGTATAAACATGGAAATATCTACACCGCTATCTGCATAAACATGGAAATATCCACACCGCTATCGGCATAAACATGGAAATATCTACACCGTAATCTGTGTAAACATGGAAATATCTACAGCGCCATCTGTGCAAACGTGGAAATATCTACACCGCCATCTCTATAAACATGGAAATATCTACAACGCCGTCTGTATGAACATGGAAATATCTACACCGCCATCTCTATAAACGTGGAAATATCTACACCGCTATCTGTATGAACTTGGAAATATCTACCCTGCTATCTGTATAAAATTGAAATTATCTACACCACTATCTCTATAAACATGGAAATATCTACACTGTTATCTGTATAAAAATGGAAATATCTACACCGCTATCTGTATAAACATGGAAATATCTTCACCGCTATCTGTATAAACATGGAAATATCTGCAACGCTGTCTCTATAAACTTGGCAATAACTACACCTCTATCTCTATAAACATGCAAATATCTAGACCGCCATCTCTATAAACATGGAAATACCTACACCACCATCTGTATAAACATGGAAATACCTATACCGCTATCTGCATAAACATGGAAATGTCTACACCGCCATCTCTATGAACATGGAAATATCTACACCGCCATCTGTATGAACATGTAAATATCTACACCGCCATCTGTATGAACATGGAAATATCTACTCCGCTAACTGTATGAACAGGGAAATAACTACACCGCTATCTGTATGAACATGGAAATATCTACACCGTTATCTGTATGAACATGGAAATATCTACACCGCTATCTCTATAAACATGGAAATATCTACACCGCTACCTGTATAAACATGGAAATATCAGCGCCGCTATCTGTATGAACATGGAAATATCAGCCCCTCTATCTGTATGAACGTGGAAATACCTACTCCGCTATCTCTATGAACATGGAAATATCTACACCGCTATCTGTATGAACATGGAAATATCTACAACGCCATCTGTTTGAACATGGATATATCTACACAGCCATCTGGATGAACATGGAAATATCTACACCGATATCTGTATGAACATGGAAATAGCTACACCGCTATCTGTATGAACATGGAAATATCTACACCACTATCTGTATGAACATGGAAATATCTACACCGCTATCTGTATGAACATGGAATTATCATCACCGCCATCTGTATGAACATGGATATATCTGTACAGCCATCTGGATGAACATGGAAATATGTGCACCGCTATCTGCATGAACATGGAAATAGCTACAGAGCTATCTGTATGAACATGGAAATATCTACACCGCTACCTGTATAAACATGGAAATATCAGCACAGCTATCTGTATGAACATGGAAATATCTACACCGCTATGTGTACGAAGATGGAAATATCTACACCGCTATCTGTATGAACATGGAAATAGCTACACCGCTATCTGTATGAACATGGAAATATCTACACCACTATCTGTATGAACATGGAAATATCTACATCGCTATCTGTATGAACATGGATATATCTACACAGCCATCTGGATGAACATGGAAATATCTACACCGCTTTCTGTATGAACATGGAAATATCTACACCACTATGTGTGTAAACATGCATACATCTTCACCGCTATCTGTATAAACATGGAAATATCTACACCGCTATCTGTTTGAACATGGAAATATCTAAACCGCTATCTGCATGAAAATGGAAATATCTACACAGCTATCTGCATATACATGGAAATATCTACACAGCTATCTCTTTACACATGGAAATAACTACACCGCTATCTGTATGAACATGGAAATATCTACACCGCCATCTGTATGAACATATAAATATCTACACCGCCATCTGTATTAAGATGGAGATATCTACACCGCTATCTGTATAAACATGGAAATATCTACAGCGCTATCTGCATAAACATGGAAATATCTACACCGCTATCTGTATAAACATGGAAATAACTACACCGCTATCTGTATAAACAAGGAAATATCTACACCGCTACCTGTATAAACATGGAAATATCAGCACCGCTATCTGTATGAACATTAGAAATATATACACCGCTATCTGTATGAACATGGAAATATCTACACCGCTATCAGTATGAACATGGAAATATCTACAACGCTATCTGTATGAACATGGAAATATCTACACCGCTATCTGTTTGAACAAGGAAATATCTACACCGCTGTCTGCATGAAAACGGAAATATCTACACAGCTATCTGCATATACATGGAAATATCTACACAGCTATCTCTTTACCCATGGAAAAAACTACACCGCTATCTCTATGAGCATGGAAATATCTACATCGCCATCTGTATGAACATGGAAATATCTGCACCGCCATCTGTGTGAACTTATAAATATCTACACTGCCATCTGTATTAAGAAGGAGATATGTACACCGCTATCTGTATAAACATGGAAATATCTACACCGCTATCTGTATAAACATGGAAATATCTACACCGCTATCTGTATAAACATGGAAATATCTACACCTCTTCCTTTATAAACATGGAAATATCAGCAACGCTATCGGTATGAACATGGAAATATCTACACCGCTATCTGTATTAACATGGAAATATCTACACCGCTATCTGTATGAACATGGAAATATCTTCACCGTCATCTGTATGAACATGGATATATCTACACAGCCATCTGTATGAACATGGAAATATCTACACCGATATCTGTATGAACATGGAAATATCTACACCGCTATTTGTATGAACATGGAAATATCTTCACCGCCATCTGTATGAACATGGATATGTCTACACAGCCATCTTAATGAACATGGAAATATCTACACCGCTATCTGTATGAACATGGAAATATCTACACCGCTATCTGTGAAAACATGCACACATCTTCACCGCTATCTGTATAAACATGAAAATATCTACACCGCTATCTGTATGAACATGGAAATCCCTACACCGCTATGTGTTTGAACATGGAAATATCTAAACCGCTATCTGCATGAAAATAGAAATACCTACACAGCTATCTGCATATACATGGAAATATCTACAAATCTATCTCTATACACATGGAAATAACTACACCGCTATCTCTATAAACATGGAAATATCTACACCGCCATCTGTATGAACATGGAAATAAGTGCACCGCCGTCTGTATGAACATATAAATATCTACACCGCCATCTGTATTAAGACGGAGATATCTTCACCGCTATCTGTATAAACTTGGAAATATCAGCACCGCTATCTGTATGAACATGGAAATATCTACACCGCTATCTCTATCAACATGGATATATCTACACCGCTATCTGTATGAACATGGAAATAGCTACACCGCCATCTGTATGAACATGGAAATAACTGCAACGCCATCTGTATGAGCCTCTAAATATCTACACCGCCATCTGTATTTACAAGGAGATATCTACACCGCTATCTGTATAAACATGGAAATATCTACTACGCTGCCTGTATAAACATGGAAATATCTACATCGCTATCTGTATGAACATGGATATATCTACACCGCTATCTGTATGAACATGGATATATCTACACAGCCATCTGGATGAACATGGAAATATCTACACCGCTATCTGTATGAACATGGAAATATCTACACCGCTATCTGTATGAACATGGAAATATCTACACCGCTATCTGTTTGAACATGGAAATATCTACACCGCTATCTGCTTGAAAATGGAAATATCTACTCTGCTATCTGCATATACATGGAAATATCTACACAGCTATCTCTTTACACACGGAAATAACTACACCGCTATCTGTATGAACATAGAAATATCTACACCGCAATCTGTATGAACATGGAAATATCTGCACCTCCATCTGTATGAACATATAAATATCTACACAGCCATCTGTATTAAGATGGAGATATCTACACCGCTATCTGCATAAACATGGAAATATCTACACCGCTATCTGTATAAACATGGAAATATCTACACCGCTATCTGTATAAACATGGAAATATCTACACCGCTACCTGTATAAACGTGGAAATATCATCACCGCTATCTGTATGAACATGGAAATATCTACACAGCCATCTGGATGAACATGGAAATATCTACACCACTATCTGTATGAACATGGAAATAACTACACCGCTATCTATATGAACATGGAAATATCTACACCGCTATCTGTATGAACTTGGAAATATCTACACCGCTATCTGTATGAACATGGATATATCTACACAGCCATCTGGATGAACATGGAAATATCTACACCGCTATCTGTATGAACATGCAAATATCTACACCGCTATCTGTGTAAATATGCATACATCTTCACCGCAATCGGTATAAACATGGAAATATCTTCACCGCTATCTGTATGAACATGGAAATGTCTACAACGCTATCTGTTTAAACATGGAAATATCTACACCGCTATCTGCATGAAAATGGAAATATCTACAGAGCTATCTGCATATACATGGAAATATCTACACAGCTATCTCTTTACACATGGAAATAACTACACCGCTATCTGTATGAACATGGAAATATCTACACCGCCATCTGTATGAACATGGAAATATCTGCACCGCCATCTGTAATGACATACAAATATCTTCACGGCCGTCTGTATTAAAATGGAGATATCTACACCGCTATCAGTATAAACATGGAAATATCTACACCGCTATCTATATAAACATGGAAATAACTACACCGCTATCTGTATAAACATGGAAATATCTACACTGCTACCTGTATAAACATGGAAATATCAGCACCGCTATCTGTATGAACATGGAAATATCAGCCCCTCTATCAGTATGAACGTGGAAATACCTACTCCGCTATCTGTATGAACATGGAAATATCTACACCGCTATCTGTATGAACCTGGAAATATCTACAATGCCATCTGTTTGAACATGGATATATCTACACAGCCACCTGGATGAACATGGAAATATCTACACCGATATCTGTATGAACATGGAAATAGCTACACCGCTATCTGTATGAACATGGAAATATCTACACCACTATCTGTATGAACATGGAAATATCTACACCGCTATCTGAACATGGAATTATCACCACCGCCATCTGTATGAACATGGACATATCTCTACAGCCATCTGGATGAACATGGAAATATCTACACCGCTATCTGTATGAACATGGAAATAGCTACAGAGCTATCTGTATGAACATGGAAATATTAACACCGCTACCTGTATAAACATGGAAATATCAGCACAGCTATCTGTATGAACATGGAAATATCTACACCGCTATGTGTACGAAGATGGAAATATCTACACCGCTATCTGTATGAACATGGAAATAGCTACACCGCTATCTGTATGAACATGGAAATATCTACACCACTATCTGTATGAACATGGAAAAATCTACACAGCCATCTGGATGAACATGGAAATATCTACACCGCTATCTGTATGAACATGGAAATATCTACACCACTATGTGTGTAAGCATGCATACATCTTCACCGCTATCTGTATAAACATGGAAATATCTACACCGCTATCTGTTTGAACATGGAAATATCTAAACCGCTATCTGCATGAAAATGGAAATATCTACACAGCTATCTGCATATAAATGGAAATATCTACACAGCTATCTCTTTACACATGGAAATAACTACACCGCTATCTGTATGAACATGGAAATATCTGCACGGCCCTCTGTATGAACATATAAATATCTACACCGCCATCTGTATTAAGATGGAGATATCTACACCGCTCTCTGTATAAACATGGAAATATCTACAGCGCTATCTGTATAAACATGGAAATATCTACAACGCTATCTGTATAAACATGGAAATATCTACACCGCTACCTGTATAAACATGGAAATATCAGCACCGCTACCTGTATAAACATGGAAATATCAGCACCGCTATCTGTATGAACATGGAAATATCTACACCACTATCTGTATGAACATGGAAATATCTACACCGCTATCTTTGTAAACATGGAATTATCTTCACTGCCATCTGTATGAACATGGATATGTCTACACAGCCATCTGGATGAACATGGAAATATCTACACCGCTATCTGTATGAACATGGAAATAGCTACACCGCTATCTGTATGAACATGAAAATATCTGCACCACCATCTGTATGAACATATAAATATCTACACCGCCATCTGTATTAACATGGAGATATCTTCACCGCTATCTGTATAAACCTGGAAACATCTACACCGCTATCTGTATAAACATGGAAATATCTACACCGCTATCTGTATAAACATGGAAATATCTACACCGCTACCTGTATAAACATGTAAAAAACAGCACCGCTATCTGTATGAACATGGAAATATATACACCGCTATCTGTATGAACATGGAAATATCTACACCGCTGTCTGTATGAACATGGAAATATCTACACCGCTATATGTATGAACATGGAAATATCTACACCGCTATCTGTTTGAACATGGAAATATCTACACCGCTGTCTGCATGAAAATGGAAATATCTACACAGCTATCTGCATATACATGGAAATATCTACACAGCCATCCCTTTACACATGGAAATAACTACACCGCTATCTGTATAAACCTGGAAATATCTACACCGCTATCTGCATAAACATGGAAATATCCACACCGCTATCTGTATAAACATGGAAATATCCACACCGCTGACTGTATAAACATGGAAATATCAGCACCGCTAAATGTATGAACATGGAAATATCTACACCGCTATCTGTACGAACATGGAAATATCTACACCGCTATCTGTATGAACATGGAAATAGATACACCGCTATCTGTATGAACATGGAAATATCTACACCACTATCTGTATGAACATGGAAATCTCTACACGGCTATCTATATGAACATGGATATATCTACACAGCCATCTGGATGAACATGGAAATATCTACACCGCTATCTGTATGAAGATGGAAATATCTACACCGCTATCTGTATGAACATGGAAATATCTACACCGCTACCTGTATAAACATGGAAATATAAGCACCGCTATCTGTATGAACATGGAAATATCTACAGCACTATCTGTATGAACATGGAAATAACTACACCGCTATCTGTATGAACATGGATATATCTACACAGCCATATGGATGAACATGGAAATATCTACACCGCTATCTGCATGAACATGGATATAGCTACACCGCTATCTGTATGAACATGGAAATAGCTACACCGCCATCTGTATGAACATGGAAATATCTGCACCACCATCTGTATGAACATATAAATATCTACACCGCCATCCGTATTAAGATGGAGATAACTACACCGCTATCTGTATAAACCTGGAAATATCTACACCGCTATCTGCATAAACATGGAAATATCCACACCGCTATCTGTATGAACATGGAAAAATCCACACCGCTGACTGTATAAACATGGAAATATCAGCACCGCTATCTGTATGAACATGGATATATCTACACAGCCATCTGGATGAACATGGAAATATCTACACCGCTATCTGTATGAACATGGAAATATCTACACCGCTATCTATGTAAACATGCATACATCTTCACCGCTATCTGTATAAACATGGAAATATCTACACCGCTATCTGTATGAACATGGAAATATCTACACCGCTATCTGTTTGAACATGGAAATATCCAAACAGCTATCTGCATGAAAATGGAAATATCTACACAGCTATCTGCATACACATGGATATATCTACATAGCTATCTCTTTGCACATGGAAATAACTACACCGCTATCTGTATGAACATGGAAATATCTACACCGCTATCTGTACGAACATGGAAATATCTACACCGCTATCTGTATGAACATGGAAATAGCTGCACCGCTATCTGTATGAACATGGAAATATCTACACCGCTATCTGTATGAACATGGATATATCTACACAGCCATCAGGATGAACATGGAAATATCTACACCGCTATCTGTATGAACATGGAAATATCTACACCGCTATCTGTTTAAACATGCATACATCTTCACCGGTATCTGTATAAACATGGATATATCTACACCGCTATCTGTATGAACATGGAAATATCTACACCGCTATCTGTTTGAACATGGAAATATCTAAACCGCTATCTGCCTGAAAATGGAAATATCTACACAGCTATCTGCATATACATGGAAATATCTACACAGCTATCTCTTTACACATGGAAATAACTACACCGCTATCGATATGAACATGGAAATATCTACACCGCCATCTGTATGAACATGGAAATATCTGCACGGCCATCTGTATGAGCATATAAATATCTAAACCGCCATCTGTATTAAGATGGAGATATCTACACCGCTATCTGTATAAACATGGAAATATCTACACCGCTATCTGTATAAACATGGAAATGTCTACACCGCTATCTGTATAAACTTGGAAATATCTACACCGCTACCTGTATAAACATGGAAATATCAGCACCGCTATCTGTATGAACATGGAAATGTCAGCCCCTCTATCTGTATGAACATGGAAATATCTGCACCACTATCTGTATAAACATGGAAATATCTACACCGCTATCTGTATTAACATGGAAATATCTTCACCGCCATCTCTATGAACATGGATATATCTACACAGCCATCTGGATGAACATGGAAATATCTACACCGCTATCTGTATGAACATGGAAATAGCTACACCGCTATCTGTATGAACATGGAAATATCTACACCACTATCTGTATGAACATGGAAATATCTACACCACTATCTGTTTGAACATGGAAATATCTACACAGCTATCTGCATATACATGGAAATATCTACAGAGCTATCTCTTTACACATGGAAATAACTACAACACTATTTCTATAAACATGGAAATATCTACACCGCCATCTGTATGAACATGGAAATATCTGCACCGCCATCTGTATGAACATATAAATATCTAAACCGCTATCTGTATGAACATGGAAATAGCTACACCGCCATCTGTATGAACATGGAAATATCTGCACCGCCATCTGTATGAACATGGAAATATTTACAGCACTATCTGTATGAACATGGAAATATCTACACCGCTATCTGTATGAACATGGATATATCTACACAGCCATCAGGATGAACATGGAAATATCTACACTGCTATCTGTATGAACATGGAAATATCTACACCGCTATCTGTGTAAACATGCATACATCTTCACCGGTATCTGTATAAACATGGATATATCTACACCGCTATCTGTATGAACATGGAAATATCTACACCGCTATCTGTTTGAACATGGAAATATCTAAACCGCTATCTGCCTGAAAATGGAAATATCTACACAGCTATCTGCATATACATGGAAATATCTACACAGCTATCTCTTTACACATGGAAATAACTACACCGCTATCGATATGAACATGGAAATATCTACACCGCCATCTGTATGAACATGGAAATATCTGCACGGCCATCTGTATGAGCATATAAATATCTAAACCGCCATCTGTATTAAGATGGAGATATCTACACCGCTATCTGTATAAACATGGAAATATCTACACCGCTATGTGTATAAACATGGAAATGTCTACACCGCTATCTGTATAAACTTGGAAATATCTACACCGCTACCTGTATAAACATGGAAATATCAGCACCGCTATCTGTATGAACATGGAAATGTCAGCCCCTCTATCTGTATGAACATGGAAATATCTGCACCACTATCTGTATAAACATGGAAATATCTACACCGCTATCTGTATGAACATGGAAATATCTTCACCACCATCTCTATGAACATGGATATATCTACACAGCCATCTGGATGAACATGGAAATATCTACACCGCTATCTGTATGAACATGGAAATAGCTACACCGCTATCTGTATGAACATGGAAATAGCTACACCACTATCTGTATGAACATGGAAATATCTACACCACTATCTGTTTGAACATGGAAATATCTACACCGCTATCTGCATGAAAATGGAAATATCTACACAGCTATCTGCATATACATGGAAATATCTACAAAGCTATCTCTTTACACATGGAAATAACTACAACACTATCTCTATAAACATGGAAATATCTACACCGCCATCTGTATGAACATGGAAATATCTGCACCGCCATCTGTATGAACATATAAATATCTAAACCGCTATCTGTATGAACATGGAAATATCTACACCGCTACCTGTATAAACATGGAAATATAAGCACCGCTATCTGTATGAACATGGAAATATCTACACCGCTATCTGTATGAACATGGATATATCTACACAGCCATATGGATGAACATGGAAATATCTACACCGCTATCTGCATGAACATGGATATAGCTACACCGCTATCTGTATGAACATGGAAATAGCTACACCGCCATCTGTATGAACATGGAAATATCTGCACCACCATCTGTATGAACATATAAATATCTACACCGCCATCCATATTAAGATGGAGATATCTACACCGCTATCAGTATAAACCTGGAAATATCTACACCGCTATCTGCATAAACATGGAAATATCCACACCGCTATCTGTATAAACATGGAAATATCCACACCGCTGACTGTATAAACATGGAAATATCAGCACCGCTATATGTATGAACATGGAAATATCTACAACGCTATCTGTACGAACATGGAAATATCTACACCGCTATCTGTATGAACATGGAAATAGATACACCGCTATCTGTATGAACATGGAAATATCTACACCACTATCTGTATGAACATGGAAATATCCACACCGATATCTGTATGAACATGGATATATCTACACAGCCATCTGGATGAACATGGAAATATCTACACCGCTATCTGTATGAAGATGGAAATATCTACACCGCTATCTGTGTAAACATGCATACATCTTCACCGCTGTCTGTATAAACATGGAAATATCTACACCGCTATCTGTATGAACATGGAAATATCTACACCGCTATCTGTTTGAACATGGAAATATCTAAATCGCAATCTGCATGAAAATGGAAATCTCTACATAGCTATCTGCATACACATGGAAATATCTACATAGCTATCTCTTTGCACATGGAAATAACTACACCGCTATCTGTATGAACATGGTAATATCTACACCGCCATCTGTATGAACATGGAAATATCTGCACGGCCATCTGTATGAACATATAAATATCTACACAGCCATCTGTATTAAGATGGAGATATCTACACCTCTATCTGTATAAACATGGAAATATCTACACCGCTATCAGTATAAACATGGAAATATCTAAACCGCTACCTGTATAAACATGGAAATATCAGCACCGCTATCTGTATGAACATGGAAATATCAGGCCCTCTATCTGTATTAACATGGAAATATCTACACCACTATCTGTATGAACATGGAAATATCTACACCGCTATCTGTATGAACATGGAATTATCTTCACCGCCATCTGTATGAACATGGATATATCTACACAGCCATCTGGATGAACATGGAAATATCTACACCGCTACCTGTATAAACATGGAAATATAAGCACCGCTATCTGTATAAACATGGAAATATCTACACCGCTATCTGTTTGAACATGGAAATAACTACCCCGCTATCTGTATGAACATGGAAATAGCTACACCGCTATCTGTATGAACATGGAAATATCTACAGCACTATCTATATGAACATGGAAATATCTACACCGCTATCTGTATGAACATGGATATATCTACACAGCCGTCAGGATGAACATGGAAATATCTACACCGCTATCTGTATGAACATGGAAATATCTACACCGCTATCTGTGTAAACATGCATACATCTTCACCGGTATCTGTATAAACATGGATATATCTACACCGCTATCTGTATGAACATGGAAATATCTACACCGCTATCTGTTTGAACATGGAAATATCTAAACCGCTATCTGCCTGAAAATGGAAATACCTACACAACTATCTGCATATACATGGAAATATCTACACAGCTATCTCTTTACACTTGGAAATAACTACACCGCTGTCGGTATGAACATGGAAATGTCTACACCGCCATCTGTATGAACATGGAAATATCTGCACGGCCATCTGTATGAGCATATAAATATCTAAACCGCCATCTGTATTAAGATGGAGATATCTACACCGCTATCTGTATAAACATGGAAATATCTACACCGCTATCTGTATAAACATGGAAATGTCTACACCGCTATCTGTATAAACTTGGAAATATCTACACCGCTACCTGTATAAACATGGAAATATCAGCACCGCTATCTGTATGAACATGGAAATGTCAGCCCCTCTATCTGAATGAACATGGAAATATCTGAACCACTATCTGTATAAACATGGAAATATCTACACCGCTATCTGTATGAACATGGAAATATCTTCACCGCCATCTCTATGAACATGGATATATCTACACAGCCATCTGGATGAACATGGAAATATCTACACCGCTATCTGTATGAACATGGAAATAGCTACACCGCTATCTGTGTAAACATGCATACATCTTCACCGCTATCTGTATAAACATGGAAATATCTACACCGCTATCTGTATGAACATGGAAATATCTACACCGCTATCTGTTTGAACATGGAAATATCTAAACCGCTATCTGCATGAAAATGGAAATATCTACACAGCTATCTGCATACACTTGGAAATATCTACATAGCTATCTCTTTGCACATGGAAATAACTACACCGCTATCTGTATGAACATCGAAATATCTACACCGCCATCTGTATGAACATGGAAATATCTGCACGGCCATCTGTATGAACATATAAATATCTACACAGCCATCTGTATTAAGATGGAGATATCTACACCGCTATCTGTATAAACATGGAAATATCTACACCGCTACCTGTATAAACATGGAAATATCAGCACCGCTATCTGTATGAACATGGAAATGTCAGCCCCTCTATCTTTATTAACATGGAAATATCTGCACCACTATCTGTATGAACATGGAAATATCTACACCGCTCTCTGTATGAACATGGAAATATCTTCACCGCCATCTCTATGAACATGGATATATCTACACAGCCATCTCGATGAACATGGAAATATCTACACCGCTATCTGTATGAACATGGAAATAGCTACACCGCTATCTGTATGAACATGGAAATATCTACACCGCTATCTGTATGAACATGGAAATATCTACACCGCTATCTGTTTGAACATGGAAATATCTACACCGCTATCTGCATGAACATGGAAATATCTACACAGCTATCTGCATATACATGGAAATATCTACAAAGCTATCTCTTTACACATGGAAATAACTACACCACTATCTCTATAAACATGGAAATATCTACACCGCCATCTGTATGAACATGGAAATATCTGCACCGCCATCTGTATGAACATATAAATATCTAAACCGCTATCTGTATGAACATGGAAATATCTACACCGCTACCTGTATAAACATGGAAATATCAGCACCGCTATCTGTATGAACATGGAAATATCTACACCGCTATCTGTTTGAACATGGACATATCTACACCGCTATCTGTATGAACATGGAAATAGCTACACCGCTATCTGTATGAACATGGAAATATCTACAGCACTATCTGTATGAACATGGAAATATCTACAACGCTATCTGTATGAACATGGATATATCTACACAGACATATGGATGAACATGGAAATATCTACACCGCTATCTGCATGAACATGGATATAGCTACACCGCTATCTGTATGAACATGGAAATAGCTACACCGCCATCTGTATGAACATGAAAATATCAGCACCACCATCTGTATGAACATATAAATATCTACACCGCCATCCGTATTAAGATGGAGATATCTACACCGCTATCTGTGTAAACCTGGAAATATCTACACCGCTATCTGCATAAACATGGAAATATCCACACCGCTATCTGTATAAACATGGAAAAATCCACACCGCTGACTGTATAAACATGGAAATATCAGCACCGCTAAATGTATGAACATGGAAATATCTACACCGCTATCTGTACGAACATGGAAATAGATACACCGCTATCTGTATGAACATGGAAATATCTACACCACTATCTGTATGAACATGGAAATCTCTACACCGCTATCTGTACGAACATGGAAATATCTACACCGCTATCTGTATGAACATGGAAATAGCTGCACCGCTATCTATATGAACATGGAAATATCTACAGCACTATCTGTATGAACATGGAAATATCTACACCGCTATCTGTATGAACATGGATATATCTACACAGCCATCAGGATGAACATGGAAATATCTACACCGCTATCTGTATGAAAATGGAAATATCCACACCGCTATCTGTGTAAACATGCATACAACTTCACCGGTATCTGTATAAACATGGATATATCTACACCGCTATCTGTATGAACATGGAAATATCTACACCGCCATCTGTTTGAACATGGAAGTATCTAAACCGCTATCTGCCTGAAAATGGAAATATCTACACAGCTATCTGCATATACATGGAAATATCTACACAGCTATCTCTTTACACATGGAAATAACTACACCGCTCTCGGTATGAACATGGAAATATCTACACCGCCATCTGTATGAACATGGAAATATCTGCACGGCCATCTGTTTGAGCATATAAATATCTAAACCGGCATCTGTATTAAGATGGAGATATCTACACCGCTATCTGTATAAACATGGAAATATCTACACCGCTATCTGTATAAAGATGGAAATGTCTACACCGCAATCTGTATAAACTTGGAAATATCTACACCGCTACCTGTATAAACATGGAAATATCAGCACCGCTATCTGTATGAACATGGAAATGTCAGCCCCTCTACCTGTATGAACATGGAAATATCTGCACCACTATCTGTATAAACATGGAAATATCTACAACGCTATTTGTATGAACATGGAAATATCTTCACCGCCATCTCTATGAACATGGATATATCTACACAGCCATCTGGATGAACATGGAAATATCTACACCGCTTTCTGTATGAACATGGAAATAGCTACACCGCTATCTGTATGAAGATGGAAATAGATACACCGCTATCTGTATGAACATGGAAATATCTACACCACTACCTGTATGAACATGGAAATATCTACACCGCTATCTGTATGAACATGGATATATCTACACAGCCATCTGGATGAACATGGAAATATCTACACCGCTATCTGTATGAAGATGGAAATATCTACACCGCTATCTGTGTAAACATGCATACATCTTCACCGCTATCTGTATAAACATGGAAATATCTACACCGCTATCTGTATGAACATGGAAATATCTACACCGCTATCTGTTTGAACATGGAAATATCTAAACCGCTATCTGCATGAAAATGGAAATATCTACACAGCTATCTGCATACACATGGAAATATCTACATAGCTATCTCTTTGCACATGGAAATAACTACACCGCTATCTGTATGAACATCGAAATATCTACACCGCCATCTGTATGAACATGGAAATATCTGCACGGCCATCTGTATGAACATATAAATATCTACACAGCCATCTGTATTAAGATGGAGATATCTACACCGCTATCTGTATAAACATGGAAATATCTACACCGCTATCTGTATAAACATGGAAATATCTACACCGCTACCTGTATAAACATGGAAATATCAGCACCGCTATCTGTATGAACATGGAAATATCAGCCCCTCTATCTGTATGAACATGGAAATATCTACACCACTATCTGTGTGAACATGGAAATATCTACACCACTATCTGTATGAACATGGAATTATCTTCACCGCCGTCTGTATGAACATGGATATATCTACACCGCCATCTTTATGAACGTGGAAATATCTACACCGCTAACTGAATGAACATGGAAATATCTACACGGCTATCTGTATGAACAAGGAAATATCTACACCGCTATCTGTATAAACATGGAAATATCTACACCGCTATCTGTATAAACATGGAAATATCTACACCGCTACCTGTATAAACATGGAAATATAAGCACCGCTATCTGTATAAACATGGAAATATCTACACCGCTATCTGTTTGAACATGGAAATAACTACACCGCTATCTGTATGAACATGGAAATAGCTACACCGCTATCTGTATGAACATGGAAATATCTACAGCACTATCTGTATGAACATGGAAATATCTACACCGCTATCTGTATGAACATGGATATATCTACACAGCCATCAGGATGAACATGGAAATATCTATGCCGCTATGTGTATGAACATGGAAATATCTACACCGCTATCTGTGTAAACATGCATACATCTTCACCGGTATCTGTATAAACATGGATATATCTACACCGCTATCTGTATGAACATGGATATATCTACACAGCCATCAGGATGAACATGGAAATATCTACACAGCCATCTGGATGAACATGGAAATATCTACACCGCTATCTGTATGAACATGGAAATATCTACACCGCTATCTGTATGAACATGGAAATATCTACACCACTATCTGTATGAACATGGAAATATCTACACCGCTATCTGTTTGAACATGGAAATATCTACACCGCTATCTGCATGAAAATAGAAATATATACACAGCTATCTGCATATACATGGAAATATCTACAAAGCTATCTCTTTACACATGGAAATAACTACAACACTATATCTATAAACATGGAAATATCTACAGGGCCATCTGTATGAACATGGAAGTATCTGCACCGCCATCTGTATGAACATATAAATATCTAAACCGCTATCTGTATGAACATGGAAATATCTACACCGCTACCTGTATAAACATGGAAATATAAGCACCGCTATCTGTATGAACATGGAAATATCTACACCGCTATCTGTATGAACATGGATATATCTACACAGCCATATGGATGAACATGGAAATATCTACACCGCTATCTGCATGAAAATGGATATAGCTACACCGCTATCTGTATGAACATGGAAATAGCTACACCGCCATCTGTATGAACATGGAAATATCTGCACCACCATCTGTATGAACATATAAATATCTACACCGCCATCCGTATTAAGATAGAGATATCTAAACCGCTATCTTTATGAACCTGGAAATATCTACACCGCTATCTGCATAAACATGGAAATATCCACACCGCTATCTGTGTAAACATGGAAATATCCACACCGCTGACTGTATAAACATGGAAATATCAGCACCGCTATATGTATGAACATGGAAATATCTACACCGCTATCTGTACGAACATGGAAATATCTACACCGCTATCTGTATGAACATGGAAATAGATACACCGCTATCTGTATGAACATGGAAATATCTACACCGCTATCTGTTTGAACATGGAAATATCTAAACAGCTATCTGCATGAAAATGGAAATATCTACACAGCTATCTGCATACACATGGAAATATCTACATAGCTATCTCTTTGCACATGGAAATAACTACACCGCTATCTGTATGAACATCGAAATATCTACACCGCCATCTGTATGAACATGGAAATATCTGCACGGCCATCTGTATGAACATATAAATATCTACACAGCCATCTGTATTAAGATGGAGATATCTACACCGCTATCTGTATAAACATGGAAATATCTACACCGCTATCTGTATAAACATGGAAATATCTACACCGCTACCTGTATAAACATGGAAATATCAGCACCGCTATCTGTATGAACATGGAAATATCAGCCCCTCTATCTGTATGAACATGGAAATCTCTACACCACTATCTGTATGAACATGGAAATATCTACACCGCTATCAGTATGAACATGGAATTATCTTCACCGCCATCTGTATGAACATGGATATATCTACACAGCCATCTGGATGAACATGGAAATATCTACACCGCTATCTGTATAAACATGGAAATATCTACACCGCTATCTGTATAAACATGGAAATATCTACACCGCTACCTGTATAAACATGGAAATATAAGCACCGCTGTCTGTATAAACATGGAAATATCTACACCTCTATCTGTTTGAACATGGAAATAACTACACCGCTATCTGTATGAACATGGAAATTGCTACTCCGCTATCTGTATGAACATGGAAATATCTACAGCACTATCCGTATGAACATGGAAATATCTACACCGCTATATGTATGAACATGGATATATCTACACAGCCATCTGGATGAACGTGGAAATATCTACACCGCTATCTGTATGAACATGGAAATATCTACACCGCTATCTGTGTAAACATTCATACATCTTCACCGGTATCTGTATAAACATGGATATATCTACACCGCCATCTGTATGAACATGGAAATATCTACACCGCTATCTGTTTGAACATGGAAATATCTAAACCGCTATCTGCCTGAAAATGGAAATATCGACACAGCTATCTGCATATACATGGAAATATCTACACAGCTATCTCTTTACACATGGAAATAACTACACCGCTATCGGTATGAACATGGAAATATCTACACCGCCATCTGTATGAACATGGAAATATCTGCACGGCCATCTGTATGAACATATAAATATCTAAACCGCCATCTGTATTAAGATGGAGATATCTACACCGCTATCTGTATAAACATGGAAATATCTACACCGCTATCTTTATAAACATGGAAATGTCTACACCGCTATCTGTATAAACTTGGAAATATCTACTCCGCTACCTGTATAAACATGGAAATATCAGCACCGCTATCTGTATGAACATGGAAATGTCAGCCCCTCTATCTGTATGAACATGGAAATATCTGCACCACTATCTGTATGAACATGGAAATATCTACACCGCTATCTGTATGAACATGGAAATATCTTCACCGCGATCTCTATGAACATGGATATATCTACACAGCCATCTGGATGAACATGGAAATATCTACACCGCTATCTGTATGAACATGGAAATAGCTACACTGCTATCTGTATGAACATGGAAAATCTACACCGCTATCTGTATGAACATGGAAATATCTACACCGCTATCTGTTTGAACATGGAAATATCTACACCGCTATCTGCATGAAAATGGAAATATCTACACAGCTATCTGCATATACATGGAAATATCTACAAAGCTATCTCTTTACACATGGAAATAACAACACCACTATCTCTATAAACATGGAAATATCTACACCGCCATCTGTATGAACATGGAAATATCTGCACCGCCATCTGTATGAACATATAAATATCTAAACCGCTATCTGTATGAGCATGGAAATATCTACACCGCTACCTGTATAAACATGGAAATATCAGCACCGCTATCTGTATGAACATGGAAATAGCTACACCGCTATCTGTATGAACCTGGAAATATCTACAGCACTATCTGTATGAACATGGAAATATCTACAACGCTATCTGTATGAACATGGATATATCTACACAGCCATATGGATGAACATGGAAATATCTACACCGCTATCTGCATGAACATGGATATAGCTACACCGCTATCTGTATGAACATGGAAATAGCTACACCGCCATCTGTATGAACATGGAAATATCTGCACCACCATCTGTATGAACATATAAATATCTACACCGCCATCCGTATTAAGATGGAGATATCTACACCGCTATCAGTATAAACCTGGAAATATCTACACCGCTATCTGCATAAACATGGAAATATCCACACCGCTATCTGTATGAACATGGAAATATCTACACCGCTATCTGTACGAACATGGAAATATCTACACCGCTATCTGTATGAACATGGAAATAGATACACCGCTATCTGTATGAACATGGAAATATCTACACCACTATCTGTATGAACATGGAAATATCTACACCGCTATCTGTATGAACATGGATATATCTAAACAGCCATCTGGATGAACATGGAAATATCTACACCACTATCTGTATGAACATGGAAATATCTACACCGCTATCTGTATAAAAATGGAAATGTCTACACCGCTATCTGTATAAACTTGGAAATATCTACACCGCTACCTATATAAACATGGAAATATCAGCACCGCTATCTGTATGAACATGGAAATGTCAGCCCCTCTATCTGTATGAACATGGAAATATCTGCACCACTATCTGTATGAACATGGAAATATCTACACCGCTATCTGTATGAACATGGAAATATCTTCACCGCCATCTCTATGAACATGGATATATCTACACAGCCATCTGGATGAACATGGAAATATCTACACCGCTATCTGTATGAACATGGAAATAGCTACACCGCTATCTGTATGAACATGGAAACATCTACACCACTATCTGTATGAACATGGAAATATCTACACCGCTATCTGTTTGAACATGGAAATATCTACACCGCTATCTGCATGAAAATGGGAATATCTACACAGCTATCTGCATATACATGGAAATATCTACTAAGCTATCTCTTTACACATGGAAATAACTACACCACTGTCTCTATAAACATGGAAATATCTACACCGCCATCTGTATGAACATGGAAATATCTGCACCGCCATCTGTATGAACATATAAATATCTAAACCGCTGTCTGTATGAACATAGAAATATCTACACCGCTACCTGTATAAACATGGAAATATAAACACCGCAATCTGTATGAACATGGAAATATCTACACTGCTATCTGTTTGAACATGGAAATATCTACAGCACTATCTGTATGAACATGGAAATATCTACAACGCTATCTGTATGAACATGGATATATCTACACAGCCATATGGATGAACATGGAAATATCTACACCGCTATCTGCATGAACATCGATATAGCTACACCGCTATCTGAATGAACATGGAAATAGCTACACCACCATCTGTATGAACATGGAAATATCTGCACCACCATCTGTATGAACATATAAATATCTACACCGCCATCCGTATTAAGATGGAGATATCTACACCGCTATCTGTATAAACCTGGAAATATCTACACCACTATCTGCATAAACATGGAAATATCCACACCGCTATCTGTATAAACATGGAAATATCCACACCGCTGACTGTATAAACATGGAAATATCAGCACCGCTAAATGTATGAACATGGAAATATCTACACCGCTATATGTACGAACATGGAAATATCTACAACGCTATCTGTATGAACATGGAAATAGATACACCGCTATCTGTATGAACATGGAAATATCTACACCACTATCTTTATGAACATGGAAATATCTACACCGCTATCTGTATGAACATGGATATATCTACACAGCCATCTGGATGAACATGGAAATATCTACACCGCTATCTGTATGAAGATGGAAATATCTACACCGCTATCTGTGTAAACATGCATACATCTTCACCGCTATCTGTATAAACATGGAAATATCTACACCGCTATCTGTGTGAACATGGAAATATCTACACCGCTATCTGTTTGAACATGGAAATATCTAAACAGCTATCTGCATGAAAATGGAAATATCTACACAGCTATCTGCATACACATGGAAATATCTACATAGCTATCTCTTTGCACATGGAAATAACTACACCGCTATCTGTATGAACATCGAAATATCTACACCGCCATCTGTATGAACATGGAAATATCTGCACGGCCATCTGTATGAACATATAAATATCTACACAGCCATCTGTATTAAGATGGAGATATCTACACCGCTATCTGTATAAACATGGAAATATCTACACCGCTATCTGTATAAACATGGAAATATCTACACCGCTACCTGTATAAACATGGAAATATCAGCACCGCTATCTGTATGAACATGGAAATATCAGCCCCTCTATCTGTATGAACATGGAAATATCTACACCACTATCTGTATGAACATGGAAATACCTACACCGCTATCAGTATGAACATGGAATTATCTTCACCGCCATCTGTATGAACATGGATATATCTACACAGCCATCTGGATGAACATGGAAATATCTACACCGCTATCTGTATAAACATGGAAATATCTACACCGCTATCTGTATAAACATGGAAATATCTACACCGCTACCTGTATAAACATGGAAATATAAGCACCGCTGTCTGTATAAACATGGAAATATCTACACCGCTATCTGTTTGAACATGGAAATAACTACACCGCTATCTGTATGAACATGGAAATAGCTACACCGCTATCTGTATGAACATGGAAATATCTACAGCACTATCCGTATGAACATGGAAATATCTACACCGCTATATGTATGAACATGGATATATCTACACAGCCATCTGGATGAACGTGGAAATATCTACACCGCTATGTGTATGAACATGGAAATATCTACACCGCTATCTGTGTAAACATGCATACATCTTCACCGGTATCTGTGTAAACATGGATATATCTACACCGCTATCTGTATGAACATGGAAATATCTACACCGCTATCTGTTTGAACATGGAAATATCTAAACCGCTATCTGCCTGAAAATGGAAATATCTACACAGCTATCTGCATATACAAGGAAATATCTACACAACTATCTCTTTACACATGGAAATAACTACACCGCTATCGGTATGAACATGGAAATATCTACACCGCCATCTGTATGAAGATGGAAATATCTTCACGGCCATCTGTATGAGCATATAAATATCTAAACCGCCATCTGTATTAAGATGGAGATATCTACACCGCTATCTGTATAAACATGGAAATATCTACACCGCTATCTGTATAAACATGGAAATGTCTACACCGCTATCTGTATGAACATGGATATATCTACACAGCCATCAGGATGAACATGGAAATATCTACACAGCCATCTGGATGAACATGGAAATATCTACACCGCTATCTGTATGAACATGGAAATATCTACACCGCTATCTGTATGAACATGGAAATATCTACACCACTATCTGTATGAACATGGAAATATCTACACCGCTATCTGTTTGAACATGGAAATATCTACACCGCTATCTGCATGAAAATAGAAATATATACACAGCTATCTGCATATACATGGAAATATCTACAAAGCTATCTCTTTACACATGGAAATAACTGCAACACTATCTCTATAAACATGGAAATATCTACAGGGCCATCTGTATGAACATGGAAGTATCTGCACCGCCATCTGTATGAACATATAAATATCTAAACCGCTATCTGTATGAACATGGAAATATCTTCACCGCTACCTGTATAAACATGGAAATATAAGCACCGCTATCTGTATGAACATGGAAATATCTACACCACTATGTGTGTAAGCATGCATACATCTTCACCGCTATCTGTATAAACATGGAAATATCTACACCGCTATCTGTTTGAACATGGAAATATCTAAACCGCTATCTGCATGAAAATGGAAATATCTACACAGCTATCTGCATATAAATGGAAATATCTACACAGCTATCTCTTTACACATGGAAATAACTACACCGCTATCTGTATGAACATGGAAATATCTGCACGGCCCTCTGTATGAACATATAAATATCTACACCGCCATCTGTATTAAGATGGAGATATCTACACCGCTATCTGTATAAACATGGAAATATCTACAGCGCTATCTGTATAAACATGGAAATATCTACAACGCTATCTGTATAAACATGGAAATATCTACACCGCTACCTGTATAAACATGGAAATATCAGCACCGCTACCTGTATAAACATGGAAATATCAGCACCGCTATCTGTATGAACATGGAAATATCTACACCACTATCTGTATGAACATGGAAATATCTACACCGCTATCTTTGTAAACATGGAATTATCTTCACTGCCATCTGTATGAACATGGATATGTCTACACAGCCATCTGGATGAACATGGAAATATCTACACCGCTATCTGTATGAACATGGAAATAGCTACACCGCTATCTGTATGAACATGAAAATATCTGCACCACCATCTGTATGAACATATAAATATCTACACCGCCATCTGTATTAACATGGAGATATCTTCACCGCTATCTGTATAAACCTGGAAACATCTACACCGCTATCTGTATAAACATGGAAATATCTACACCGCTATCTGTATAAACATGGAAATATCTACACCGCTACCTGTATAAACATGTAAAAAACAGCACCGCTATCTGTATGAACATGGAAATATATACACCGCTATCTGTATGAACATGGAAATATCTACACCGCTGTCTGTATGAACATGGAAATATCTACACCGCTATATGTATGAACATGGAAATATCTACACCGCTATCTGTTTGAACATGGAAATATCTACACCGCTATATGTATGAACATGGAAATATCTACACCGCTATCTGTACGAACATGGAAATATCTACACCGCTATCTGTATGAACATGGAAATAGATACACCGCTATCTGTATGAACATGGAAATATCTACACCACTATCTGTATGAACATGGAAATCTCTACACGGCTATCTATATGAACATGGATATATCTACACAGCCATCTGGATGAACATGGAAATATCTACACCGCTATCTGTATGAAGATGGAAATATCTACACCGCTATCTGTATGAACATGGAAATATCTACACCGCGACCTGTATAAACATGGAAATATAAGCACCGCTATCTGTATGAACATGGAAATATCTACAGCACTATCTGTATGAACATGGAAATTACTACACCGCTATCTGTATGAACATGGGTATATCTACACAGCCATATGGATGAACATGGAAATATCTACACCGCTATCTGCATGAACATGGATATAGCTACACCGCTATCTGTATGAACATGGAAATAGCTACACCGCCATCTGTATGAACATGGAAATATCTGCACCACCATCTGTATGAACATATAAATATCTACACCGCCATCCGTATTAAGATGGAGATAACTACACCGCTATCTGTATAAACCTGGAAATATCTACACCGCTATCTGCATAAACATGGAAATATCCACACCGCTATCTGTATGAACATGGAAAAATCCACACCGCTGACTGTATAAACATGGAAATATCAGCACCGCTATCTGTATGAACATGGATATATCTACACAGCCATCTGGATGAACATGGAAATATCTACACCGCTATCTGTATGAACATGGAAATATCTACACCGCTATCTATGTAAACATGCATACATCTTCACCGCTATCTGTATAAACATGGAAATATCTACACCGCTATCTGTATGAACATGGAAATATCTACACCGCTATCTGTTTGAACATGGAAATATCCAAACAGCTATCTGCATGAAAATGGAAATATCTACACAGCTATCTGCATACACATGGATATATCTACATAGCTATCTCTTTGCACATGGAAATAACTACACCGCTATCTGTATGAACATGGAAATATCTACACCGCTATCTGTACGAACATGGAAATATCTACACCGCTATCTGTATGAACATGGAAATAGCTGCACCGCTATCTGTATGAACATGGAAATATCTACACCGCTGTCTGTATGAACATGGATATATCTACACAGCCATCAGGATGAACATGGAAATATCTACACCGCTATCTGTATGAACATGGAAATATCTACACCGCTATCTGTTTAAACATGCATACATCTTCACCGGTATCTGTATAAACATGGATATATCTACACCGCTATCTGTATGAACATGGAAATATCTACACCGCTATCTGTTTGAACATGGAAATATCTAAACCGCTATCTGCCTGAAAATGGAAATATCTACACAGCTATCTGCATATACATGGAAATATCTACACAGCTATCTCTTTACACATGGAAATAACTACACCGCTCTCGATATGAACATGGAAATATCTACACCGCCATCTGTATGAACATGGAAATATCTGCACGGCCATCTGTATGAGCATATAAATATCTAAACCGCCATCTGTATTAAGATGGAGATATCTACACCGCTATCTGTATAAACATGGAAATATCTACACCGCTATCTGTATAAACATGGAAATGTCTACACCGCTATCTGTATAAACTTGGAAATATCTACACCGCTACCTGTATAAACATGGAAATATCAGCACCGCTATCTGTATGAACATGGAAATGTCAGCCCCTCTATCTGTATGAACATGGAAATATCTGCACCACTATCTGTATAAACATGGAAATATCTACACCGCTATCTGTATGAACATGGAAATATCTTCACCGCCATCTCTATGAACATGGATATATCTACACAGCCATCTGGATGAACATGGAAATATCTACACCGCTATCTGTATGAACATGGAAATAGCTACACCGCTATCTGTATGAACATGGAAATATCTACACCACTATCTGTATGAACATGGAAATATCTACACCACTATCTGTTTGAACATGGAAATATCTACACAGCTATCTGCATATACATGGAAATATCTACAGAGCTATCTCTTTACACATGGAAATAACTACAACAGTATTTCTATAAACATGGAAATATCTACACCGCCATCTGTATGAACATGGAAATATCTGCACCGCCATCTGTATGAACATATAAATATCTAAACCGCTATCTGTATGAACATGGAAATAGCTACACCGCCATCTGTATGAACATGGAAATATCTGCACCGCCATCTGTATGAACATGGAAATATTTACAGCACTATCTGTATGAACATGGAAATATCTACACCGCTATCTGTATGAACATGGATATATCTACACAGCCATCAGGATGAACATGGAAATATCTACACTGCTATCTGTATGAACATGGAAATATCTACACCGCTATCTGTGTAAACATGCATACATCTTCACCGGTATCTGTATAAACATGGATATATCTACACCGCTATCTGTATGAACATGGAAATATCTACACCGCTATCTGTTTGAACATGGAAATATCTAAACCGCTATCTGCCTGAAAATGGAAATATCTACACAGCTATCTGCATATACATGGAAATATCTACACAGCTATCTCTTTACACATGGAAATAACTACACCGCTATCGATATGAACATGGAAATATCTACACCGCCATCTGTATGAACATGGAAATATCTGCACGGCCATCTGTATGAGCATATAAATATCTAAACCGCCATCTGTATTAAGATGGAGATATCTACACCGCTATCTGTATAAACATGGAAATATCTACACCGCTATGTGTATAAACATGGAAATGTCTACACCGCTATCTGTATAAACTTGGAAATATCTACACCGCTACCTGTATAAACATGGAAATATCAGCACCGCTATCTGTATGAACATGGAAATGTCAGCCCCTCTATCTGTATGAACATGGAAATATCTGCACCACTATCTGTATAAACATGGAAATATCTACACCGCTATCTGTATGAACATGGAAATATCTTCACCACCATCTCTATGAACATGGATATATCTACACAGCCATCTGGATGAACATGGAAATATCTATACCGCTATCTGTATGAACATGGAAATAGCTACACCGCTATCTGTATGAACATGGAAATAGCTACACCACTATCTGTATGAACATGGAAATATCTACACCACTATCTGTTTGAACATGGAAATATCTACACCGCTATCTGCATGAAAATGTAAATATCTACACAGCTATCTGCATATACATGGAAATATCTACAAAGCTATCTCTTTACACATGGAAATAACTACAACACTATCTCTATAAACATGGAAATATCTACACCGCCATCTGTATGAACATGGAAATATCTGCACCGCCATCTGTATGAACATATAAATATCTAAACCGCTATCTGTATGAACATGGAAATATCTACACCGCTACCTGTATAAACATGGAAATATAAGCACCGCTATCTGTATGAACATGGAAATATCTACACCGCTATCTGTATGAACATGGATATATCTACACAGCCATATGGATGAACATGGAAATATCTACACCGCTATCTGCATGAACATGGATATAGCTACACCGCTATCTGTATGAACATGGAAATAGCTACACCGCCATCAGTATGAACATGGAAATATCTGCACCACCATCTGTATGAACATATAAATATCTACACCGCCATCCATATTAAGATGGAGATATCTACACCGCTATCAGTATAAACCTGGAAATATCTACACCGCTATCTGCATAAACATGGAAATATCCACACCGCTATCTGTATAAACATGGAAATATCCACACCGCTGACTGTATAAACATGGAAATATCAGCACCGCTATATGTATGAACATGGAAATATCTACAACGCTATCTGTACGAACATGGAAATATCTACACCGCTATCTGTATGAACATGGAAATAGATACACCGCTATCTGTATGAACATGGAAATATCTACACCACTATCTGTATGAACATGGAAATATCCACACAGATATCTGTATGAACATGGATATATCTACACAGCCATCTGGATGAACATGGAAATATCTACACCGCTATCTGTATGAAGATGGAAATATCTACACCGCTATCTGTGTAAACATGCATACATCTTCACCGCTGTCTGTATAAACATGGAAATATCTACACCGCTATCTGTATGAACATGGAAATATCTACACCGCTATCTGTTTGAACATGGAAATATCTAAATCGCAATCTGCATGAAAATGGAAATCTCTACATAGCTATCTGCATACACATGGAAATATCTACATAGCTATCTCTTTGCACATGGAAATAACTACACCGCTATCTGTATGAACATGGTAATATCTACACCGCCATCTGTATGAACATGGAAATATCTGCACGGCCATCTGTATGAACATATAAATATCTACACAGCCATCTGTATTAAGATGGAGATATCTACACCTCTATCTGTATAAACATGGAAATATCTACACCGCTATCAGTATAAACATGGAAATATCTAAACCGCTACCTGTATAAACATGGAAATATCAGCACCGCTATCTGTATGAACATGGAAATATCAGGCCCTCTATCTGTATTAACATGGAAATATCTACACCACTATCTGTATGAACATGGAAATATCTACACCGCTATCTGTATGAACATGGAATTATCTTCACCGCCATCTGTATGAACATGGATATATCTACACAGCCATCTGGATGAACATGGAAATATCTACACCGCTACCTGTATAAACATGGAAATATAAGCACCGCTATCTGTATAAACATGGAAATATCTACACCGCTATCTGTTTGAACATGGAAATAACTACCCCGCTATCTGTATGAACATGGAAATAGCTACACCGCTATCTGTATGAACATGGAAATATCTACAGCACTATCTATATGAACATGGAAATATCTACACCGCTATCTGTATGAACATGGATATATCTACACAGCCGTCAGGATGAACATGGAAATATCTACACCGCTATCTGTATGAACATGGAAATATCTACACCGCTATCTGTGTAAACATGCATACATCTTCACCGGTATCTGTATAAACATGGATATATCTACACCGCTATCTGTATGAACATGGAAATATCTACACCGCTATCTGTTTGAACATGGAAATATCTAAACCGCTATCTGCCTGAAAATGGAAATACCTACACAACTATCTGCATATACATGGAAATATCTACACAGCTATCTCTTTACACTTGGAAATAACTACACCGCTGTCGGTATGAACATGGAAATGTCTACACCGCCATCTGTATGAACATGGAAATATCTGCACGGCCATCTGTATGAGCATATAAATATCTAAACCGCCATCTGTATTAAGATGGAGATATCTACACCGCTATCTGTATAAACATGGAAATATCTACACCGCTATCTGTATAAACATGGAAATGTCTACACCGCTATCTGTATAAACTTGGAAATATCTACACCGCTACCTGTATAAACATGGAAATATCAGCACCGCTATCTGTATGAAAATGGAAATGTCAGCCCCTCTATCTGAATGAACATGGAAATATCTGAACCACTATCTGTATAAACATGGAAATATCTACACCGCTATCTGTATGAACATGGAAATATCTTCACCGCCATCTCTATGAACATGGATATATCTACACAGCCATCTGGATGAACATGGAAATATCTACACCGCTATCTGTATGAACACGGAAATAGCTACACCGCTATCTGTGTAAACATGCATACATCTTCACCGCTATCTGTATAAACATGGAAATATCTACACCGCTATCTGTATGAACATGGAAATATCTACACCGCTATCTGTTTCAACATGGAAATATCTAAACCGCTATCTGCATGAAAATGGAAATATCTACACAGCTATCTGCATACACTTGGAAATATCTACATAGCTATCTCTTTGCACATGGAAATAACTACACCGCTATCTGTATGAACATCGAAATATCTACACCGCCATCTGTATGAACATGGAAATATCTGCACGGCCATCTGTATGAACATATAAATATCTACACAGCCATCTGTATTAAGATGGAGATATCTACACCGCTATCTGTATAAACATGGAAATATCTACACCGCTACCTGTATAAACATGGAAATATCAGCACCGCTATCTGTATGAACATGGAAATGTCAGCCCCTCTATCTTTATTAACATGGAAATATCTGCACCACTATCTGTATGAACATGGAAATATCTACACCGCTCTCTGTATGAACATGGAAATATCTTCACCGCCATCTCTATGAACATGGATATATCTACACAGCCATCTCGATGAACATGGAAATATCTCCACCGCTATCTGTATGAACATGGAAATAGCTACACCGCTATCTGTATGAACATGGAAATATCTACACCGCTATCTGTATGAACATGGAAATATCTACACCGCTATCTGCTTGAACATGGAAATATCTACACCGCTATCTGCATGAACATGGAAATATCTACACAGCTATCTGCATATACATGGAAATATCTACAAAGCTATCTCTTTACACATGGAAATAACTACACCACTATCTCTATAAACATGGAAATATCTACACCGCCATCTGTATGAACATGGAAATATCTGCACCGCCATCTGTATGAACATATAAATATCTAAACCGCTATCTGTATGAACATGGAAATATCTACACCGCTACCTGTATAAACATGGAAATATCAGCACCGCTATCTGTATGAACATGGAAATATCTACACCGCTATCTGTTTGAACATGGACATATCTACACCGCTATCTGTATGAACATGGAAATAGCTACACCGCTATCTGTATGAACATGGAAATATCTACAGCACTATCTGTATGAACATGGAAATATCTACAACGCTATCTGTATGAACATGGATATATCTACACAGACATATGGATGAACATGGAAATATCTACACCGCTATCTGCATGAACATGGATATAGCTACACCGCTATCTGTATGAACATGGAAATAGCTACACCGCCATCTGTATGAACATGAAAATATCAGCACCACCATCTGTATGAACATATAAATATCTACACCGCCATCCGTATTAAGATGGAGATATCTACACCGCTATCTGTGTAAACCTGGAAATATCTACACCGCTATCTGCATAAACATGGAAATATCCACACCGCTATCTGTATAAACATGGAAAAATCCACACCGCTGACTGTATAAACATGGAAATATCAGCACCGCTAAATGTATGAACATGGAAATATCTACACCGCTATCTGTACGAACATGGAAATAGATACACCGCTATCTGTATGAACATGGAAATATCTACACCACTATCTGTATGAACATGGAAATCTCTACACCGCTATCTGTACGAACATGGAAATATCTACACCGCTATCTGTATGAACATGGAAATAGCTGCACCGCTATCTATATGAACATGGAAATATCTACAGCACTATCTGTATGAACATGGAAATATCTACACCGCTATCTGTATGAACATGGATATATCTACACAGCCATCAGGATGAACATGGAAATATCTACACCGCTATCTGTATGAAAATGGAAATATCCACACCGCTATCTGTGTAAACATGCATACAACTTCACCGGTATCTGTATAAACATGGATATATCTACACCGCTATCTGTATGAACATGGAAATATCTACACCGCCATCTGTTTGAACATGGAAGTATCTAAACCACTATCTGCCTGAAAATGGAAATATCTACACAGCTATCTGCATATACATGGAAATATCTACACAGCTATCTCTTTACACATGGAAATAACTACACCGCTCTCGGTATGAACATGGAAATATCTACACCGCCATCTGTATGAACATGGAAATATCTGCACGGCCATCTGTTTGAGCATATAAATATCTAAACCGGCATCTGTATTAAGATGGAGATATCTACACCGCTATCTGTATAAACATGGAAATATCTACACCGCTATCTGTATAAAGATGGAAATGTCTACACCGCAATCTGTATAAACTTGGAAATATCTACACCGCTACCTGTATAAACATGGAAATATCAGCACCGCTATCTGTATGAACATGGAAATGTCAGCCCCTCTACCTGTATGAACATAGAAATATCTGCACCACTATCTGTATAAACATGGAAATATCTACAACGCTATTTGTATGAACATGGAAATATCTTCACCGCCATCTCTATGAACATGGATATATCTACACAGCCATCTGGATGAACATGGAAATATCTACACCGCTTTCTGTATGAACATGGAAATAGCTACACCGCTATCTGTATGAAGATGGAAATAGATACACCGCTATCTGTATGAACATGGAAATATCTACACCACTACCTGTATGAACATGGAAATATCTACACCGCTATCTGTATGAACATGGATATATCTACACAGCCATCTGGATGAACATGGAAATATCTACACCGCTATCTGTATGAAGATGGAAATATCTACACCGCTATCTGTGTAAACATGCATACATCTTCACCGCTATCTGTATAAACATGGAAATATCTACACCGCTATCTGTATGAACATGGAAATATCTACACCGCTATCTGTTTGAACATGGAAATATCTAAACCGCTATCTGCATGAAAATGGAAATATCTACACAGCTATCTGCATACACATGGAAATATCTACATAGCTATCTCTTTGCACATGGAAATAACTACACCGCTATCTGTATGAACATCGAAATATCTACACCGCCATCTGTATGAACATGGAAATATCTGCACGGCCATCTGTATGAACATATAAATATCTACACAGCCATCTGTATTAAGATGGAGATATCTACACCGCTATCTGTATAAACATGGAAATATCTACACCGCTATCTGTATAAACATGGAAATATCTACACCGCTACCTGTATAAACATGGAAATATCAGCACCGCTATCTGTATGAACATGGAAATATCAGCCCCTCTATCTGTATGAACATGGAAATATCTACACCACTATCTGTGTGAACATGGAAATATCTACACCACTATCTGTATGAACATGGAATTATCTTCACCGCCGTCTGTATGAACATGGATATATCTACACCGCCATCTTTATGAACGTGGAAATATCTACACCGCTAACTGAATGAACATGGAAATATCTACACGGCTATCTGTATGAACAAGGAAATATCTACACCGCTATCTGTATAAACATGGAAATATCTACACCGCTATCTGTATAAACATGGAAATATCTACACCGCTACCTGTATAAACATGGAAATATAAGCACCGCTATCTGTATAAACATGGAAATATCTACACCGCTATCTGTTTGAACATGGAAATAACTACACCGCTATCTGTATGAACATGGAAATAGCTACACCGCTATCTGTATGAACATGGAAATATCTACAGCACTATCTGTATGAACATGGAAATATCTACACCGCTATCTGTATGAACATGGATATATCTACACAGCCATCAGGATGAACATGGAAATATCTATGCCGCTATGTGTATGAACATGGAAATATCTACACCGCTATCTGTGTAAACATGCATACATCTTCACCGGTATCTGTATAAACATGGATATATCTACACCGCTATCTGTATGAACATGGATATATCTACACAGCCATCAGGATGAACATGGAAATATCTACACAGCCATCTGGATGAACATGGAAATATCTACACCGCTATCTGTATGAACATGGAAATATCTACACCGCTATCTGTATGAACATGGAAATATCTACACCACTATCTGTATGAACATGGAAATATCTACACCGCTATCTGTTTGAACATGGAAATATCTACACCGCTATCTGCATGAAAATAGAAATATATACACAGCTATCTGCATATACATGGAAATATCTACAAAGCTATCTCTTTACACATGGAAATAACTACAACACTATATCTATAAACATGGAAATATCTACAGGGCCATCTGTATGAACATGGAAGTATCTGCACCGCCATCTGTATGAACATATAAATATCTAAACCGCTATCTGTATGAACATGGAAATATCTACACCGCTACCTGTATAAACATGGAAATATAAGCACCGCTATCTGTATGAACATGGAAATATCTACACCGCTATCTGTATGAACATGGATATATCTACACAGCCATATGGATGAACATGGAAATATCTACACCGCTATCTGCATGAAAATGGATATAGCTACACCGCTATCTGTATGAACATGGAAATAGCTACACCGCCATCTGTATGAACATGGAAATATCTGCACCACCATCTGTATGAACATATAAATATCTACACCGCCATCTGTATTAAGATAGAGATATCTAAACCGCTATCTTTATGAACCTGGAAATATCTACACCGCTATCTGCATAAACATGGAAATATCCACACCGCTATCTGTGTAAACATGGAAATATCCACACCGCTGACTGTATAAACATGGAAATATCAGCACCGCTATATGAATGAACATGGAAATATCTACACCGCTATCTGTACGAACATGGAAATATCTACACCGCTATCTGTATGAACATGGAAATAGATACACCGCTATCTGTATGAACATGGAAATATCTACACCGCTATCTGTTTGAACATGGAAATATCTAAACAGCTATCTGCATGAAAATGGAAATATCTACACAGCTATCTGCATACACATGGAAATATCTACATAGCTATCTCTTTGCACATGGAAATAACTACACCGCTATCTGTATGAACATCGAAATATCTACACTGCCATCTGTATGAACATGGAAATATCTGCACGGCCATCTGTATGAACATATAAATATCTACACAGCCATCTGTATTAAGATGGAGATATCTACACCGCTATCTGTATAAACATGGAAATATCTACACCGCTATCTGTATAAACATGGAAATATCTACACCGCTACCTGTATAAACATGGAAATATCAGCACCGCTATCTGTATGAACATGGAAATATCAGCCCCTCTATCTGTATGAACATGGAAATCTCTACACCACTATCTGTATGAACATGGAAATATCTACACCGCTATCAGTATGAACATGGAATTATCTTCACCGCCATCTGTATGAACATGGATATATCTACACAGCCATCTGGATGAACATGGAAATATCTACACCGCTATCTGTATAAACATGGAAATATCTACACCGCTATCTGTATAAACATGGAAATATCTACACCGCTACCTGTATAAACATGGAAATATAAGCACCGCTGTCTGTATAAACATGGAAATATCTACACCTCTATCTGTTTGAACATGGAAATAACTACACCGCTATCTGTATGAACATGGAAATTGCTACTCCGCTATCTGTATGAACATGGAAATATCTACAGCACTATCCGTATGAACATGGAAATATCTACACCGCTATATGTATGAACATGGATATATCTACACAGCCATCTGGATGAACGTGGAAATATCTACACCGCTATCTGTATGAACATGGAAATATCTACACCGCTATCTGTGTAAACATTCATACATCTTCACCGGTATCTGTATAAACATGGATATATCTACACCGCCATCTGTATGAACATGGAAATATCTACACCGCTATCTGTTTGAACATGGAAATATCTAAACCGCTATCTGCCTGAAAATGGAAATATCGACACAGCTATCTGCATATACATGGAAATATCTACACAGCTATCTCTTTACACATGGAAATAACTACACCGCTATCGGTATGAACATGGAAATATCTACACCGCCATCTGTATGAACATGGAAATATCTGCACGGCCATCTGTATGAACATATAAATATCTAAACCGCCATCTGTATTAAGATGGAGATATCTACACCGCTATCTGTATAAACATGGAAATATCTACACCGCTATCTTTATAAACATGGAAATGTCTACACCGCTATCTGTATAAACTTGGAAATATCTACTCCGCTACCTGTATAAACATGGAAATATCAGCACCGCTATCTGTATGAACATGGAAATGTCAGCCCCTCTATCTGTATGAACATGGAAATATCTGCACCACTATCTGTATGAACATGGAAATATCTACACCGCTATCTGTATGAACATGGAAATATCTTCACCGCCATCTCTATGAACATGGATATATCTACACAGCCATCTGGATGAACATGGAAATATCTACACCGCTATCTGTATGAACATGGAAATAGCTACACTGCTATCTGTATGAACATGGAAAATCTACACCGCTATCTGTATGAACATGGAAATATCTACACCGCTATCTGTTTGAACATGGAAATATCTACACCGCTATCTGCATGAAAATGGAAATATCTACACAGCTATCTGCATATACATGGAAATATCTACAAAGCTATCTCTTTACACATGGAAATAACAACACCACTATCTCTATAAACATGGAAATATCTACACCGCCATCTGTATGAACATGGAAATATCTGCACCGCCATCTGTATGAACATATAAATATCTAAACCGCTATCTGTATGAGCATGGAAATATCTACACCGCTACCTGTATAAACATGGAAATATCAGCACCGCTATCTGTATGAACATGGAAATAGCTACACCGCTATCTGTATGAACCTGGAAATATCTACAGCACTATCTGTATGAACATGGAAATATCTACAACGCTATCTGTATGAACATGGATATATCTACACAGCCATATGGATGAACATGGAAATATCTACACCGCTATCTGCATGAACATGGATATAGCTACACCGCTATCTGTATGAACATGGAAATAGCTACACCGCCATCTGTATGAACATGGAAATATCTGCACCACCATCTGTATGAACATATAAATATCTACACCGCCATCCGTATTAAGATGGAGATATCTACACCGCTATCAGTATAAACCTGGAAATATCTACACCGCTATCTGCATAAACATGGAAATATCCACACCGCTATCTGTATGAACATGGAAATATCTACACCGCTATCTGTACGAACATGGAAATATCTACACCGCTATCTGTATGAACATGGAAATAGATACACCGCTATCTGTATGAACATGGAAATATCTACACCACTATCTGTATGAACATGGAAATATCTACACCGCTATCTGTATGAACATGGATATATCTAAACAGCCATCTGGATGAACATGGAAATATCTACACCACTATCTGTATGAACATGGAAATATCTACACCGCTATCTGTATAAAAATGGAAATGTCTACACCGCTATCTGTATAAACTTGGAAATATCTACACCGCTACCTATATAAACATGGAAATATCAGCACCGCTATCTGTATGAACATGGAAATGTCAGCCCCTCTATCTGTATGAACATGGAAATATCTGCACCACTATCTGTATGAACATGGAAATATCTACACCGCTATCTGTATGAACATGGAAATATCTTCACCACCATCTCTATGAACATGGATATATCTACACAGCCATCTGGATGAACATGGAAATATCTACACCGCTATCTGTATGAACATGGAAATAGCTACACCGCTATCTGTATGAACATGGAAACATCTACACCACTATCTGTATGAACATGGAAATATCTACACCGCTATCTGTTTGAACATGGAAATATCTACACCGCTATCTTCATGAAAATGGGAATATCTACACAGCTATCTGCATATACATGGAAATATCTACTAAGCTATCTCTTTACACATGGAAATAACTACACCACTGTCTCTATAAACATGGAAATATCTACACCGCCATCTGTATGAACATGGAAATATCTGCACCGCCATCTGTATGAACATATAAATATCTAAACCGCTGTCTGTATGAACATAGAAATATCTACACCGCTACCTGTATAAACATGGAAATATAAACACCGCAATCTGTATGAACATGGAAATATCTACACTGCTATCTGTTTGAACATGGAAATATCTACAGCACTATCTGTATGAACATGGAAATATCTACAACGCTATCTGTATGAACATGGATATATCTACACAGCCATATGGATGAACATGGAAATATCTACACCGCTATCTGCATGAACATCGATATAGCTACACCGCTATCTGAATGAACATGGAAATAGCTACACCACCATCTGTATGAACATGGAAATATCTGCACCACCATCTGTATGAACATATAAATATCTACACCGCCATCCGTATTAAGATGGAGATATCTACACCGCTATCTGTATAAACCTGGAAATATCTACACCACTATCTGCATAAACATGGAAATATCCACACCGCTATCTGTATAAACATGGAAATATCCACACCGCTGACTGTATAAACATGGAAATATCAGCACCGCTAAATGTATGAACATGGAAATATCTACACCGCTATATGTACGAACATGGAAATATCTACAACGCTATCTGTATGAACATGGAAATAGATACACCGCTATCTGTATGAACATGGAAATATCTACACCACTATCTTTATGAACATGGAAATATCTACACCGCTATCTGTATGAACATGGATATATCTACACAGCCATCTGGATGAACATGGAAATATCTACACCGCTATCTGTATGAAGATGGAAATATCTACACCGCTATCTGTGTAAACATGCATACATCTTCACCGCTATCTGTATAAACATGGAAATATCTACACCGCTATCTGTGTGAACATGGAAATATCTACACCGCTATCTGTTTGAACATGGAAATATCTAAACAGCTATCTGCATGAAAATGGAAATATCTACACAGCTATCTGCATACACATGGAAATATCTACATAGCTATCTCTTTGCACATGGAAATAACTACACCGCTATCTGTATGAACATCGAAATATCTACACCGCCATCTGTATGAACATGGAAATATCTGCACGGCCATCTGTATGAACATATAAATATCTACACAGCCATCTGTATTAAGATGGAGATATCTACACCGCTATCTGTATAAACATGGAAATATCTACACCGCTATCTGTATAAACATGGAAATATCTACACCGCTACCTGTATAAACATGGAAATATCAGCACCGCTATCTGTATGAACATGGAAATATCAGCCCCTCTATCTGTATGAACATGGAAATATCTACACCACTATCTGTATGAACATGGAAATACCTACACCGCTATCAGTATGAACATGGAATTATCTTCACCGCCATCTGTATGAACATGGATATATCTACACAGCCATCTGGATGAACATGGAAATATCTACACCGCTATCTGTATAAACATGGAAATATCTACACCGCTATCTGTATAAACATGGAAATATCTACACCGCTACCTGTATAAACATGGAAATATAAGCACCGCTGTCTGTATAAACATGGAAATATCTACACCGCTATCTGAACATGGAAATAACTACACCGCTATCTGTATGAACATGGAAATAGCTACACCGCTATCTGTATGAACATGGAAATATCTACAGCACTATCCGTATGAACATGGAAATATCTACACCGCTATATGTATGAACATGGATATATCTACACAGCCATCTGGATGAACGTGGAAATATCTACACCGCTATGTGTATGAACATGGAAATATCTACACCGCTATCTGTGTAAACATGCATACATCTTCACCGGTATCTGTGTAAACATGGATATATCTACACCGCTATCTGTATGAACATGGAAATATCTACACCGCTATCTGTTTGAACATGGAAATATCTAAACCGCTATCTGCCTGAAAATGGAAATATCTACACAGCTATCTGCATATACAAGGAAATATCTACACAACTATCTCTTTACACATGGAAATAACTACACCGCTATCGGTATGAACATGGAAATATCTACACCGCCATCTGTATGAACATGGAAATATCTTCACGGCCATCTGTATGAGCATATAAATATCTAAACCGCCATCTGTATTAAGACGGAGATATCTACACCGCTATCTGTATAAACATGGAAATATCTACACCGCTATCTGTATAAACATGGAAATGTCTACACCGCTATCTGTATGAACATGGATATATCTACACAGCCATCAGGATGAACATGGAAATATCTACACAGCCATCTGGATGAACATGGAAATATCTACACCGCTATCTGTATGAACATGGAAATATCTACACCGCTATCTGTATGAACATGGAAATATCTACACCACTATCTGTATGAACATGGAAATATCTACACCGCTATCTGTTTGAACATGGAAATATCTACACCGCTATCTGCATGAAAATAGAAATATATACACAGCTATCTGCATATACATGGAAATATCTACAAAGCTATCTCTTTACACATGGAAATAACTGCAACACTATCTCTATAAACATGGAAATATCTACAGGGCCATCTGTATGAACATGGAAGTATCTGCACCGCCATCTGTATGAACATATAAATATCTAAACCGCTATCTGTATGAACATGGAAATATCTACACCGCTACCTGTATAAACATGGAAATATAAGCACCGCTATCTGTATGAACATGGAAATATCTACACCGCTATCTGTATGAACATGGATATATCTACACAGCCATATGGATGAACATGGAAATATCTACACCGCTATCTGCATGAACATGGATATAGCTACACCGCTATCTGTATGAACATGGAAATAGCTACACCGCCATCTGTATGAACATGGAAATATCTGCACCACCATCTGTATGAACATATAAATATCTACACCGCCATCCGTATTAAGATGGAGATATCTAAACCGCTATCTTTATAAACCTGGAAATATCTACACCGCTATCTGCATAAACATGGAAATATCCACACCGCTATCTGTGTAAACATGGAAATATCCACACCGCTGACTGTATAAACATGAAAATATCAGCACCGCTATATGTATGAACATGGAAATATCTACACCGCTATCTGTACGAACATGGAAATATCTACACCGCTATCTGTATGAACATGGAAATAGATACACCGCTATCTGTATGAACATGGAAATATCTACACCACTATCTGTATGAACATGGAAATATCTACACCGCTATCTGTATGAACATGGATATATCTACACAGCCATCTGGATGAACATGGAAATATCTACACCGCTATCTGTATGAAGATGGAAATATCTACACCGCTATCTGTGTAAACATGCATACATCTTCACCGCTATCTGTATAAACATGGAAATATCTACACCGCTATCTGTATGAACATGGAAATATCTACACCGCTATCTGTTTGAACATGGAAATATCTAAACAGCTATCTGCATGAAAATGGAAATATCTACACAGCTATCTGCATACACATGGAAATATCTACATAGCTATCTCTTTGCTCATGGAAATAACTACACCGCTATCTGTATGAACATCGAAATATCTACACCGCCATCTGTATGAACATGGAAATATCTGCACGGCCATCTGTATGAACATATAAATATCTACACAGCCATCTGTATTAAGATGGAGATATCTACACCGCTATCTGTATAAACATGGAAATATCTACACCGCTATCTGTATAAACATGGAAATATCTACACCGCTACCTGTATAAACATGGAAATATCAGCACCGCTATCTGTATGAACATGGAAATATCAGCCCCTCTATCTGTATGAACATGGAAATATCTACACCACTATCTGTATGAACATGGAAATATCTACACCGCTATCAGTATGAACATGGAATTATCTTCACCGCCATCTGTATGAACATGGATATATCTACACAGCCATCTGGATGAACATGGAAATATCTACACCGCTATCTGTATAAACATGGAAATATCTACACCGCTATCTGTATAAACATGGAAATATCTACACCGCTACCTGTATAAACATGGAAATATAAGCACCGCTGTCTGTATAAACATGGAAATATCTACACCGCTATCTGTTTGAACATGGAAATAACTACACCGCTATCTGTATGAACATGGAAATAGCTACACCGCTATCTGTATGAACATGGAAATATCTACAGCACTATCTGTATGAACATGGAAATATCTACAACGCTATCTGTATGAACATGGATATATCTACACAGCCATATGGATGAACATGGAAATATCTACACCGCTATCTGCATGAACATGGATATAGCTACACCGCTATCTGTATGAACATGGAAATAGCTACACCGCCATCTGTATGAACATGGAAATATCTGCACCACCATCTGTATGAACATATAAATATCTACACCGCCATCCGTATTAAGATGGAGATATCTACACCGCTATCAGTATAAACCTGGAAATATCTACACCGCTATCTGCATAAACATGGAAATATCCACACCGCTATCTGTATGAACATGGAAATATCTACACCGCTATCTGTACGAACATGGAAATATCTACACCGCTATCTGTATGAACATGGAAATAGATACACCGCTATCTGTATGAACATGGAAATATCTACACCACTATCTGTATGAACATGGAAATATCTACACCGCTATCTGTATGAACATGGATATATCTAAACAGCCATCTGGATGAACATGGAAATATCTACACCACTATCTGTATGAACATGGAAATATCTACACCGCTATCTGTATAAAAATGGAAATGTCTACACCGCTATCTGTATAAACTTGGAAATATCTACACCGCTACCTATATAAACATGGAAATATCAGCACCGCTATCTGTATGAACATGGAAATGTCAGCCCCTCTATCTGTATGAACATGGAAATATCTGCACCACTATCTGTATGAACATGGAAATATCTACACCGCTATCTGTATGAACATGGAAATATCTTCACCGCCATCTCTATGAACATGGATATATCTACACAGCCATCTGGATGAACATGGAAATATCTACACCGCTATCTGTATGAACATGGAAATAGCTACACCGCTATCTGTATGAACATGGAAACATCTACACCACTATCTGTATGAACATGGAAATATCTACACCGCTATCTGTTTGAACATGGAAATATCTACACCGCTATCTGCATGAAAATGGGAATATCTACACAGCTATCTGCATATACATGGAAATATCTACTAAGCTATCTCTTTACACATGGAAATAACTACACCACTGTCTCTATAAACATGGAAATATCTACACCGCCATCTGTATGAACATGGAAATATCTGCACCGCCATCTGTATGAACATATAAATATCTAAACCGCTGTCTGTATGAACATAGAAATATCTACACCGCTACCTGTATAAACATGGAAATATAAACACCGCAATCTGTATGAACATGGAAATATCTACACTGCTATCTGTTTGAACATGGAAATATCTACAGCACTATCTGTATGAACATGGAAATATCTACAACGCTATCTGTATGAACATGGATATATCTACACAGCCATATGGATGAACATGGAAATATCTACACCGCTATCTGCATGAACATCGATATAGCTACACCGCTATCTGAATGAACATGGAAATAGCTACACCACCATCTGTATGAACATGGAAATATCTGCACCACCATCTGTATGAACATATAAATATCTACACCGCCATCCGTATTAAGATGGAGATATCTACACCGCTATCTGTATAAACATGGAAATATCTACACCGCTATCTGCATAAACATGGAAATATCCACACCGCTATCTGTATAAACATGGAAATATCCACACCGCTGACTGTATAAACATGGAAATATCAGCACCGCTAAATGTATGAACATGGAAATATCTACACCGCTATATGTACGAACATGGAAATATCTACAACGCTATCTGTATGAACATGGAAATAGATACACCGCTATCTGTATGAACATGGAAATATCTACACCACTATCTTTATGAACATGGAAATATCTACACCGCTATCTGTGTAAACATGCATACATCTTCACCGCTATCTGTATAAACATGGAAATATCTACACCGCTATGTGTGTGAACATGGAAATATCTACACCGCTATCTGTTTGAACATGGAAATATCTAAACAGCTATCTGCATGAAAATGGAAATATCTACACAGCTATCTGCATACACATGGAAATATCTACATAGCTATCTCTTTGCACATGGAAATAACTACACCGCTATCTGTATGAACATCGAAATATCTACACCGCCATCTGTATGAACATGGAAATATCTGCACGGCCATCTGTATGAACATATAAATATCTACACAGCCATCTGTATTAAGATGGAGATATCTACACCGCTATCTGTATAAACATGGAAATATCTACACCGCTATCTGTATAAACATGGAAATATCTACACCGCTACCTGTATAAACATGGAAATATCAGCACCGCTATCTGTATGAACATGGAAATATCAGCCCCTCTATCTGTATGAACATGGAAATATCTACACCACTATCTGTATGAACATGGAAATATCTACACCGCTATCAGTATGAACATGGAATTATCTTCACCGCCATCTGTATGAACATGGATATATCTACACAGCCATCTGGATGAACATGGAAATATCTACACCGCTATCTGTATAAACATGGAAATATCTACACCGCTATCTGTATAAACATGGAAATATCTACACCGCTACCTGTATAAACATGGAAATATAAGCACCGCTGTCTGTATAAACATGGAAATATCTACACCGCTATCTGTTTGAACATGGAAATAACTACACCGCTATCTGTATGAACATGGAAATAGCTACACCGCTATCTGTATGAACATGGAAATATCTACACCGCTATCTGTGTAAACATTCATACATCTTCACCGGTATCTATATAAACATGGATATATCTACACCGCTATCTGTATGAACATGGAAATATCTACACCGCTATCTGTTTGAACATGGAAATATCTAAACCGCTATCTGCCTGAAAATGGAAATATCGACACAGCTATCTGCATATACATGGAAATATCTACACAGCTATCTCTTTACACATGGAAATAACTACAAGGCTATCGGTATGAACATGGAAATATCTACACCGCCATCTGTATGAACATGGAAATATCTGCACGGCCATCTGTATGAACATATAAATATCTAAACCGCCATCTGTATTAAGATGGAGATATCTACACCGCTATCTGTATAAACATGGAAATATCTACACCGCTATCTTTATAAACATGGAAATGTCTACACCGCTATCTGTATAAACTTGGAAATATCTACTCCGCTACCTGTATAAACATGGAAATATCAGCACCGCTATCTGTATGAACATGGAAATGTCAGCCCCTCTATCTGTATGAACATGGAAATATCTGCACCACTATCTGTATGAACATGGAAATATCTACACCGCTATCTGTATGAACATGGAAATATCTTCACCGCCATCTCTATGAACATGGATATATCTGCACAGCCATCTGGATGAACATGGAAATATCTACACCGCTATCTGTATGAACATGGAAATAGCTACACTGCTATCTGTATGAACACGGAAATATCTACACCGCTATCTGTATGAACATGGAAATATCTACACCGCTATCTGTTTGAACATGGAAATATCTACACCGCTATCTGCATGAAAATGGAAATATCTACACAGCTATCTGCATATACATGGAAATATCTACAAAGCTATCTCTTTACACACGGAAATAACAACACCACTATCTCTATAAACATGGAAATATCTACACCGCCATCTGTATGAACATGGAAATATCTGCACCGCCATCTGTATGAACATATAAATATCTAAACCGCTATCTGTATGAACATGGAAATATCTACACCGCTACCTGTATAAACATGGAAATATCAGCACCGCTATCTGTATGAACATGGAAATAGCTACACCGCTATCTGTATGAACATGGAAATATCTACAGCACTATCTGTATGAACATGGAAATATCTACAACGCTATCTGTATGAACATGGATATATCTACACAGCCATATGGATGAACATGGAAATATCTACACCGCTATCTGCATGAACATGGATATAGCTACACCGCTATCTGTATGAACATGGAAATAGCTACACCGCCATCTGTATGAACATGGAAATATCTGCACCACCATCTGTATGAACATATAAATATCTACACCGCCATCCGTATTAAGATGGAGATATCTACACCGCTATCAGTATAAACCTGGAAATATCTACACCGCTATCTGTATAAACATGGAAAAATCCACACCGCTGACTGTATAAACATGGAAATATCAGCACCGCTATCTGTATGAACATGGAAATATCTACACCGCTATCTGTACGAACATGGAAATATCTACACCGCTATCTGTATGAACATGGAAATAGATACACCGCTATCTGTATGAACATGGAAATATCTACACCACTATCTGTATGAACATGGAAATATCTACACCACTATCTGTATGAACATGGATATATCTAAACAGCCATCTGGATGAACATGGAAATATCTACACCGCTATCTGTATGAACATGGAAATATCAACACCGCTATCTGTATAAAAATGGAAATGTCTACACCGCTATCTGTATAAACCTGGAAATATCTACACCACTATCTGCATAAACATGGAAATATCCACACCGCTATCTGTATAAACATGGAAATATCCACACCGCTGACTGTATAAACATGGAAATATCAGCACCGCTAAATGTATGAACATGGAAATATCTACACCGCTATATGTACGAACATGGAAATATCTACAACGCTATCTGTATGAACATGGAAATAGATACACCGCTATCTGTATGAACATGGAAATATCTACACCACTATCTTTATGAACATGGAAATATCTACACCGCTATCTGTATGAACATGGATATATCTACACAGCCATCTGGATGAACATGGAAATATCTACACCGCTATCTGTATGAAGATGGAAATATCTACACCGCTATCTGTGTAAACATGCATACATCTTCACCGCTATCTGTATAAACATGGAAATATCTACACCGCTATCTGTGTGAACATGGAAATATCTACACCGCTATCTGTTTGAACATGGAAATATCTAAACAGCTATCTGCATGAAAATGGAAATATCTACACAGCTATCTGCATACACATGGAAATATCTACATAGCTATCTCTTTGCACATGGAAATAACTACACCGCTATCTGTATGAACATCGAAATATCTACACCGCCATCTGTATGAACATGGAAATATCTGCACGGCCATCTGTATGAACATATAAATATCTACACAGCCATCTGTATTAAGATGGAGATATCTACACCGCTATCTGTATAAACATGGAAATATCTACACCGCTATCTGTATAAACATGGAAATATCTACACCGCTACCTGTATAAACATGGAAATATCAGCACCGCTATCTGTATGAACATGGAAATATCAGCCCCTCTATCTGTATGAACATGGAAATATCTACACCACTATCTGTATGAACATGGAAATACCTACACCGCTATCAGTATGAACATGGAATTATCTTCACCGCCATCTGTATGAACATGGATATATCTACACAGCCATCTGGATGAACATGGAAATATCTACACCGCTATCTGTATAAACATGGAAATATCTACACCGCTATCTGTATAAACATGGAAATATCTACACCGCTACCTGTATAAACATGGAAATATAAGCACCGCTGTCTGTATAAACATGGAAATATCTACACCGCTATCTGAACATGGAAATAACTACACCGCTATCTGTATGAACATGGAAATAGCTACACCGCTATCTGTATGAACATGGAAATATCTACAGCACTATCCGTATGAACATGGAAATATCTACACCGCTATATGTATGAACATGGATATATCTACACAGCCATCTGGATGAACGTGGAAATATCTACACCGCTATGTGTATGAACATGGAAATATCTACACCGCTATCTGTGTAAACATGCATACATCTTCACCGGTATCTGTGTAAACATGGATATATCTACACCGCTATCTGTATGAACATGGAAATATCTACACCGCTATCTGTTTGAACATGGAAATATCTAAACCGCTATCTGCCTGAAAATGGAAATATCTACACAGCTATCTGCATATACAAGGAAATATCTACACAACTATCTCTTTACACATGGAAATAACTACACCGCTATCGGTATGAACATGGAAATATCTACACCGCCATCTGTATGAACATGGAAATATCTTCACGGCCATCTGTATGAGCATATAAATATCTAAACCGCCATCTGTATTAAGACGGAGATATCTACACCGCTATCTGTATAAACATGGAAATATCTACACCGCTATCTGTATAAACATGGAAATGTCTACACCGCTATCTGTATGAACATGGATATATCTACACAGCCATCAGGATGAACATGGAAATATCTACACAGCCATCTGGATGAACATGGAAATATCTACACCGCTATCTGTATGAACATGGAAATATCTACACCGCTATCTGTATGAACATGGAAATATCTACACCACTATCTGTATGAACATGGAAATATCTACACCGCTATCTGTTTGAACATGGAAATATCTACACCGCTATCTGCATGAAAATAGAAATATATACACAGCTATCTGCATATACATGGAAATATCTACAAAGCTATCTCTTTACACATGGAAATAACTGCAACACTATCTCTATAAACATGGAAATATCTACAGGGCCATCTGTATGAACATGGAAGTATCTGCACCGCCATCTGTATGAACATATAAATATCTAAACCGCTATCTGTATGAACATGGAAATATCTACACCGCTACCTGTATAAACATGGAAATATAAGCACCGCTATCTGTATGAACATGGAAATATCTACACCGCTATCTGTATGAACATGGATATATCTACACAGCCATATGGATGAACATGGAAATATCTACACCGCTATCTGCATGAACATGGATATAGCTACACCGCTATCTGTATGAACATGGAAATAGCTACACCGCCATCTGTATGAACATGGAAATATCTGCACCACCATCTGTATGAACATATAAATATCTACACCGCCATCCGTATTAAGATGGAGATATCTAAACCGCTATCTTTATAAACCTGGAAATATCTACACCGCTATCTGCATAAACATGGAAATATCCACACCGCTATCTGTGTAAACATGGAAATATCCACACCGCTGACTGTATAAACATGAAAATATCAGCACCGCTATATGTATGAACATGGAAATATCTACACCGCTATCTGTACGAACATGGAAATATCTACACCGCTATCTGTATGAACATGGAAATAGATACACCGCTATCTGTATGAACATGGAAATATCTACACCACTATCTGTATGAACATGGAAATATCTACACCGCTATCTGTATGAACATGGATATATCTACACAGCCATCTGGATGAACATGGAAATATCTACACCGCTATCTGTATGAAGATGGAAATATCTACACCGCTATCTGTGTAAACATGCATACATCTTCACCGCTATCTGTATAAACATGGAAATATCTACACCGCTATCTGTATGAACATGGAAATATCTACACCGCTATCTGTTTGAACATGGAAATATCTAAACAGCTATCTGCATGAAAATGGAAATATCTACACAGCTATCTGCATACACATGGAAATATCTACATAGCTATCTCTTTGCTCATGGAAATAACTACACCGCTATCAGTATGAACATCGAAATATCTACACCGCCATCTGTATGAACATGGAAATATCTGCACGGCCATCTGTATGAACATATAAATATCTACACAGCCATCTGTATTAAGATGGAGATATCTACACCGCTATCTGTATAAACATGGAAATATCTACACCGCTATCTGTATAAACATGGAAATATCTACACCGCTACCTGTATAAACATGGAAATATCAGCACCGCTATCTGTATGAACATGGAAATATCAGCCCCTCTATCTGTATGAACATGGAAATATCTACACCACTATCTGTATGAACATGGAAATATCTACACCGCTATCAGTATGAACATGGAATTATCTTCACCGCCATCTGTATGAACATGGATATATCTACACAGCCATCTGGATGAACATGGAAATATCTACACCGCTATCTGTATAAACATGGAAATATCTACACCGCTATCTGTATAAACATGGAAATATCTACACCGCTACCTGTATAAACATGGAAATATAAGCACCGCTGTCTGTATAAACATGGAAATATCTACACCGCTATCTGTTTGAACATGGAAATAACTACACCGCTATCTGTATGAACATGCAAATAGCTACACCGCTATCTGTATGAACATGGAAATATCTACAGCACTATCTGTATGAACATGGAAATATCTACAACGCTATCTGTATGAACATGGATATATCTACACAGCCATATGGATGAACATGGAAATATCTACACCGCTATCTGCATGAACATGGATATAGCTACACCGCTATCTGTATGAACATGGAAATAGCTACACCGCCATCTGTATGAACATGGAAATATCTGCACCACCATCTGTATGAACATATAAATATCTACACCGCCATCCGTATTAAGATGGAGATATCTACACCGCTATCAGTATAAACCTGGAAATATCTACACCGCTATCTGCATAAACATGGAAATATCCACACCGCTATCTGTATGAACATGGAAATATCTACACCGCTATCTGTACGAACATGGAAATATCTACACCGCTATCTGTATGAACATGGAAATAGATACACCGCTATCTGTATGAACATGGAAATATCTACACCACTATCTGTATGAACATGGAAATATCTACACCGCTATCTGTATGAACATGGATATATCTAAACAGCCATCTGGATGAACATGGAAATATCTACACCACTATCTGTATGAACATGGAAATATCTACACCGCTATCTGTATAAAAATGGAAATGTCTACACCGCTATCTGTATAAACTTGGAAATATCTACACCGCTACCTATATAAACATGGAAATATCAGCACCGCTATCTGTATGAACATGGAAATGTCAGCCCCTCTATCTGTATGAACATGGAAATATCTGCACCACTATCTGTATGAACATGGAAATATCTACACCGCTATCTGTATGAACATGGAAATATCTTCACCGCCATCTCTATGAACATGGATATATCTACACAGCCATCTGGATGAACATGGAAATATCTACACCGCTATCTGTATGAACATGGAAATAGCTACACCGCTATCTGTATGAACATGGAAACATCTACACCACTATCTGTATGAACATGGAAATATCTACACCGCTATCTGTTTGAACATGGAAATATCTACACCGCTATCTGCATGAAAATGGGAATATCTACACAGCTATCTGCATATACATGGAAATATCTACTAAGCTATCTCTTTACACATGGAAATAACTACACCACTGTCTCTATAAACATGGAAATATCTACACCGCCATCTGTATGAACATGGAAATATCTGCACCGCCATCTGTATGAACATATAAATATCTAAACCGCTGTCTGTATGAACATAGAAATATCTACACCGCTACCTGTATAAACATGGAAATATAAACACCGCAATCTGTATGAACATGGAAATATCTACACTGCTATCTGTTTGAACATGGAAATATCTACAGCACTATCTGTATGAACATGGATATATCTACACAGCCATATGGATGAACATGGAAATATCTACACCGCTATCTGCATGAACATCGATATAGCTACACCGCTATCTGAATGAACATGGAAATAGCTACACCACCATCTGTATGAACATGGAAATATCTGCACCACCATCTGTATGAACATATAAATATCTACACCGCCATCCGTATTAAGATGGAGATATCTACACCGCTATCTGTATAAACCTGGAAATATCTACACCGCTATCTGCATAAACATGGAAATATCCACACCGCTATCTGTATAAACATGGAAATATCCACACCGCTGACTGTATAAACATGGAAATATCAGCACCGCTAAATGTATGAACATGGAAATATCTACACCGCTATATGTACGAACATGGAAATATCTACAACGCTATCTGTATGAACATGGAAATAGATACACCGCTATCTGTATGAACATGGAAATATCTACACCACTATCTTTATGAACATGGAAATATCTACACCGCTATCTGTGTAAACATGCATACATCTTCACCGCTATCTGTATAAACATGGAAATATCTACACCGCTATGTGTGTGAACATGGAAATATCTACACCGCTATCTGTTTGAACATGGAAATATCTAAACAGCTATCTGCATGAAAATGGAAATATCTACACAGCTATCTGCATACACATGGAAATATCTACATAGCTATCTCTTTGCACATGGAAATAACTACACCGCTATCTGTATGAACATCGAAATATCTACACCGCCATCTGTATGAACATGGAAATATCTGCACGGCCATCTGTATGAACATATAAATATCTACACAGCCATCTGTATTAAGATGGAGATATCTACACCGCTATCTGTATAAACATGGAAATATCTACACCGCTATCTGTATAAACATGGAAATATCTACACCGCTACCTGTATAAACATGGAAATATCAGCACCGCTATCTGTATGAACATGGAAATATCAGCCCCTCTATCTGTATGAACATGGAAATATCTACACCACTATCTGTATGAACATGGAAATACCTACACCGCTATCAGTATGAACATGGAATTATCTTCACCGCCATCTGTATGAACATGGATATATCTACACAGCCATCTGGATGAACATGGAAATATCTACACCGCTATCTGTATAAACATGGAAATATCTACACCGCTATCTGTATAAACATGGAAATATCTACACCGCTACCTGTATAAACATGGAAATATAAGCACCGCTGTCTGTATAAACATGGAAATATCTACACCGCTATCTGTTTGAACATGGAAATAACTACACCGCTATCTGTATGAACATGGAAATAGCTACACCGCTATCTGTATGAACATGGAAATATCTACACCGCTATCTGTGTAAACATTCATACATCTTCACCGGTATCTATATAAACATGGATATATCTACACCGCTATCTGTATGAACATGGAAATATCTACACCGCTATCTGTTTGAACATGGAAATATCTAAACCGCTATCTGCCTGAAAATGGAAATATCGACACAGCTATCTGCATATACATGGAAATATCTACACACCTATCTCTTTACACATGGAAATAACTACAAGGCTATCGGTATGAACATGGAAATATCTACACCGCTATCTGTATAAACCTGGAAATATCTACACCGCTATCTGCATAAACATGGAAATATCCACACCGCTATCTGTATAAACATGGAAATATCCACACCGCTGACTGTATAAACATGGAAATATCAGCACCGCTAAATGTATGAACATGGAAATATCTACACCGCTATCTGTACGAACATGGAAATATCTACACCGCTATCTGTATGAACATGGAAATAGATACACCGCTATCTGTATGAAGATGGAAATATCTACACCGCTATCTGTGTAAACATGCATACATCTTCACCGCTATCTGTATAAACATGGAAATATCTACACCGCTATCTGTATGAACATGGAAATATCTACACCGCTATCTGTTTGAACATGGAAATATCTAAACCGCTATCTGCATGAAAATGGAAATATCTACACAGCGATCTGCATACACATGGAAATATCTACATAGCTATCTCTTTGCACATGGAAATTACTACACCGCTATCTGTATGAACATCGAAATATCTACACCGCCATCTGTATGAACATGGAAATATCTGCACGGCCATCTGTATGAACATATAAATATCTACACAGCCATCTGTATTAAGATGGAGATATCTACACCGCTATCTGTATAAACATGGAAATATCTACACCGCTATCTGTATAAACATGGAAATATCTACACCGCTACCTGTATAAACATGGAAATATCAGCACCGCTATCTGTATGAACATGGAAATATCAGCCCCTCTATCTGTATGAACATGGAAATATCTACACCACTATCTGTATGAACATGGAAATATCTACACCGCTATCAGTATGAACATGGAATTATCTTCACCGCCATCTGTATGAACATGGATATATCTACACAGCCATCTGGATGAACATGGAAATATCTACACCGCTATCTGTATAAACATGGAAATATCTACACCGCTATCTGTATAAACATGGAAATATCTACACCGCTACCTGTATAAACATGGAAATATAAGCACCGCTGTCTGTATAAACATGGAAATATCTACACCGCTATCTGTTTGAACATGGAAATAACTACACCGCTATCTGTATGAACATGGAAATAGCTACACCGCTATCTGTATAAACATGGAAATATCTACAGCACTATCCGTATGAACATGGAAATATCTACACCGCTATATGTATGAACATGGATATATCTACACAGCCATCTGGATGAACGTGGAAATATCTACACCGCTATCTGTATGAACATGGAAATATCTACACCGCTATCTGTGTAAACATTCATACATCTTCACCGGTATCTGTATAAACATGGATATATCTACACCGCTATCTATATGAACATGGAAATATCTACACCGCTATCTGTTTGAACATGGAAATATCTAAACCGCTATCTGCCTGAAAATTGAAATATCGACACAGCTATCTGCATATACATGGAAATATCTACACAGCTATCTCTTTACACATGGAAATAACTACACCGCTATCGGTATGAACATGGAAATATCTACACCGCCATCTGTATGAACATGGAAATATCTGCACGGCCATCTGTATGAACATATAAATATCTAAACCGCCATCTGTATTAAGATGGAGATATCTACACCGCTATCTGTATAAACATGGAAATATCTACACCGCTATCTTTATAAACATGGAAATGTCTACACCGCTATCTGTATAAACTTGGAAATATCTACTCCGCTACCTGTATAAACATGGAAATATCAGCACCGCTATCTGTATGAACATGGAAATGTCAGCCCCTCTATCTGTATGAACATGGAAATATCTGCACCACTATCTGTATGAACATGGAAATATCTACACCGCTATCTGTATGAACATGGAAATATCTTCACCGCCATCTCTATGAACATGGATATATCTACACAGCCATCTGGATGAACATGGAAATATCTACACCGCTATCTGTATGAACATGGAAATAGCTACACTGATATCTGTATGAACATGGAAATATCTACACCGCTATCTGTATGAACATGGAAATATCTACACCGCTATCTGTTTGAACATGGAAATATCTACACCGCTATCTGCATGAAAATGGAAATATCTACACAGCTATCTGCATATACATGGAAATATCTACAAAGCTATCTCTTTACACATGGAAATAACAACACCACTATCTCTATAAACATGGAAATATCTACACCGCCATCTGTATGAACATGGAAATATCTGCACCGCCATCTGTATGAACATATAAATATCTAACCGCTATCTGTATGAACATGGAAATATCTACACCGCTACCTGTATAAACATGGAAATATCAACACCGCTATCTGTATGAACATGGAAATAGCTACACCGCTATCTGTATGAACATGGAAATATCTACAGCACTATCTGTATGAACATGGAAATATCTACAACGCTATCTGTATGAACATGGATATATCTACAGAGCCATACGGATGAACATGGAAATATCTACACCGCTATCTGCATGAACATGGATATAGCTACACCGCTATCTGTATGAACATGGAAATAGCTACACCGCCATCTGTATGAACATGGAAATATCTGCACCACCATCTGTATGAACATATAAATATCTACACCGCCATCCGCAATTAAGATGGAGATATCTACACCGCTATCAGTATAAACCTGGAAATATCTACACCGCTATCTGCATAAACATGGAAATATCCACACCGCTATCTGTATAAACATGGAAAAATCCACACCGCTGACTGTATAAACATGGAAATATCAGCACCGCTCTCTGTATGAACATGGAAATATCTACACCGCTATCTGTACGAACATGGAAATATCTACACCGCTATCTGTATGAACATGGAAATAGATACACCGCTATCTGTATGAACATGGAAATATCTACACCACTATCTGTATGAACATGGAAATATCTACACCGCTATCTGTATGAACATGGATATATCTAAACAGCCATCTGGATGAACATGGAAATATCTACACCGCTATTTGTATGAACATGGAAATATCTACACCGCTATCTGTATAAAAATGGAAATGTCTACACCGCTATCTGTATAAACTTGGAAATATCTACACCGCTACCTATATAAACATGGAAATATCAGCACCGCTATCTGTATGAACATGGAAATGTCAGCCCCTCTATCTGTATGAACATGGAAATATCTGCACCACTATCTGTATGAACATGGAAATATCTACACCGCTATCTGTATGAACATGGAAATATCTTCACCGCCATCTCTATGAACATGGATATATCTACACAGCCATCTGGATGAACATGGAAATATCTACACCGCTATCTGTATGAACATGGAAATAGCTACACCGCTATCTGTATGAACATGGAAACATCTACACCACTATCTGTATGAACATGGAAATATCTACACCGCTATCTGTTTGAACATGGAAATATCTACACCGCTATCTGCATGAAAATGGAAATATCTACACAGCTATTTGCATATACATGGAAATATCTACTAAACTATCTCTTTACACATGGAAATAACTACACCACTGTCTCTATAAACATGGAAATATCTACACCGCCATCTGTATGAACATGGAAATATCTGCACCGCCATCTGTATGAACATATAAATATCTAAACCGCTGTCTGTATGAACATAGAAATATCTACACCGCTACCTGTATAAACATGGAAATATAAGCACCGCTATCTGTATGAACATGGAAATATCTACACTGCTATCTGTTTGAACATGGAAATATCTACAGCACTATCTGTATGAACATGGAAATATCTACAACGCTATCTGTATGAACATGGATATATCTACACAGCCATATGGATGAACATGGAAATATCTACACCGCTTTCTGCACGAACATCGATATAGCTACACCGCTATCTGAATGAACATGGAAATAGCTACACCACCATCTGTATGAACATGGAAATATCTGCACCACCATCTGTATGAACATATAAATATCTACACCGCCATCCGTATTAAGATGGAGATATCTACACCGCTATCTGTATAAACCTGGAAATATCTACACCGCTATCTGCATAAACATGGAAATATCCACACCGCTATCTGTATAAACATGGAAATATCCACACCGCTGACTGTATAAACATGGAAATATCAGCACCGCTAAATGTATGAACATGGAAAATCTACAACGCTATCTGTACGAACATGGAAATATCTACACCGCTATCTGTATGAACATGGAAATAGATACACCGCTATCTGTATGAACATGGAAATATCTACACCACTATCTGTATGAACATGGAAATCTCTACACCGCTATCTGTATGAACATGGATATATCTACACAGCCATCTGGATGAACATGGAAATATCTACACCGCTATCTGTATGAACATGGAAATATCTACACCGCTATCTATGTAAACATGCATACATCTTCACCGCTATCTGTATAAACATGGAAATATCTACACCGCTATCTGTATGAACATGGAAATATCTACACCGCTATCTGTTTGAACATGGAAATATATAAACAGCTATCTGCATGAAAATGGAAATATCTACACAGCTATCTGCATACACATGGATATATCTACATAGCTATCTCTTTGCACATGGAAATAACTACACCGCTATCTGTATGAACATGGAAATATCTACACCGCTATCTGTACGAACATGGAAATATCTACACCGCTATCTGTATGAACATGGAAATATCTACACCGCCATCTGTATGAACATGGAAATATCTGCACCGCCATCTGTATGAACATGGAAATATCTACAGCAATATCTGTATGAACATGGAAATATCTACACCGCTATCTGTATGAACATGGAAATATCTGCACCGCCATCTGTATGAACATATAAATATCTAAACCGCTATCTGTATGAACATGGAAATATCTACACCGCCATCTGTATGAACATGGAAATATCTGCACCGCCATCTGTATGAACATGGAAATATCTACAGCAATATCTGTATGAACATGGAAATATCTACACCGCTATCTGTATGAACATGGATATATCTACACAGCCATCAGGATGAACATGGAAATATCTACACCGCTATCTGTATGAACATGGAAACATCTACACCGCTATCTGTGTAAACATGCATACATCTTCACCGGTATCTGTATAAACATGGATATATCTACACCGCTATCTGTATGAACATGGAAATATCTACACCGCTATCTGTTTGAACATGGAAATATCTAAACCGCTATCTGCCTGAAAATGGAAATATCTACACAGCTATCTGCATATACATGGAAATATCTACACAGCTATCTCTTTACACATGGAAATAACTACACCGCTATCGATATGAACATGGAAATATCTACACCGCCATCTGTATTAAGATGGAGATATCTACACCGCTATCTGTATAAACATGGAAATATCTACACCGCTATCTGTATAAACATGGAAATGTCTACACCGCTATCTGTATAAACTTGGAAATATCTACACCGCTACCTGTATAAACATGGAAATATCAGCACCGCTATCTGTATGAACATGGAAATGTCAGCCCCTCTATCTGTATGAACATGGAAATATCTGCACCACTATCTGTATAAACATGGAAATATCTACACCGCTATCTGTATGAACATGGAAATATCTTCACCACCATCTCTATGAACATGGATATATCTACACAGCCATCTGGATGAACATGGAAATATCTACACCGCTATCTGTATGAACATGGAAATAGCTACACCGCTATCTGTATGAACATGGAAATATCTACACCACTATCTGTATGAACATGGAAATATCTACACCACTATCTGTTTGAACATGGAAATATCTACACCGCTATCTGCATGAAAATGGAAATATCTACACAGCTATCTGCATATACATGGAAATATCTACAAAGCTATCTCTTTACACATGGAAATAACTACAACACTATCTATATAAACATGGAAATATCTACACCGCCATCTGTATGAACATGGAAATATCTGCACCGCCATCTGTATGAGCATATAAATATCTAAACCGCTATCTGTATGAACATGGAAATATCTACACCGCTACCTGTATAAACGTGGAAATATAAGCACTGCTATCTGTATGAACATGGAAATATCTACACCGCTATCTGTATGAACATGGATATATCTACACAGCCATATGGATGAACATGGAAATATCTACACCGCTATCTGCATGAACATGGATATAGCTACACCGCTATCTGTATGAACATGGAAATAGCTACACCGCCATCTGTATGAACGTGGAAATATCTGCACCACCATCTGTATGAACATATAAATATCTACACCGCCATCCATATTAAGATGGAGATATCTACACCGCTATCTGTATAAACCTGGAAATATCTACACCGCTATCTGCATAAACATGGAAATATCCACACCGCTATCTGTATAATCATGGAAATATCCACACCGCGGACTGTATAAACATGGAAATATCAGCACCGCTATATGTATGAACATGGAAATATCTACACCGCTATCTGTACGAACATGGAAATATCTACACCGCTATCTGTATGAACATGGAAATAGATACACCGCTATCTGTATGAACATGGAAATATCTACACCACTATCTGTATGAACATGGAAATATCCACACCGCTATCTGTATGAACATGGATATATCTACACAGCCATCTGGATGAACATGGAAATATCTACACCGCTATCTGTATGAAGATGGAAATATCTACACCGTTATCTGTGTAAACATGCATACATCTTCACCGCTATCTGTATAAACATGGAAATATCTACACCGCTATCTGTATGAACATGGAAATATCTACACCGCTATCTGTTTGAACATGGAAATATCTAAACCGCAATCTGCATGAAAATGGAAATCTCTACACAGCTATCTGCATACACATGGAAATATCTACATAGCTATCTCTTTGCACATGGAAATAACTACACCGCTATCTGTATGAACATGGTAATATCTACACCGCCATCTGTATGAACATGGAAATATCTGCACGGCCATCTGTATGAACATATAAATATCTACACAGCCATCTGTATTAACATGGAGATATCTACACCTCTATCTGTATAAACATGGAAATATCTACACCGCTATCTGTATAAACATGGAAATATCTACACCGCTACCTGTATAAACATGGAAATATCAGCACCGCTATCTGTATGAACATGGAAATATCAGGCCCTCTATCTGTATTAACATGGAAATATCTACACCACTATCTGTATGAACATGGAAATATCTACACCGCTATCTGTATGAACATGGAATTATCTTCACCGCCATCTGTATGAACATGGATATATCTACACAGCCATCTGGATGAACATGGAAATATCTACACCGCTATCTGTATAAACATGGAAATATCTACACCGCTATCTGTATAAACATGGAAATATCTACACCGCTACCTGTATAAACATGGAAATATAAGCACCGCTATCTGTATAAACATGGAAATATCTACACCGCTATCTGTTTGAAGATGGAAATGACTACACCGCTATCTGTATGAACATGGAAATAGCTACACCGCTATCTGTATGAACATGGAAATATCTACAGCACTATCTATATGAACATGGAAATATCTACACCGCTATCTGTATGAACATGGATATATCTACACAGCCGTCAGGATGAACATGGAAATATCTACACCGCTATCTGTATGAACATGGAAATATCTACACCGCTATCTGTGTAAACATGCATACATCTTCACCGGTATCTGTACAAACATGGATATATCTACACCGCTATCTGTATGAACATGGAAATATCTACACCGCTATCTGTTTGAACATGGAAATATCTAAACCGCTATCTGCAAGAAAATGGAAATACCTACACAGCTATCTGCATATACATGGAAATATCTACACAGCTATCTCTTTACACTTGGAAATAACTACACCGCTATCGGTATGAACATGGAAATATCTACACCGCCATCTGTATGAACATGGAAATATCTGCACGGCCATCTGTATGAGCATATAAATATCTAAACCGCCATCTGTATTAAGATGGAGATATCTACACCGCTATCTGTATAAACATGGAAATGTCTACACCGCTATCTGTATAAACTTGGAAATATCTACACCGCTACCTGTATAAACATGGAAATATCAGCACCGCTATCTGTATGAACATGGAAATGTCAGCCCCTCTATCTGAATGAACATGGAAATATCTGAACCACTATCTGTATAAACATGGAAATATCTACACCGCTATCTGTATGAACATGGAAATATCTTCACCGCCATCTCTATGAACATGGATATATCTACACAGCCATCTGGATGAACATGGAAATATCTACACCGCTATCTGTATGAACATGGAAATAGCTACACCGCTATCTGTGTAAACATGCATACATCTTCACCGCTATCTGTATGAAGATGGAAATATCTACACCGCTATCTGTATGAACATGGAAATATCTACACCGCTATCTGTTTGAACATGGAAATATCTAAACCGCTATCCGCATGAAAATGGAAATATCTACACAGCTATCTGCATACACATGGAAATATCTACATAGCTATCTCTTTGCACATGGAAATAACTACACCGCTATCTGTATGAACATCGAAATATCTACACCGCCATCTGTATGAACATGGAAATATCCGCACGGCCATCTGTATGAACATATAAATATCTACACAGCCATCTGTATTAAGATGGAGATATCTACACCGCTATCTGTATAAACATGGAAATATCTACACCGCTACCTTTATAAACATGGAAATATCAGCACCGCTATCTGTATGAACATGGAAATGTCAGCCCCTCTATCTGTATGAACATGGAAATATCTGCACCACTATCTGTATGAACATGGAAATATCTACACCGCTATCTGTATGAACATGGAAATATCTTCACCGCCATCTCTATGAACATGGATATATCTACACAGCCATCTCGATGAACATGGAAATATCTACACCGCTATCTGTATGAACATGGAAATAGCTACACCGCTATCTGTATGAACATGGAAATAGCTACACCGCTATCTGTATGAACATGGAAATATCTACACCGCTATCTGTATGAACATGGAAATATCTACACCGCTATCTGTTTGAACATGGAAATATCTACACCGCTATCTGCATGAAAATGGAAATATCTACACAGCTATCTGCATATACATGGAAATATCTACAAAGCTATCTCTTTACACATGGAAATAACTACACCACTATCTCTATAAACATGGAAATATCTACACCGCCATCTGTATGAACATGGAAATATCTGCACCGCCATCTGTATGAACATATAAATATCTAAACCGCTATCTGTATGAACATGGAAATATCTACACCGCTACCTGTATAAACATGGAAATATCAGCACCGCTATCTGTATGAACATGGAAATATCTACACCGCTATCTGTTTGAACATGGACATATCTACACCGCTATCTGTATGAACATGGAAATAGCTACACCGCTATCTGTATGAACATGGAAATATCTACAGCACTATCTGTATGAACATGGAAATATCTACAACGCTATCTGTATGAACATGGATATATCTACACAGCCATATGGATGAACATGGAAATATCTACACCGCTATCTGCATGAACATGGATATAGCTACACCGCTATCTGTATGAACATGGAAATAGCTACACCGCCATCTGTATGAACATGAAAATATCAGCACCACCATCTGTATGAACATATAAATATCTACACCGCCATCCGTATTAAGATGGAGATATCTACACCGCTATCTGTATAAACCTGGAAATATCTACACCGCTATCTGCATAAACATGGAAATATCCACACCGCTATCTGTATAAACATGGAAAAATCCACACCGCTGACTGTATAAACATGGAAATATCAGCACCGCTAAATGTATGAACATGGAAATATCTACACCGCTATCTGTACGAACATGGAAATAGATACACCGCTATCTGTATGAACATGGAAATATCTACACCACTATCTGTATGAACATGGAAATCTCTACACCGCTATCTGTACGAACATGGAAATATCTACACCGCTATCTGTATGAACATGGAAATAGCTGCACCGCTATCTGTATGAACATGGAAATATCTACAGCACTATCTGTATGAACATGGAAATATCTACACCGCTATCTGTATGAACATGGATATATCTACACAGCCATCAGGATGAACATGGAAATATCTACACCGCTATCTGTATGAAAATGGAAATATCCACACCGCTATCTGTGTAAACATGCATACAACTTCACCGGTATCTGTATAAACATGGATATATCTACACCGCTATCTGTATGAACATGGAAATATCTACACCGCCATCTGTTTGAACATGGAAGTATCTAAACCGCTATCTGCCTGAAAATGGAAATATCTACACAGCTATCTGCATATACATGGAAATATCTACACAGCTATCTCTTTACACATGGAAATAACTACACCGCTCTCGGTATGAACAAGGAAATATCTACACCGCCATCTGTATGAACATGGAAATATCTGCACGGCCATCTGTTTGAGCATATAAATATCTAAACCGCCATCTGTATTAAGATGGAGATATCTACACCGCTATCTGTATAAACATGGAAATATCTCCACCGCTATCTGTATAAACATGGAAATGTCTACACCGCTATCTGTATAAACTTGGAAATATCTACACCGCTACCTGTATAAACATGGAAATATCAGCACCGCTATCTGTATGAACATGGAAATGTCAGCCCCTCTATCTGTATGAACATGGAAATATCTGCACCACTATCTGTATAAACATGGAAATATCTACAACGCTATTTGTATGAACATGGAAATATCTTCACCGCCATCTCTATGAACATGGATATATCTACACAGCCATCTGGATGAACATGGAAATATCTACACCGCTTTCTGTATGAACATGGAAATAGCTACACCGCTATCTGTATGAAGATGGAAATAGATACACCGCTATCTGTATGAGCATGGAAATATCTACACCACTACCTGTATGAACATGGAAATATCTACACTGCTATCTGTATGAACATGGATATATCTACACAGCCATCTGGATGAACATGGAAATATCTACACCGCTATCTGTATGAAGATGGAAATATCTACACCGCTATCTGTGTAAACATGCATACATCTTCACCGCTATCTGTATAAACATGGAAATATCTACACCGCTATCTGTATGAACATGGAAATATCTACATCGCTATCTGTTTGAACATGGAAATATCTAAACCGCTATCTGCATGAAAATGGAAATATCTACACAGCTATCTGCATACACATGGAAATATCTACATAGCTATCTCTTTGCACATGGAAATAACTACACCGCTATCTGTATGAACATCGAAATATCTACACCGCCATCTGTATGAACATGGAAATATCTGCACGGCCATCTGTATGAACATATAAATATCTACACAGCCATCTGTATTAAGATGGAGATATCTACACCGCTATCTGTATAAACATGGAAATATCTACACCGCTATCTGTATAAACATGGAAATGTCTACACCGCTACCTGTATAAACATGGAAATATCAGCACCGCTATCTGTATGAACATGGAAATATCAGCCCCTCTATCTGTATGAACATGGAAATATCTACACCACTATCTGTGTGAACATGGAAATATCTACACCGCTATCTGTATGAACATGGAATTATCTTCACCGCCATCTGTATGAACATGGATATATCTACACAGCCATCTGGATGAACATGGAAATATCTACACCGCTATCTGTATAAACATGGAAATATCTACACCGCTATCTGTATAAACATGGAAATATCTACACCGCTACCTGTATAAACATGGAAATATAAGCACCGCTATCTGTATAAACATGGAAATATCTACACCGCTATCTGTTTGAACATGGAAATAACTACACCGCTATCTGTATGAACATGGAAATAGCTACACCGCTATCTGTGTGAACATGGAAATATCTACAGCACTATCTATATGAACATGGAAATATCTACACCGCTATCTGTATGAACATGGATATATCAACACAGCCGTCAGGATGAACATGGAAATATCTACACCGCTATCTGTATGAACATGGAAATATCTACACCGCTATCTGTGTAAACATGCATACATCTTCAACGGTATCTGTACAAACATGGATATATCTACACCGCTATCTGTATGAACATGGAAATATCTACACCGCTATCTGTTTGAACATGGAAATATCTAAACCGCTATCTGCCTGAAAATGGAAATACCTACACAGCTATCTGCATATACATGGAAATATCTACACAGCTATCTCTTTACACATGGAAATAACTACACCGCTATCGGTATGAACATGGAAATATCTACACCGCCATCTGTATGAACATGGAAATATCTGCACGGCCATCTGTATGAGCATATAAATATCTAAACCGCCATCTGTATTAAGATGGAGATATCTACACCGCTATCTGTATAAACATGGAAATATCTACACCGCTATCTGTATAAACATGGAAATGTCTACACCGCTATCTGTATAAACTTGGAAATATCTACACCGCTACCTGTATAAACATGGAAATATCAGCACCGCTATCTGTATGAACATGGAAATGTCAGCCCCTCTATCTGAATGAACATGGAAATATCTGAACCACTATCTGTATAAACATGGAAATATCTACACCGCTATCTGTATGAACATGGAAATATCTTCACCGCCATCTCTATGAACATGGATATATCTACACAGCCATCTGGATGAACATGGAAATATCTACACCGCTATCTGTATGAACATGGAAATAGCTACACCGCTATCTGTGTAAACATGCATACATCTTCACCGCTATCTGTATGAAGATGGAAATATCTACACCGCTATCTGTAGGAACATGGAAATATCTACACCGCTATCTGTTTGAACATGGAAATATCTAAACCGCTATCTGCATGAAAATCGAAATATCTACACAGCTATCTGCATACACATGGAAATATCTACATAGCTATCTCTTTGCACATGGAAATAACTACACCGCTATCTGTATGAACATCGAAATATCTACACCGCCATCTGTATGAACATGGAAATATCCGCACGGCCATCTGTATGAACATATAAATATCTACACAGCCATCTGTATTAAGATGGAGATATCTACACCGCTATCTGTATAAACATGGAAATATCTACACCGCTACCTGTATAAACATGGAAATATCAGCACCGCTATCTGTATGAACATGGAAATGTCAGCCCCTCTATCTGTATGAACATGGAAATATCTGCACCACTATCTGTATGAACATGGAAATATCTACACCGCTATCTGTATGAACATGGAAATATCTTCACCGCCATCTCTATGAACATGGATATATCTACACAGCCATCTCGATGAACATGGAAATATCTACACCGCTATCTGTATGAACATGGAAATAGCTACACCGCTATCTGTATGAACATGGAAATATCTACACCGCTATCTGTATGAACATGGAAATATCTACACCGCTATCTGTTTGAACATGGAAATATCTACACCGCTATCTGCATGAAAATGGAAATATCTACACAGCTATCTGCATATACATGGAAATATCTACAAAGCTATCTCTTTACACATATAAATAACTACACCACTATCTCTATAAACATGGAAATATCTACACCGCCATCTGTATGAACATGGAAATATCTGCACCGCCATCTGTATGAACATATAAATATCTAAACCGCTATCTGTATGAACATGGAAATATCTACACCGCTAAATGTATAAACATGGAAATATCAGCACCGCTATCTGTATGAACATGGAAATATCTACACCGCTATCTGTTTGAACATGGACATATCTACACCGCTATCTGTATGAACATGGAAATAGCTACACAGCTATCTGTATGAACATGGAAATATCTACAGCACTATCTGTATGAACATGGAAATATCTACAACGCTATCTGTATGAACATGGATATATCTACACAGCCATATGGATGAACATGGAAATATCTACACCGCTATCTGCATGAACATGGATATATCTACACCGCTATCTGTATGAACATGGAAATAGCTACACCGCCATCTGTATGAACATGAAAATATCAGCACCACCATCTGTATGAACATATAAATATCTACACCGCCATCCGTATTAAGATGGAGATATCTACACCGCTATCTGTATGAACATGGAAATATCTACACCGCTATCTGTTTGAACATGGAAATATCTACACCGCTATCTGCATGAAAATGGAAATATCTACACAGCTATCTGCATATACATGGAAATATCTACAAAGCTATCTCTTTACACATGGAAATAACTACACCACTATCTCTATAAACATGGAAATATCTACACCGCCATCTGTATGAACATGGAAATATCTGCACCGCCATCTGTATGAACATATAAATATCTAAACCGCTATCTGTATGAACATGGAAATATCTACACCGCTACCTGTATAAACATGGAAATATAAGCACCGCTATCTGTATGAACATGGAAATATCTACACCGCTATCTGTTTGAACATGGACATATCTACACCGCTATCTGTATGAACATGGAAATAGCTACACCGCTATCTGTATGAACATGGAAATATCTACAGCACTATCTGTATGAACATGGAAATATCTACAACGCTATCTGTATGAACATGGATATATCTACACAGCCATATGGATGAACATGGAAATATCTACACTGCTATCTGCATGAACATGGATATAGCTACACCGCTATCTGTATGAACATGGAAATAGCTACACCGCCATCTGTATGAACATGAAAATATCAGCACCACCATCTGTATGAACATATAAATATCTACACCGCCATCCGTATTAAGATGGAGATATCTACACCGCTATCTGTATAAACCTGGAAATATCTACACCGCTATCTGCATAAACATGGAAATATCCACACCGCTATCTGTATAAACATGGAAAAATCCACACCGCTGACTGTATAAACATGGAAATATCAGCACCGCTAAATGTATGAACATGGAAATATCTACACCGCTATCTGTACGAACATGGAAATAGATACACCGCTATCTGTATGAACATGGAAATATCTACACCACTATCTGTATGAACATGGAAATCTCTACACCGCTATCTGTACGAACATGGAAATATCTACACCGCTATCTGTATGAACATGGAAATAGCTGCACCGCTATCTGTATGAACATGGAAATATCTACAGCACTATCTGTATGAACATGGAAATATCTACACCGCTATCTGTATGAACATGGATATATCTACACAGCCATCAGGATGAACATGGAAATATCTACACCGCTATCTGTATGAAAATGGAAATATCCACACCGCTATCTGTGTAAACATGCATACAACTTCACCGGTATCTGTATAAACATGGATATATCTACACCGCTATCTGTATGAACATGGAAATATCTACACCGCCATCTGTTTGAACATGGAAGTATCTAAACCGCTATCTGCCTGAAAATGGAAATATCTACACAGCTATCTGCATATACATGGAAATATCTACACAGCTATCTCTTTACACATGGAAATAACTACACCGCTCTTGGTATGAACATGGAAATATCTACACCGCCATCTGTATGAACATGGAAATATCTGCACGGCCATCTGTTTGAGCATATAAATATCTAAACCGCCATCTGTATTAAGTTGGAGATATCTACACCGCTATCTGTATAAACATGGAAATATCTACACCGCTATCTGTATAAACATGGAAATGTCTACACCGCTATCTGTATAAACTTGGAAATATCTACACCGCTACCTGTATAAACATGGAAATATCAGCACCGCTATCTGTATGAACATGGAAATGTCAGCCCCTCTATCTGTATGAACATGGAAATATCTGCACCACTATCTGTATAAACATGGAAATATCTACAACGCTATTTGTATGAACATGGAAATATCTTCACCGCCATCTCTATGAACATGGATATATCTACACAGCCATCTGGATGAACATGGAAATATCTACACCGCTTTCTGGATGAACATGGAAATAGCTACACCGCTTTCTGTATGAACATGGAAATAGCTACACCGCTATCTGTATGAAGATGGAAATAGATACACCGCTATCTGTATGAACATGGAAATATCTACACCACTACCTGTATGAACATGGAAATATCTACACCGCTATCTGTATGAACATGGATATATCTACACAGCCATCTGGATGAACATGGAAATATCTACACCGCTATCTGTATGAAGATGGAAATATCTACACCGCTATCTGTGTAAACATGCATACATCTTCACCACTATCTGTATAAACATGGAAATATCTACACCGCTATCTGTATGAACATGGAAATATCTACATCGCTATCTGTTTGAACATGGAAATATCTAAACCGCTATCTGCATGAAAATGGAAATATCTACACAGCTATCTGCATACACATGGAAATATCTACATAGCTATCTCTTTGCACATGGAAATAACTACACCGCTATCTGTATGAACATCGAAATATCTACACCGCCATCTGTATGAACATGGAAATATCTGCACGGCCATCTGTATGAACATATAAATATCTACACAGCCATCTGTATTAAGATGGAGATATCTACACCGCTATCTGTATAAACATGGAAATATCTACACCGCTGTCTGTATAAACATGGAAATATCTACACCGCTACCTGTATAAACATGGAAATATCAGCACCGCTATCTGTATGAACATGGAAATATCAGCCCCTCTATCTGTATGAACATGGAAATATCTACACCACTATCTGTGTGAACATGGAAATATCTACACCGGTATCTGTATGAACATGGAATTATCTTCACCGCCATCTGTATGAACATGGATATATCTACACAGCCATCTGGATGAACATGGAAATATCTACACCGCTATCTGTATAAACATGGAAATATCTACACCGCTATCTGTATAAACATGGAAATATCTACACCGCTACCTGTATAAACATGGAAATATAAGCACCGCTATCTGTATAAACATGGAAATATCTACACCGCTATCTGTTTGAACATGGAAATAACTACACCGCTATCTGTATGAACATGGAAATAGCTACACCGCTATCTGTATGAACATGGAAATATCTACAGCACTATCTATATGAACATGGAAATATCTACACCGCTATCTGTATGAACATGGATATATCAACACAGCCGTCAGGATGAACATGGAAATATCTACACCGCTATCTGTATGAACATGGAAATATCTACACCGCTATCTGTGTAAACATGCATACATCTTCAACGGTATCTGTACAAACATGGATATATCTACACCGCTATCTGTATGAACATGGAAATATCTACACCGCTATATGTTTGAACATGGAAATATCTAAACCGCTATCTGCCTGAAAATGGAAATACCTACACAGCTATCTGCATATACATGGAAATATCTACACAGCTATCTCTTTACACATGGAAATAACTACACCGCTATCGGTATGAAGATGGAAATATCTACACCGCCATCTGTATGAACATGGAAATATCTGCACGGCCATCTGTATGAGCATATAAATATCTAAACCGCCATCTGTATTTAGATGGAGATATCTACACCGCTATCTGTATAAACATGGAAATATCTACACCGCTATCTGTATAAACATATAAATATCTAAACCGCTATCTGTATGAACATGGAAATATCTACACCGCTACCTGTATAAACATGGAAAGATCAGCCCCTCTATCTGTATGAACATGGAAATATCTACACCACTATCTGTGTGAACATGGAAATATCTACACCGCTATCTGTATGAACATGGAATTATCTTCACCGCCATCTGTATGAACATGGATATATCTACACAGCCATCTGGATGAACATGGAAATATCTACACCGCTATCTGTATAAACATGGAAATATCTACACCGCTATCTGTATAAACATGGAAATATCTACACCGCTACCTGTATAAACATGGAAATATAAGCACCGCTATCTGTATAAACATGGAAATATCTACACCGCTATCTGTTTGAACATGGAAATAACTACACCGCTATCTGTATGAACATGGAAATAGCTACACCGCTATCTGTATGAACATGGAAATATCTACAGCACTATCTATATGAACATGGAAATATCTACACCGCTATCTGTATGAACATGGATATATCAACACAGCCGTCAGGATGAACATGGAAATATCTACACCGCTATCTGTATGAACATGGAAATGTCTACACCGCTATCTGTGTAAACATGCATACATCTTCAACGGTATCTGTACAAACATGGATATATCTACACCGCTATCTGTATGAACATGGAAATATCTACACCGCTATCTGTTTGAACATGGAAATATCTAAACCGCTATCTGCCTGAAAATGGAAATACCTACACAGCTATCTGCATATACATGGAAATATCTACACAGCTATCTCTTTACACATGGAAATAACTACACCGCTATCGGTATGAACATGGAAATATCTACACCGCCATCTGTATGAACATGGAAATATCTGCACGGCCATCTGTATGAGCATATAAATATCTAAACCGCCATCTGTATTTAGATGGAGATATCTACACCGCTATCTGTATAAACATGGAAATATCTAAACCGCTATCTGTATAAACATGGAAATGTCTACACCGCTATCTGTATAAACTTGGAAATATCTACACCGCTACCTGTATAAACATGGAAATATCAGCACCGCTATCTGTATGAACATGGAAATGTCAGCCTCTCTATCTGAATGAACATGGAAATATCTGAACCACTATCTGTATAAACATGGAAATATCTACACCGCTATCTGTATGAACATGGAAATATCTTCACCGCCATCTCTATGAACATGGATATATCTACACAGCCATCTGGATGAACATGGAAATATCTACACCGCTATCTGTATGAACTTGGAAATAGCTACACCGCTATCTGTGTAAACATGCATACATCTTCACCGCTATCTGTATGAAGATGGAAATATCTACACCGCTATCTGTATGAACATGGAAATATCTACACCGCTATCTGTTTGAACATGGAAATATCTAAACCGCTATCTGCATGAAAATGGAAATATCTACACAGCTGTCTGCATACACATGGAAATATCTACATAGCTATCTCTTTGCACATGGAAATAACTACACCGCTATCTGTATGAACATCGAAATATCTACACCGCCATCTGTATGAACATGGAAATATCCGCACGGCCATCTGTATGAACATATAAATATCTACACAGCCATCTGTATTAAGATGGAGATATCTACACCGCTATCTGTATAAACATGGAAATATCTACACCGCTACCTGTATAAACATGGAAATATCAGCACCGCTATCTGTATGAACATGGAAATGTCAGCCCCTCTATCTGTATGAACATGGAAATATCTGCACCGCTATCTGTATGAACATGGAATTATCTACACCGCTATCTGTATGAACATGGAAATATCTTCACCGCCATCTCTATGAACATGGATATATCTACACAGCCATCTCGATGAACATGGAAATATCTACACCGCTATCTGTATGAACATGGAAATAGCTACACCGCTATCTGTATGAACATGGAAATATCTACACCGCTATCTGTATGAACATGGAAATATCTACACCGCTATCTGTTTGAACATGGAAATATCTACACCGCTATCTGCATGAAAATGGAAATATCTACACAGCTATCTGCATATACATGGAAATATCTACAAAGCTATCTCTTTACACATGGAAATAACTACACCACTATCTCTATAAACATGGAAATATCTACACCGCCATCTGTATGAACATGGAAATATCTGCACCGCCATCTGTATGAACATATAAATATCTAAACCGCTATCTGTATGAACATGGAAATATCTACACCGCTACCTGTATAAACATGGAAATATCAGCACCGCTATCTGTATGAACATGGAAATATCAGCCCCTCTATCTGTATGAACATGGAAATATCTACACCACTATCTGTATGAACATGGAAATATCTACACCGCTATCAGTATGAACATGGAATTATCTTCACCGCCATCTGTATGAACATGGATATATCTACACAGCCATCTGGATGAACATGGAAATATCTACACCGCTATCTGTATAAACATGGAAATATCTACACCGCTATCTGTATAAACATGGAAATATCTACACCGCTACCTGTATAAACATGGAAATATAAGCACCGCTGTCTGTATAAACATGGAAATATCTACACCTCTATCTGTTTGAACATGGAAATAACTACACCGCTATCTGTATGAACATGGAAATAGCTACACCGTTATCTGTATGAACATGGAAATATCTACAGCACTATCCGTATGAACATGGAAATATCTACACCGCTATATGTATGAACATGGATATATCTACACAGCCATCTGGATGAACGTGGAAATATCTACACCGCTATCTGTATGAACATGGAAATATCTACACCGCTATCTGTGTAAACATTCATACATCTTCACCGGTATCTGTATAAACATGGATATATCTACACCGCCATCTGTATGAACATGGAAATATCTACACCGCTATCTGTTTGAACATGGAAATATCTAAACCGCTATCTGCCTGAAAATGGAAATATCGACACAGCTATCTGCATATACATGGAAATATCTACACAGCTATCTCTTTACACATGGAAATAACTACACCGCTATCGGTATGAACATGGAAATATCTACACCGCCATCTGTATGAACATGGAAATATCTGCACGGCCATCTGTATGAACATATAAATATCTAAACCGCCATCTGTATTAAGATGGAGATATCTACACCGCTATCTGTATAAACATGGAAATATCTACACCGCTATCTTTATAAACATGGAAATGTCTACACCGCTATCTGTATAAACTTGGAAATATCTACTCCGCTACCTGTATAAACATGGAAATATCAGCACCGCTATCTGTATGAACATGGAAATGTCAGCCCCTCTATCTGTATGAACATGGAAATATCTGCACCACTATCTGTATGAACATGGAAATATCTACACCGCTATCTGTATGAACATGGAAATATCTTCACCGCCATCTCTATGAACATGGATATATCTACACAGCCATCTGGATGAACATGGAAATATCTACACCGCTATCTGTATGAACATGCAAATAGCTACACTGCCATCTGTATGAACATGGAAAATCTACACCGCTATCTGTATGAACATGGAAATATCTACACCGCTATCTGTTTGAACATGGAAATATCTACACCGCTATCTGCATGAAAATGGAAATATCTACACAGCTATCTGCATATACATGGAAATATCTACAAAGCTATCTCTTTACACATGGAAATAACAACACCACTATCTCTATAAACATGGAAATATCTACACCGCCATCTGTATGAACATGGAAATATCTGCACCGCCATCTGTATGAACATATAAATATCTAAACCGCTATCTGTATGAACATGGAAATATCTACACCGCAACCTGTATAAACATGGAAATATCAGCACCGCTATCTGTATGAACATGGAAATAGCTACACCGCTATCTGTATGAACCTGGAAATATCTACAGCACTATCTGTATGAACATGGAAATATCTACAACGCTATCTGTATGAACATGGATATATCTACACAGCCATATGGATGAACATGGAAATATCTACACCGCTATCTGCATGAACATGGATATAGCTACACCGCTATCTGTATGAACATGGAAATAGCTACACCGCCATCTGTATGAACATGGAAATATCTGCACCACCATCTGTATGAACATATAAATATCTACACCGCCATCCGTATTAAGATGGAGATATCTACACCGCTATCAGTATAAACCTGGAAATATCTACACCGCTATCTGCATAAACATGGAAATATCCACACCGCTATCTGTATAAACATGGAAAAATCCACACCGTTGACTGTATAAACATGGAAATATCAGCACCGCTATCTGTATGAACATGGAAATATCTACACCGCTATCTGTACGAACATGGAAATATCTACACCGCTATCAGTATGAACATGGAAATAGATACACCGCTATCTGTATGAACATGGAAATATCTACACCACTATCTGTATGAACATGGAAATATCTACACCGCTATCTGTATGAACATGGATATATCTAAACAGCCATCTGGATGAACATGGAAATATCTACACCACTATCTGTATGAACATGGAAATATCTACACCGCTATCTGTATAAAAATGGAAATGTCTACACCGCTATCTGTATAAACTTGGAAATATCTACACCGCTACCTATATAAACATGGAAATATCAGCACCGCTATCTGTATGAACATGGAAATGTCAGCCCCTCTATCTGTATGAACATGGAAATATCTGCACCACTATCTGTATGAACATGGAAATATCTACACCGCTATCTGTATGAACATGGAAATATCTTCACCGCCATCTCTATGAACATGGATATATCTACACAGACATCTGGATGAACATTTAAATATCTACACCGCTATCTGTATGAACATGGAAATAGCTACACCGCTATCTGTATGAACATGGAAACATCTACACCACTATCTGTATGAACATGGAAATATCTACACCGCTATCTGTTTGAACATGGAAATATCTACACCGCTATCTGCATGAAAATGGGAATATCTACACAGCTATCTGCATATACATGGAAATATCTACTAAGCTATCTCTTTACACATGGAAATAACTACACCACTGTCTCTATAAACATGGAAATATCTACACCGCCATCTGTATGAACATGGAAATATCTGCACCGCCATCTGTATGAACATATAAATATCTAAACCGCTGTCTGTATGAACGTAGAAATATCTACACCGCTACCTGTATAAACATGGAAATATAAGCACCGCTATCTGTATGAACATGGAAATAGCTACACTGCTATCTGTTTGAACATGGAAATATCTACCGCACTATCTGTATGAACATGGAAATATCTACAACGCTATCTGTATGAACATGGATATATCTACACAGCCATATGGATGAACATGGAAATATCTACACCGCTATCTGCATGAACATCGATATAGCTACACCGCTATCTGAATGAACATGGAAATAGCTACACCACCATCTGTATGAACATGGAAATATCTGCACCACCATCTGTATGAACATATAAATATCTACACCGCCATCCGTATTAAGATGGAGATATCTACACCGCTATCTGTATAAACCTGGAAATATCTACACCGCTATCTGCATAAACATGGAAATATCCACACCGCTATCTGTATAAACATGGAAATATCCACACCGCTGACTGTATAAACATGGAAATATCAGCACCGCTAAATGTATGAACATGGAAATATCTACACCGCTATATGTACGAACATGGAAATATCTACACCGCTATCTGTATGAACATGGAAATAGATACACCGTTATCTGTATGAACATGGAAATATCTACACCACTATCATTATGAACATGGAAATATCTACACCGCTATCTGTATGAACATGGATATATCTACACAGCCATCTGGATGAACATGGAAATATCTACACCGCTATCTGTATGAAGATGGAAATATCTACACCGCTATCTGTGTAAACATGCATACATCTTCACCGCTATCTGTATAAACATGGAAATATCTACACCGCTATCTGTGTGAACATGGAAATATCTACACCGCTATCTGTTTGAACATGGAAATATCTAAACAGCTATCTGCATGAAAATGGAAATATCTACACAGCTATCTGCATACACATGGAAATATCTACATAGCTATCTCTTTGCACATGGAAATAACTACACCGCTATCTGTATGAACATCGAAATATCTACACCGCCATCTGTATGAACATGGAAATATCTGCACGGCCATCTGTATGAACATATAAATATCTACACAGCCATCTGTATTAAGATGGAGATATCTACACCGCTATCTGTATAAACATGGAAATATCTACACCGCTATCTGTATAAACATGGAAATATCTACACCGCTACCTGTATAAACATGGAAATATCAGCACCGCTATCTGTATGAACATGGAAATATCAGCCCCTCTATCTGTATGAACATGGAAATATCTACACCACTATCTGTATGAACATGGAAATATCTACACCGCTATCAGTATGAACATGGAATTATCTTCACCGCCATCTGTATGAACATGGATATATCTACACAGCCATCTGGATGAACATGGAAATATCTACACCGCTATCTGTATAAACATGGAAATATCTACACCGCTATCTGTATAAACATGGAAATATCTACACCGCTACCTGTATAAACATGGAAATATAAGCACCGCTGTCTGTATAAACATGGAAATATCTACACCGCTATCTGTTTGAACATGGAAATAACTACACCGCTATCTGTATGAACATGGAAATAGCTACACCGCTATCTGTATGAACATGGAAATATCTACAGCACTATCCGTATGAACATGGAAATATCTACACCGCTATATGTATGAACATGGATATATCTACACAGCCATCTGGATGAACGTGGAAATATCTACACCGCTATGTGTATGAACATGGAAATATCTACACCGCTATCTGTGTAAACATGCATACATCTTCACCGGTATCTGTGTAAACATGGATATATCTACACCGCTATCTGTATGAACATGGAAATATCTACACCGCTATCTGTTTGAACATGGAAATATCTAAACCGCTATCTGCCTGAAAATGGAAATATCTACACAGCTATCTGCATATACAAGGAAATATCTACACAACTATCTCTTTACACATGGAAATAACTACACCGCTATCGGTATGAACATGGAAATATCTACACCGCCATCTGTATGAACATGGAAATATCTTCACGGCCATCTGTATGAGCATATAAATATCTAAACCGCCATCTGTATTAAGATGGAGATATCTACACCGCTATCTGTATAAACATGGAAATATCTACACCGCTATCTGTATAAACATGGAAATGTCTACACCGCTATCTGTATGAACATGGATATATCTACACAGCCATCAGGATGAACATGGAAATATCTACACAGCCATCTGGATAAACATGGAAATATCTACACCGCTATCTGTATGAACATGGAAATATCTACACCGCTATCTGTATGAACATGGAAATATCTACACCACTATCTGTATGAACATGGAAATATCTACACCGCTATCTGTTTGAACATGGAAATATCTACACCGCTATCTGCATGAAAATAGAAATATATACACAGCTATCTGCATATACATGGAAATATCTACAAAGCTATCTCTTTACACATGGAAATAACTACAACACTATCTCTATAAACATGGAAATATCTACAGGGCCATCTGTATGAACATGGAAGTATCTGCACCGCCATCTGTATGAACATATAAATATCTAAACCGCTATCTGTATGAACATGGAAATACCTACACCGCTACCTGTATAAACATGGAAATATAAGCACCGCTATGTGTATGAACATGGAAATATCTACACCGCTATCTGTATGAACATGGATATATCTACACAGCCATATGGATGAACATGGAAATATCTACACCGCTATCTGCATGAACATGGATATAGCTACACCGCTATCTGTATGAACATGGAAATAGCTACACCGCCATCTGTATGAACATCGAAATATCTGCACCAGCATCTGTATGAACATATAAATATCTACACCGCCATCCGTATTAAGATGGAGATATCTAAACCGCTATCTTTATAAACCTGGAAATATCTACACCGCTATCTGCATAAACATGGAAATATCCACACCGCTATCTGTGTAAACATGGAAATATCCACACCGCTGACTGTATAAACATGGAAATATCAGCACCGCTATATGTATGAACATGGAAATATCTACACCGCTATCTGTACGAACATGGAAATATCTACACCGCTATCTGTATGAACATGGAAATAGATACACCGCTATCTGTATGAACATGGAAATATCTACACCACTATCTGTATGAACATGGAAATATCTACACCGCTATCTGTACGAACTTGGAAATATCTACACCGCTATCTGTATGAACATGGAAATAGATACACCGCTATCTGTATGAACATGGAAATATCTACACCACTATCTGTATGAACATGGAAATATCTACACCGCTATCTGTATGAACATGGATATATCTACACAGCCATCTGGATGAACATGGAAATATCTACACCGCTATCTGTATGAAGATGGAAATATCTACACCGCTATCTGTGTAAACATACATACATCTTCACCGCTATCTGTATAAACATGGAAATATCTACACCGCTATCTGTATGAACATGGAAATATCTACACCGCTATCTGTTTGAACATGGAAATATCTACACCGCTATCTGCATGAAAATGGAAATATCTACACAGCTATCTGCATATACATGGAAATATCTACAAAGCTATCTCTTTACACATGGAAATAACTACACCACTATCTCTATAAACATGGAAATATCTACACCGCCATCTGTATGAACATGGAAATATCTGCACCGCCATCTGTATGAACATATAAATATCTAAACCGCTATCTGTATGAACATGGAAATATCTACACCGCTACCTGTATAAACATGGAAATATCAGCACCGCTATCTGTATGAACATGGAAATATCAGCCCCTCTATCTGTATGAACATGGAAATATCTACACCACTATCTGTATGAACATGGAAATATCTACACCGCTATCAGTATGAACATGGAATTATCTTCACCGCCATCTGTATGAACATGGATATATCTACACAGCCATCTGGATGAACATGGAAATATCTACACCGCTATCTGTATAAACATGGAAATATCTACACCGCTATCTGTATAAACATGGAAATATCTACACCGCTACCTGTATAAACATGGAAATATAAGCACCGCTGTCTGTATAAACATGGAAATATCTACACCGCTATCTGTTTGAACATGGAAATATCTAAACCGCTATCTGCCTGAAAATGGAAATATCTACACAGCTATCTGCATATACAAGGAAATATCTACACAACTATCTCTTTACACATGGAAATAACTACACCGCTATCGGTATGAACATGGAAATATCTACACCGCCATCTGTATGAACATGGAAATATCTTCACGGCCATCTGTATGAGCATATAAATATCTAAACCGCCATCTGTATTAAGATGGAGATATCTACACCGCTATCTGTATAAACATGGAAATATCTACACCGCTATCTGTATAAACATGGAAATGTCTACACCGCTATCTGTATGAACATGGATATATCTACACAGCCATCAGGATGAACATGGAAATATCTACACAGCCATCTGGATAAACATGGAAATATCTACACCGCTATCTGTATGAACATGGAAATATCTACACCGCTATCTGTATGAACATGGAAATATCTACACCACTATCTGTATGAACATGGAAATATCTACACCGCTATCTGTTTGAACATGGAAATATCTACACCGCTATCTGCATGAAAATAGAAATATATACACAGCTATCTGCATATACATGGAAATATCTACAAAGCTATCTCTTTACACATGGAAATAACTACAACACTATCTCTATAAACATGGAAATATCTACAGGGCCATCTGTATGAACATGGAAGTATCTGCACCGCCATCTGTATGAACATATAAATATCTAAACCGCTATCTGTATGAACATGGAAATACCTACACCGCTACCTGTATAAACATGGAAATATAAGCACCGCTATGTGTATGAACATGGAAATATCTACACCGCTATCTGTATGAACATGGATATATCTACACAGCCATATGGATGAACATGGAAATATCTACACCGCTATCTGCATGAACATGGATATAGCTACACCGCTATCTGTATGAACATGGAAATAGCTACACCGCCATCTGTATGAACATCGAAATATCTGCACCAGCATCTGTATGAACATATAAATATCTACACCGCCATCCGTATTAAGATGGAGATATCTAAACCGCTATCTTTATAAACCTGGAAATATCTACACCGCTATCTGCATAAACATGGAAATATCCACACCGCTATCTGTGTAAACATGGAAATATCCACACCGCTGACTGTATAAACATGGAAATATCAGCACCGCTATATGTATGAACATGGAAATATCTACACCGCTATCTGTACGAACATGGAAATATCTACACCGCTATCTGTATGAACATGGAAATAGATACACCGCTATCTGTATGAACATGGAAATATCTACACCACTATCTGTATGAACATGGAAATATCTACACCGCTATCTGTACGAACTTGGAAATATCTACACCGCTATCTGTATGAACATGGAAATAGATACACCGCTATCTGTATGAACATGGAAATATCTACACCACTATCTGTATGAACATGGAAATATCTACACCGCTATCTGTATGAACATGGATATATCTACACAGCCATCTGGATGAACATGGAAATATCTACACCGCTATCTGTATGAAGATGGAAATATCTACACCGCTATCTGTGTAAACATACATACATCTTCACCGCTATCTGTATAAACATGGAAATATCTACACCGCTATCTGTATGAACATGGAAATATCTACACCGCTATCTGTTTGAACATGGAAATATCTACACCGCTATCTGCATGAAAATGGAAATATCTACACAGCTATCTGCATATACATGGAAATATCTACAAAGCTATCTCTTTACACATGGAAATAACTACACCACTATCTCTATAAACATGGAAATATCTACACCGCCATCTGTATGAACATGGAAATATCTGCACCGCCATCTGTATGAACATATAAATATCTAAACCGCTATCTGTATGAACATGGAAATATCTACACCGCTACCTGTATAAACATGGAAATATCAGCACCGCTATCTGTATGAACATGGAAATATCAGCCCCTCTATCTGTATGAACATGGAAATATCTACACCACTATCTGTATGAACATGGAAATATCTACACCGCTATCAGTATGAACATGGAATTATCTTCACCGCCATCTGTATGAACATGGATATATCTACACAGCCATCTGGATGAACATGGAAATATCTACACCGCTATCTGTATAAACATGGAAATATCTACACCGCTATCTGTATAAACATGGAAATATCTACACCGCTACCTGTATAAACATGGAAATATAAGCACCGCTGTCTGTATAAACATGGAAATATCTACACCGCTATCTGTTTGAACATGGAAATAACTACACCGCTGTCTGTATGAACATGGAAATAGCTACACCGCTATCTGTATGAACATGGAAATATCTACAGCACTATCCGTATGAACATGGAAATATCTACACCGCTATATGTATGAACATGGATATATCTACACAGCCATCTGGATGAACGTGGAATTATCTACACCGCTATCTGTATGAACATGGAAATATCTACACCGCTATCTGTGTAAACATTCATACATCTTCACCGGTATCTGTATAAACATGGATATATCTACACCGCCATCTGTATGAACATGGAAATATCCACACCGCTATCTGTTTGAACATGGAAATATCTAAACCGCTATCTGCCTGAAAATGGAAATATCGACACAACTATCTGCATATACATGGAAATATCTACACAGCTATCTCTTTACACATGGAAATAACTACACCGCTATCGGTATGAACATGGAAATATCTACACCGCCATCTGTATGAACATGGAAATATCTGCACGGCCATCTGTATGAACATATAAATATCTAAACCGCCATCTGTATTAAGATGGAGATATCTACACCGCTATCTGTATAAACATGGAAATATCTACACCGCTATCTGTATAAACATGGAAATGTCTACACCGCTATCTGTATAAACTTGGAAATATCTACTCCGCTACCTGTATAAACATGGAAATATCAGCACCGCTATCTGTATGAACATGGAAATGTCAGCCCCTCTATCTGTATGAACATGGAAATATCTGCACCACTATCTGTATGAACATGGAAATATCTACACCGCTATCTGTATGAACATGGAAATATCTTCACCGCCATCTCTATGAACATGGATATATCTACACAGCCATCTGGATGAACATGGAAATATCTACACCGCTATCTGTATGAACATGGAAATAGCTACACTGCTATCTGTATGAACATGGAAAATCTACACTGCTATCTGTATGAGCATGGAAATATCTACACCGCTATCTGTTTGAACATGGAAATATCTACACCGCTATCTGCATGAAAATGGAAATATCTACACAGCTATCTGCATATACATGGAAATATCTACAAAGATATCTCTTTACACATGGAAATAACAACACCACTATCTCTATAAACATGGAAATATCTACACCGCCATCTGTATGAACATGGAAATATCTGCACCGCCATCTGTATGAACATATAAATATCTAAACCGCTATCTGTATGAACATGGAAATATCTACACCGCTACCTGTATAAACATGGAAATATCAGCACCGCTATCTGTATGAACATGGAAATAGCTACACCGCTATCTGTATGAACATGGAAATATCTACAGCACTATCTGTATGAACATGGAAATATCTACAACGCTATCTGTATGAACATGGATATATCTACACAGCCATATGGATGAACATGGAAATATCTACACCGCTATCTGCATGAACATGGATATAGCTACACCGCTATCTGTATGAACATGGAAATAGCTACACCGCCATCTGTATGAACATGGAAATATCTGCACCACCATCTGTATGAACATATAAATATCTACACCGCCATCCGTATTAAGATGGAGATATCTACACCGCTATCAGTATAAACCTGGAAATATCTACACCGCTATCTGCATAAACATGGAAATATCCACACCGCTATCTGTATAAACATGGAAAAATCCACACCGCAGACTGTATAAACATGGAAATATCAGCACCGCTATCTGTATGAACATGGAAATATCTACACCGCTATCTGTACGAACATGGAAATATCTACACCGCTATCTGTATGAACATGGAAATAGATACACCGCTATCTGTATGAACATGGAAATATCTACACCACTATCTGTATGAACATGGAAATATCTACACCGCTATCTGTATGAACATGGATATATCTAAACAGCCATCTGGATGAACATGGAAATATCTACACCACTATCTGTATGAACATGGAAATATCTACACCGCTAGCTGTATAAAAATGGAAATGTCTACACCGCTATCTGTATAAACTTGGAAATATCTACACCGCTACCTATATAAACATGGAAATATCAGCACCGCTATCTGTATGAACATGGAAATGTCAGCCCCTCTATCTGTATGAACATGGAAATATCTGCACCACTATCTGTATGAACATGGAAATATCTACACCGCTATCTGTATGAACATGGAAATATCTTCACCGCAATCTCTATGAACATGGATATATCTACACAGACATCTGGATGAACATGGAAATATCTACACCGCTATCTGTATGAAGATGGAAATAGCTACACCGCTATCTGTGTAAACATGCATACATCTTCACCGCTATCTGTATAAACATGGAAATATCTACACCGCTATCTGTGTGAACATGGAAATATCTACACCGCTATCTGTTTGAACATGGAAATATCTAAACAGCTATCTGCATGAAAATGGAAATATCTATACAGCTATCTGCATACACATGGAAATATCTACATAGCTATCTCTTTGCACATGGAAATAACTACACCGCTATCTGTATGAACATCGAAATATCTACACCGCCATCTGTATGAACATGGAAATATCTGCACGGCCATCTGTATGAACATATAAATATCTACACAGCCATCTGTATTAAGATGGAGATATCTACACCGCTATCTGTATAAACATGGAAATATCTACACCGCTATCTGTATAAACATGGAAATATCTACACCGCTACCTGTATAAACATGGAAATATCAGCACCGCTATCTGTATGAACATGGAAATATCAGCCCCTCTATCTGTATGAACATGGAAATATCTACACCACTATCTGTATGAACATGGAAATATCTACACCGCTATCAGTATGAACATGGAATTATCTTCACCGCCATCTGTATGAACATGGATATATCTACACAGCCATCTGGATGAACATGGAAATATCTACACCGCTATCTGTATAAACATGGAAATATCTACACCGCTATCTGTATAAACATGGAAATATCTACACCGCTACCTGTATAAACATGGAAATATAAGCACCGCTGTCTGTATAAACATGGAAATATCTACACCGCTATCTGTTTGAACATGGAAATAACTACACCGCTATCTGTATGAACATGGAAATAGCTACACCGCTATCTGTATGAACATGGAAATATCTACAGCACTATCCGTATGAACATGGAAATATCTACACCGCTATATGTATGAACATGGATATATCTACACAGCCATCTGTCTGAACGTGGAAATATCTACACCGCTATCTGTATGAACATGGAAATATCTACACCGCTATCTGTGTAAACATTCATACATCTTCACCGGTATCTATATAAACATGGATATATCTACACCGCTATCTGTATGAACATGGAAATATCTACACCGCTATCTGTTTGAACATGGAAATATCTAAACCGCTATCTGCCTGAAAATGGAAATATCGACACAGCTATCTGCATATACATGGAAATATCTACACAGCTATCTCTTTACACATGGAAATAACTACACCGCTATCGGTATGAACATGGAAATATCTACACCGCCATCTGTATGAACATGGAAATATCTGCACGGCCATCTGTATGAACATATAAATATCTAAACCGCCATCTGTATTAAGATGGAGATATCTACACCGCTATCTGTATAAACATGGAAATATCTACACCGCTATCTTTATAAACATGGAAATGTCTACACCGCTATCTGTATAAACTTGGAAATATCTACTCCGCTACCTGTATAAACATGGAAATATCAGCACCGCTATCTGTATGAACATGGAAATGTCAGCCCATCTATCTGTATGAACACGGAAATATCTGCACCACTATCTGTATGAACATGGAAATATCTACACCGCTATCTGTATGAACATGGAAATATCTTCACCGCCATCTCTATGAACATGGATATATCTACACAGCCATCTGGATGAACATGGAAATATCTACACCGCTATCTGTATGAACATGGAAATAGCTACACTGCTATCTGTATGAACATGGAAATATCTACACCGCTATCTGTATGAACATGGAAATATCTACACCGCTATCTGTTTGAACATGGAAATATCTACACCGCTATCTGCATGAAAATGGAAATATCTACACAGCTATCTGCATATACATGGAAATATCTACAAAGCTATCTCTTTACACATGGAAATAACAACACCACTATCTCTATAAACATGGAAATATCTACACCGCCATCTGTATGAACATGGAAATATCTGCACCGCCATCTGTATGAACATATAAATATCTAAACCGCTATCTGTATGAACATGGAAATATCTACACCGCTACCTGTATAAACATGGAAATATCAGCACCGCTATCTGTATGAACATGGAAATAGCTACACCGCTATCTGTATGAACATGGAAATATCTACAGCACTATCTGTATGAACATGGAAATATCTACAACGCTATCTGTATGAACATGGATATATCTACACAGCCATATGGATGAACATGGAAATATCTACACCGCTATCTGCATGAACATGGATATAGCTACACCGCTATCTGTATGAACATGGAAATAGCTACACCGCCATCTGTATGAACATGGAAATATCTGCACCACCATCTGTATGAACATATAAATATCTACACCGCCATCCGTATTAAGATGGAGATATCTACACCGCTATCAGTATAAACCTGGAAATATCTACACCGCTATCTGCATAAACATGGAAATATCCACACCGCTATCTGTATAAACATGGAAAAATCCACACCGCTGACTGTATAAACATGGAAATATCAGCACCGCTATCTGTATGAACATGGAAATATCTACACCGCTATCTGTACGAACATGGAAATATCTACACCGCTATCTGTATGAACATGGAAATAGATACACCGCTATCTGTATGAACATGGAAATATCTACACCACTATCTGTATGAACATGGAAATATCTACACCGCTATCTGTATGAACATGGATATATCTAAACAGCCATCTGGATGAACATGGAAATATCTACACCGCTATCTGTATGAACATGGAAATATCTACACCGCTATCTGTATAAAAATGGAAATGTCTACACCGCTATCTGTATAAACTTGGAAATATCTACACCGCTACCTATATAAACATGGAAATAGCACCGCTATCTGTATGAACATGGAAATGTCAGCCCCTCTATCTGTATGAACATGGAAATATCTGCACCACTATCTGTATGAACATGGAAATATCTACACCGCTATCTGTATGAACATGGAAATATCTTCACCGCCATCTCTATGAACATGGATATATCTACACAGCCATCTGGATGAACATGGAAATATCTACACCGCTATCTGTATGAACATGGAAATAGCTACACCGCTATCTGTATGAACATGGAAACATCTACACCACTATCTGTATGAACATGGAAATATCTACACCGGTATTTGTTTGAACATGGAAATATCTACACCGCTATCTGCATGAAAATGGGAATATCTACACAGCTATCTGCATATACATGGAAATATCTACTAAGCTATCTCTCTACACATGGAAATAACTACACCACTGTCTCTATAAACATGGAAATATCTACACCGCCATCTGTATGAACATGGAAATATCTGCACCGCCATCTGTATGAACATATAAATATCTAAACCGCTGTCTGTATGAACATAGAAATATCTACACCGCTACCTGTATAAACATGGAAATATAAGCACCGCTATCTGTATGAACATGGAAATATCTACACTGCTATCTGTTTGAACATGGAAATATCTACAGCACTATCTGTATGAACATGGAAATATCTACAACGCTATCTGTATGAACATGGATATATCTACACAGCCATATGGATGAACATGGAAATATCTACACCGCTATCTGCATGAACATCGATATAGCTACACCGCTATCTGAATGAACATGGAAATAGCTACACCACCATCTGTATGAACATGGAAATATCTGCACCACCATCTGTATGAACATATAAATATCTACACCGCCATCCGTATTAAGATGGAGATATCTACACCGCTATCTGTTTAAACCTGGAAATATCTACACCGCTATCTGCATAAACATGGAAATATCCACACCGCTATCTGTATAAACATGGAAATATCCACACCGCTGACTGTATAAACATGGAAATATCAGCACCGCTAAATGTATGAACATGGAAATATCTACACCGCTATCTGTACGAACATGGAAATATCTACACCACTATCTGTATGAACATGGAAATAGATACACCGCTATCTGTATGAAGATGGAAATATCTACACCGCTATCTGTGTAAACATGCATACATCTTCACCGCTATCTGTATAAACATGGAAATATCTACACCGCTATCTGTATGAACATGGAAATATCAACACCGCTATCTGTTTGAACATGGAAATATCTAAACAGCTATCTGCATGAAAATGGAAATATCTACACAGCGATCTGCATACACATGGAAATATCTACATAGCTATCTCTTTGCACATGGAAATAACTACACCGCTATCTGTATGAACATCGAAATATCTACACCGCCATCTGTATGAACATGGAAATATCTGCACGGCCATCTGTATGAACATATAAATATCTACACAGCCATCTGTATTAAGATGGAGATATCTACACCGCTATCTGTATAAACATGGAAATATCTACACCGCTATCTGTATAAACATGGAAATATCTACACCGCTACCTGTATAAACATGGAAATATCAGCACCGCTATCTGTATGAACATGGAAATATCAGCCCCTCTATCTGTATGAACATGGAAATATCTACACCACTATCTGTATGAACATGGAAATATCTACACCGCTATCAGTATGAACATGGAATTATCTTCACCGCCATCTGTATGAACATGGATATATCTACACAGCCATCTGGATGAACATGGAAATATCTACACCGCTATCTGTATAAACACTGAAATATCTACACCGCTATCTGTATAAACATGGAAATATCTACACCGCTACCTGTATAAACATGGAAATATAAGCACCGCTGTCTGTATAAACATGGAAATATCTACACCGCTATCTGTTTGAACATGGAAATAACTACACCGCTATCTGTATGAACATGGAAATAGCTACACCGCTATCTGTATGAACATGGAAATATCTACAGCACTATCCGTATGAACATGGAAATATCTACACCGCTATATGTATGAACATGGATATATCTACACAGCCATCTGGATGAACGTGGAAATATCTACACCGCTATCTGTATGAACATGGAAATATCTACACCGCTATCTGTGTAAACATTCATACATCTTCACCGGTATCTGTATAAACATGGATATATCTACACCGCTATCTGTATGAACATGGAAATATCTACACCGCTATCTGTTTGAACATGGAAATATCTAAACCGCTATCTGCCTGAAAATGGAAATATCGACACAGCTATCTGCATATACATGGAAATATCTACACAGCTATCTCTTTACACATGGAAATAACTACACCGCTATCGGTATGAACATGGAAATATCTACACCGCCATCTGTATGAACATGGAAATATCTGCACGGCCATCTGTATGAACATATAAATATCTAAACCGCCATCTGTATTAAGATGGAGATATCTACACCGCTATCTGTATAAACATGGAAATATCTACACCGCTATCTTTATAAACATGGAAATGTCTACACCGCTATCTGTATAAACTTGGAAATATCTACTCCGCTACCTGTATAAACATGGAAATATCAGCACCGCTATCTGTATGAACATGGAAATGTCAGCCCCTCTATCTGTATGAACATGGAAATATCTGCACCACTATCTGTATGAACATGGAAATATCTACACCGCTATCTGTATGAACATGGAAATATCTTCACCGCCATCTCTATGAACATGGATATATCTACACAGCCATCTGGATGAACATGGAAATATCTACACCGCTATCTGTATGAACATGGAAATAGCTACACTGATATCTGTATGAACATGGAAATATCTACACCGCTATCTGTATGAACATGGAAATATCTACACCGCTATCTGTTTGAACATGGAAATATCTACACCGCTATCTGCATGAAAATGGAAATATCTACACAGCTATCTGCATATACATGGAAATATCTACAAAGCTATCTCTTTACACATGGAAATAACAACACCACTATCTCTATAAACATGGAAATATCTACACCGCCATCTGTATGAACATGGAAATATCTGCACCGCCATCTGTATGAACATATAAATATCTAACCGCTATCTGTATGAACATGGAAATATCTACACCGCTACCTGTATAAACATGGAAATATCAACACCGCTATCTGTATGAACATGGAAATAGCTACACCGCTATCTGTATGAACATGGAAATATCAACAGCACTATCTGTATGAACATGGAAATATCTACAACGCTATCTGTATGAACATGGATATATCTACACAGCCATACGGATGAACATGGAAATATCTACACTGCTATCTGCATGAACATGGATATAGCTACACCGCTATCTGTATGAACATGGAAATAGCTACACCGCCATCTGTATGAACATGGAAATATCTGCACCACCATCTGTATGAACATATAAATATCTACACCGCCATCCGTATTAAGATGGAGATATCTACACCGCTATCAGTATAAACCTGGAAATATCTACACCGCTATCTGCATAAACATGGAAATATCCACACCGCTATCTGTATAAACATGGAAAAATCCACACCGCTGACTGTATAAACATGGAAATATCAGCACCGCTCTCTGTATGAACATGGAAATATCTACACCGCTATCTGTACGAACATGGAAATATCTACACCGCTATCTGTATGAACATGGAAATAGATACACCGCTATCTGTATGAACATGGAAATATCTACACCACTATCTGTATGAACATGGAAATATCTACACCGCTATCTGTATGAACATGGATATATCTAAACAGCTATCTGGATGAACATGGAAATATCTACACCGCTATTTGTATGAACATGGAAATATCTACACCGCTATCTGTATAAAAATGGAAATGTCTACACCGCTATCTGTATAAACTTGGAAATATCTACACCGCTACCTATATAAACGTGGAAATATCAGCACCGCTATCTGTATGAACATGGAAATGTCAGCCCCTCTATCTGTATGAACATGGAAATATCTGCACCACTATCTGTATGAACATGGAAATATCTACACCGCTATCTGTATGAACATGGAAATATCTTCACCGCCATCTCTATGAACATGGATATATCTACACAGCCATCTGGATGAACATGGAAATATCTACACCGCTATCTGTATGAACATGGAAATAGCTACACCGCTATCTGTATGAACATGGAAACATCTACACCACTATCTGTATGAACATGGAAATATCTACACCGCTATCTGTTTGAACATGGAAATATCTACACCGCTATCTGCACGAAAATGGAAATATCTACACAGCTATCTGCATATACATGGAAATATCTACTAAACTATCTCTTTACACATGGAAATAACTACACCACTGTCTCTATAAACATGGAAATATCTACACCGCCATCTGTATGAACATGGAAATATCTGCACCGCCATCTGTATGAACATATAAATATCTAAACCGCTGTCTCTATGAACATAGAAATATCTACACCGCTACCTGTATAAACATGGAAATATAAGCACCGCTATCTGTATGAACATGGAAATATCTACACTGCTATCTGTTTGAACATGGAAATATCTACAGCACTATCTGTATGAACATGGAAATATCTACAACGCTATCTGTATGAACATGGATATATCTACACAGCCATATGGATGAACATGGAAATATCTACACCGCTATCTGCACGAACATCGATATAGCTACACCGCTATCTGAATGAACATGGAAATAGCTACACCACCATCTGTATGAACATGGAAATATCTGCACCACCATCTGTATGAACATATAAATATCTACACCGCCATCCGTATTAAGATGGAGATATCTACACCGCTATCTGTATAAACCTGGAAATATCTACACCGCTATCTGCATAAACATGGAAATATCCACACCGCTATCTGTATAAACATGGAGATATCCACACCGCTGACTGTATAAACATGGAAATATCAGCACCGCTAAATGTATGAACATGGAAATATCTACACCGCTATCTGTACGAACATGGAAATATCTACACCGCTATCTGTATGAACATGGAAATAGATACACCGCTATCTGTATGAACATGGAAATATCTACACCACTATCTGTATGAACATGGAAATCTCTACACCGCTATCTGTATGAACATGGATATATCTACACAGCCATCTGGATGAACATGGAAATATCTACACCGCTATCTGTATGAAGATGGAAATATCTACACTGCTATCTGTATGAACATCGAAATATCTACACCGCTACCTGTATAAACATGGAAATATAAGCACCGCTATCTGTATTAACATGGAAATATCTATACCGCTATCTGTTTGAACATGGACATATCTACACCGCAATCTGTATGAACATGGAAATAGCTACACCGCTATCTGTATGAACATGGAAATATCTACAGCACTATCTGTATGAACATGGAAATAACTACACCGCTATCTGTATGAACATGGATATACCTACACAGCCATATGGATGAACATGGAAATATCTACACCGCTATCTGCATGAACATGGATATAGCTACACCGCTATCTGTATGAACATGGAAATAGCTACACCGCCATCTGTATGAACATGGAAATATCTGCACCACCATCTGTATGAACATATAAATATCTACACCGCCATCCGTATTAAGATGGAGATAACTACACCGCTATCTGTATAAACCTGGAAATATCTACACCGCTATCTGCATAAACATGGAAATATCCACACCGCTATCTGTATAAACATGGAAAAATCCACACCGCTGACTGTATAAACATGGAAATATCAGCACCGCTATCTGTATGAACATGGAAATATCTACACCGCTATCTGTACGAACATGGAAATATCTACAACGCTATCTGTATGAACATGGAAATAGATACACCGCTATCTGTATGAACATGGAAATATCTACACCACTATCTGTATGAACATGGAAATATCTACACCGCTATCTGTATGAACATGGATATATCTACACAGCCATCTGGATGAACATGGAAATATCTACACCGCTATCTGTATGAACATGGAAATATCTACACCGCTATCTATGTAAACATGCATACATCTTCACCGCTATCTGTATAAACATGGAAATATCTACACCGCTATCTGTATGAACATGGAAATATCTACACCGCTATCTGTTTGAACATGGAAATATATAAACAGCTATCTGCATGAAAATGGAAATATCTACACAGCTATCTGCATACACATGGATATATCTACATAGCTATCTCTTTGCACATGGAAATAACTACACCGCTATCTGTATGAACATGGAAATATCTACACCGCTATCTGTACGAACATGGAAATATCTACACCGCTATCTGTATGAACATGGAAATAGCTGCACCGCTATATGTATGAACATGGAAATATCTACAGCACTATCTGTATGAACATGGAAATATCTACACCGCTATCTGTATGAACATGGATATATCTACACAGCCATCAGGATGAACATGGAAATATCTACACCGCTATCTGTATGAACATGGAAATATCTACACCGCTATCTGTGTAAACATGCATACATCTTCACCGGTATCTGTATAAACATGGATATATCTACACCGCTATCTGTATGAACATGGAAATATCTACACCGCTATCTGTTTCAACATGGAAATATCTAAACCGCTATCTGCCTGAAAATGGAAATATCTACACAGCTATCTGCATATACATGGAAATATCTACACAGCTATCTCTTTACACATGGAAATAACTACACCGCTATCGATATGAACATGGAAATATCTACACCGCCATCTGTATGTACTTGGAAATATCTGCACGGCCATCTGTATGAGCATATAAATATCTAAACCGCCATCTGTATTAAGATGGAGATATCTACACCGCTATCTGTATAAACATGGAAATATCTACACCGCTATCTGTATAAACATGGAAATGTCTACACCGCTATCTGTATAAACTTGGAAATATCTACACCGCTACCTGTATAAACATGGAAATATCAGCACCGCTATCTGTATGAACATGGAAATGTCAGCCCCTCTATCTGTATGAACATGGAAATATCTGCACCACTATCTGTATAAACATGGAAATATCTACACCGCTATCTGTATGAACATGGAAATATCTTCACCGCCATCTCTATGAACATGGATATATCTACACAGCCATCTGGATGAACATGGAAATATCTACACCGTTATCTGTATGAACATGGGAATAGCTACACCGCTATCTGTATGAACATGGAAATATCTACACCCCTATCTGTATGAACATGGAAATATCTACACCACTATCTGTTTGAACATGGAAATATCTACATAGCTATCTGCATATACATGGAAATATCTACAAAGCTATCTCTTTACACATGGAAATAACTACAACACTATCTCTATAAACATGGAAATATCTACACCGCCATCTGTATGAACATGGAAATATCTGCACCGCCATCTGTATGAACATATAAATATCTAAACCGCTATCTGTATGAACATGGAAATAGCTACACCGCCATCTGTATGAACATGGAAATATCTGCACCGCCATCTGTATGAACATGGAAATATCTACAGCACTATCTGTATGAACATGGAAATATCTACACCGCTATCTGTATGAACATGGATATATCTACACAGCCATCAGGATGAACATGGAAATATCTACACCGCTATCTGTTTGAACATGGAAATATCTACACCGCTATCTGCATGAAAATGGAAATATCTACACAGCTATCTGCATATACATGGAAATATCTACAAAGCTATCTCTTTACACATGGAAATAACTACAACACTATCTATATAAACATGGAAATATCTACACCGCCATCTGTATGAACATGGAAATATCTGCACCGCCATCTGTATGAGCATATAAATATCTAAACCGCTATCTGTATGAACATGGAAATATCTACACCGCTACCTGTATAAACGTGGAAATATAAGCACTGCTATCTGTATGAACATGGAAATATCTACACCGCTATCTGTATGAACATGGATATATCTACACAGCCATATGGATGAACATGGAAATATCTACACCGCTATCTGCATGAACATGGATATAGCTACACCGCTATCTGTATGAAAATGGAAATAGCTACACCGCCATCTGTATGAACGTGGAAGTATCTGCACCACCATCTGTATGAACATATAAATATCTACACCGCCATCCATATTAAGATGGAGATATCTACACCGCTATCTGTATAAACCTGGAAATATCTACACCGCTATCTGCATAAACATGGAAATATCCACACCGCTATCTGTATAATCATGGAAGTGTCCACACCGCGGACTGTATAAACATGGAAATATCAGCACCGCTATATGTATGAACATGGAAATATCTACACCGCTATCTGTACGAACATGGAAATATCTACACCGCTATCTGTATGAACATGGAAATAGATACACCGCTATCTGTATGAACATGGAAATATCTACACCACTATCTGTATGAACATGGAAATATCCACACCGCTATCTGTATGAACATGGATATATCTACACAGCCATCTGGATGAACATGGAAATATCTACACCGCTATCTGTATGAAGATGGAAATATCTACACCACTATCTGTGTAAACATGCATACATCTTCACCGCTATCTGTATAAACATGGAAATATCTACACCGCTATCTGTATGAACATGGAAATATCTACACCGCTATCTGTTTGAACATGGAAATATCTAAACCGCAATCTGCATGAAAATGGAAATCTCTACACAGCTATCTGCATACACATGGAAATATCTACATAGCTATCTCTTTGCACATGGAAATAACTACACCGCTATCTGTATGAACATGGTAATATCTACACCGCCATCTGTATGAACATGGAAATATCTGCACGGCCATCTGTATGAACATATAAATATCTACACAGCCATCTGTATTAACATGGAGATATCTACACCTCTATCTGTATAAACATGGAAATATCTACACCGCTATCTGTATAAACATGGAAATATCTACACCGCTACCTGTATAAACATGGAAATATCAGCACCGCTATCTGTATGAACATGGAAATATCAGGCCCTCTATCTGTATTAACATGGAAATATCTACACCACTATCTGTATGAACATGGAAATATCTACACCGCTATCTGTATGAACATGGAATTATCTTCACCGCCATCTGTATGAACATGGATATATCTACACAGCCATCTGGATGAACATGGAAATATCTACACCGCTATCTGTATAAACATGGAAATATCTACACCGCTATCTGTATAAACATGGAAATATCTACACCGCTACCTGTATAAACATGGAAATATAAGCACCGCTATCTGTATAAACATGGAAATATCTACACCGCTATCTGTTTGAAGATGGAAATAACTACACCGCTATCTGTATGAACATGGAAATAGCTACACCGCTATCTGTATGAACATGGAAATATCTACAGCACTATCTATATGAACATGGAAATATCTACACCGCTATCTGTATGAACATGGATATATCTACACAGCCGTCAGGATGAACATGGAAATATCTACACCGCTATCTGTATGAACATGGAAATATCTACACCGGTATCTGTGTAAACATGCATACATCTTCACCGGTATCTGTACAAACATGGATATATCTACACCGCTATCTGTATGAACATGGAAATATCTACACCGCTATCTGTTTGAACATGGAAATATCTAAACCGCTATCTGCCTGAAAATGGAAATACCTACACAGCTATCTGCATATACATGGAAATATCTACACAGCTATCTCTTTACACTTGGAAATAACTACACCGCTATCGGTATGAACATGGAAATATCTACACCGCCATCTGTATGAACATGGAAATATCTGCACGGCCATCTGTGAGCATATAAATATCTAAACCGCCATCTGTATTAAGATGGAGATATCTACACCGCTATCTGTATAAACATGGAAATGTCTACACCGCTATCTGTATAAACTTGGAAATATCTACACCGCTACCTGTATAAACATGGAAATATCAGCACCGCTATCTGTATGAACATGGAAATGTCAGCCCCTCTATCTGAATGAACATGGAAATATCTGAACCACTATCTGTATAAACATGGAAATATCTACACCGCTATCTGTATGAACATGGAAATATCTTCACCGCCATCTATATGAACATGGATATATCTACACAGCCATCTGGATGAACATGGAAATATCTACACCGCTATCTGTATGAACATGGAAATAGCTACACCGCTATCTGTGTAAACATGCATACATCTTCACCGCTATCTGTATAAACATGGAAATATCTACACCGCTATCTGTATGAACATGGAAATATCTACACCGCTATCTGTTTGAACATGGAAATATCTAAACCGCTATCTGCATGAAAATGGAAATATCTACACAGCTATCTGCATACACATGGAAATATCTACATAGCTATGTCTTTGCACATGGAAATAACTACACCGCTATCTGTATGAACATCGAAATATCTACACCGCCATCTGTATGAACATGGAAATATCCGCACGGCCATCTGTATGAACATATAAATATCTACACAGCCATCTGTATTAAGATGGAGATATCTACACCGCTATCTGTATAAACATGGAAATATCTACACCGCTACCTGTATAAACATGGAAATATCAGCACCGCTATCTGTATGAACATGGAAATGTCAGCCCCTCTATCTGTATGAACATGGAAATATCTGCACCATTATCTGTATGAACATGGAAATATCTACACCGCAATCTGTATGAACATGGAAATATCTTCACCGCCATCTCTATGAACATGGATATATCTACACAGCCATCTCGATGAACATGGAAATATCTACACCGCTATCTGTATGAACAAGGAAATAGCTACACCGCTATCTGTATGAACATGGAAATACCTACACCGCTATCTGTATGAACATGGAAATATCTACACCGCTATCTGTTTGAACATGGAAATATCTACACCGCTATCTGCATGAAAATGGAAATATCTACACAGCTATCTGCATATACATGGAAATATCTACAAAGCTATCTCTTTACACATGGAAATAACTACACCACTATCTCTATAAACATGGAAATATCTACACCGCCATCTGTATGAACATGGAAATACCTGCACCGCCATCTGTATGAACATATAAATATCTAAACCGCTATCTGTATGAACATGGAAATATCTACACCGCTACCTGTATAAACATGGAAATATCAGCACCGCTATCTGTATGAACATGGAAATATCTACACCGCTATCTGTTTGAACATGGACATATCTACACCGCTATCTGTATGAACATGGAAATAGCTACACCGCTATCTGTATGAACATGGAAATATCTACAGCACTATCTGTATGAACATGGAAATATCTACAACGCTATCTGTATGAACATGGATATATCTACACAGCCATATGGATGAACATGGAAATATCTACACCGCTATCTGCATGAACATGGATATAGCTACACCGCTATCTGTATGAACATGGAAATAGCTACACCGCCATCTGTATGAACATGAAAATATCAGCACCAGCATCTGTATGAACATATAAATATCTACACCGCCATCCGTATTAAGATGGAGATATCTACACCGCTATCTGTATAAACCTGGAAATATCTACACCGCTATCTGCATAAACATGGAAATATCCACACCGCAATCTGTATAAACATGGAAAAATCCACACCGCTGACTGTATAAACATGGAAATATCAGCACCGCTAAATGTATGAACATGGAAATATCTACACCGCTATCTGTACGAACATGGAAATAGATACACCGCTATCTGTATGAACATGGAAATATCTACACCACTATCTGTATGAAAATGGAAATCTCTACACCGCTATCTGTACGAACATGGAAATATCTACACCGCTATCTGTATGAACATGGAAATAGCTGCACCGCTATCTGTATGAACATGGAAATACCTACAGCACTATCTGTATGAACATGGAAATATCTACACCGCTATCTGTATGAACATGGATATATCTACACAGCCATCAGGATGAACATGGAAATATCTACACCGCTATCTGTATGAAAATGGAAATATCCACACCGCTATCTCTGTAAACATGCATACAACTTCACCGGTATCTGTATAAACATGGATATATCTACACCGCTATCTGTATGAACATGGAAATACCTACACCGCCATCTGTTTGAACATGGAAGTATCTAAACCGCTATCTGCCTGAAAATGGAAATATCTACACAGCTATCTGCATATACATGGAAATATCTACACAGCTATCTCTTTACACATGGAAATAACTACACCGCTCTCGGTATGAACATGGAAATATCTACACCGCCATCTGTATGAACATGGAAATATCTGCACGGCCATCTGTTTGAACATATAAATATCTAAACCGCCATCTGTATTAAGATGGAGATATCTACACCGCTATCTGTATAAACATGGAAATATCTACACCGCTATCTGTATAAACATGGAAATGTCTACACCGCTATCTGTATAAACTTGAAAATATCTACACCGCTACCTGTATAAACATGGAAATATCAGCACCGCTATCTGTATGAACATGGAAATGTCAGCCCCTCTATCTGTATGAACATGGAAATATCTGCACCACTATCTGTATAAACATGGAAATATCTACAACGCTATTTGTATGAACATGGAAATATCTTCACCGCCATCTCTATGAACATGGATATATCTACACAGCCATCTGGATGAACATGGAAATATCTACACCGCTTTCTGTATGAACATGGAAATAGCTACACCGCTATCTGTATGAAGATGGAAATATATACACCGCTATCTGTATGAACATGGAAATATCTACACCACTACCTGTATGAACATGGAAATATCTACACCGCTATCTGTATGAACATGGATATATCTACACAGCCATCTGGATGAACATGGAAATATCTACACCGCTATCTGTATGAAGATGGAAATATCTACACCGCTATCTGTGTAAACATGCATACATCTTCACCGCTATCTGTATAAACATGGAAATATCTACACCGCTACCTGTATAAACATGGAAATATCAGCACCGCTATCTGTATGAACATGGAAATATCTACACCACTATCTGTGTGAACATGGAAATATCTACACCGCTATCTGTATGAAAATGGAATTATCTTCACTGCCATCTGTATGAACATGGATATATCTACACAGCCATCTGGATGAACATGGAAATATCTACACCGCTATCTGTATAAACATGGAAATATCTACACCGCTATCTGTATAAACATGGAAATATCTACACCGCTACCTGTATAAACATGGAAATATAAGCACCGCTATCTGTATAAACATGGAAATATCTACACCGCTATCTGCTTGAACATGGAAATAACTACACCGCTATCTGTATGAACATGGAAATAGCTACACCGCTATCTGTATGAACATGGAAATATCTACAGCACTATCTATATGAACATGGAAATATCTACACCGCTATCTGTATGAACATGGATATATCTACACCGCTATCTGTATGAACATGGATATATCTACACAGCCATCTGGATGAACATGGAAATATCTACACCGCTATCTGTATGAAGATGGAAATATCTACACCGCTATCTGTGTAAACATGCATACATCTTCACCGCTATCTGTATAAACATGGAAATATCTACACCGCTATCTGTATGAACATGGAAATATCTACATCGCTATCTGTTTGAACATGGAAATATCTAAACCGCTATCTGCATGAAAATGGAAATATCTACACAGCTATCTGCATACACATGGAAATATCTACATAGCTATCTCTTTGCACATGGAAATAACTACACCGCTATCTGTATGAACATCGAAATATCTACACCGCCATCTGTATGAACATGGAAATATCTGCACGGCCATCTGTATGAACATATAAATATCTACACAGCCATCTGTATTAAGATGGAGATATCTACACCGCTATCTGTATAAACATGGAAATATCTACACCGCTATCTGTATAAACATGGAAATATCTACACCGCTACCTGTATAAACATGGAAATATCAGCACCGCTATCTGTATGAACATGGAAATATCTACACCACTATCTGTGTGAACATGGAAATATCTACACCGCTATCTGTATGAAAATGGAATTATCTTCACTGCCATCTGTATGAACATGGATATATCTACACAGCCATCTGGATGAACATGGAAATATCTACACCGCTATCTGTATAAACATGGAAATATCTACACCGCTATCTGTATAAACATGGAAATATCTACACCGCTACCTGTATAAACATGGAAATATAAGCACCGCTATCTGTATAAACATGGAAATATCTACACCGCTATCTGCTTGAACATGGAAATAACTACACCGCTATCTGTATGAACATGGAAATAGCTACACCGCTATCTGTATGAACATGGAAATATCTACAGCACTATCTATATGAACATGGAAATATCTACACCGCTATCTGTATGAACATGGATATATCAACACAGCCGTCAGGATGAACATGGAAATAACTACACCGCTATCGGTATGAACATGGAAATATCTACACCGCCATCTGTATGAACATGGAAATATCTGCACGGCCATCTGTATGAGCATATAAATATCTAAACCGCCATCTGTATTAAGATGGAGATATCTACACCGCTATCTGTATAAACATGGAAATATCTACACCGCTATCTGTATAAACATGGAAATGTCTACACCGCTATCTGTATAAACTTGGAAATATCTACACCGCTACCTGTATAAACATGGAAATATCAGCACCGCTATCTGTATGAACATGGAAATGTCAGCCCCTCTATCTGAATGAACATGGAAATATCTGAACCACTATCTGTATAAACATGGAAATATCTACACCGCTATCTGTATGAACATGGAAATATCTTCACCGCCATCTCTATGAACATGGATATATCTACACAGCCATCTGGATGAACATGGAAATATCTACACCGCTATCTGTATGAACATGGAAATAGCTACACCGCTATCTGTGTAAACATGCATACATCTTCACCGCTATCTGTATGAAGATGGAAATATCTACACCGCTATCTGTATGAACATGGAAATATCTACACCGCTATCTGTTTGAACATGGAAATATCTAAACCGCTATCCGCATGAAAATGGAAATATCTACACAGCTATCTGCATACACATGGAAATATCTACATAGCTATCTCTTTGCACATGGAAATAACTACACCGCTATCTGTATGAACATCGAAATATCTACACCGCCATCTGTATGAACATGGAAATATCCGCACGGCCATCTGTATGAACATATAAATATCTACACAGCCATCTGTATTAAGATGGAGATATCTACACCGCTATCTGTATAAACATGGAAATATCTACACCGCTACCTTTATAAACATGGAAATATCAGCACCGCTATCTGTATGAACATGGAAATGTCAGCCCCTCTATCTGTATGAACATGGAAATATCTGCACCACTATCTGTATGAACATGGAAATATCTACACCGCTATCTGTATGAACATGGAAATATCTTCACCGCCATCTCTATGAACATGGATATATCTACACAGCCATCTCGATGAACATGGAAATATCTACACCGCTATCTGTATGAACATGGAAATAGCTACACCGCTATCTGTATGAACATGGAAATAGCTACACCGCTATCTGTATGAACATGGAAATATCTACACCGCTATCTGTATGAACATGGAAATATCTACACCGCTATCTGTTTGAACATGGAAATATCTACACCGCTATCTGCATGAAAATGGAAATATCTACACAGCTATCTGCATATACATGGAAATATCTACAAAGCTATCTCTTTACACATGGAAATAACTACACCACTATCTCTATAAACATGGAAATATCTACACCGCCATCTGTATGAACATGGAAATATCTGCACCGCCATCTGTATGAACATATAAATATCTAAACCGCTATCTGTATGAACATGGAAATATCTACGCCGCTACCTGTATAAACATGGAAATATCAGCACCGCTATCTGTATGAACATGGAAATATCTACACCGCTATCTGTTTGAACATGGACATATCTACACCGCTATCTGTATGAACATGGAAATAGCTACACCGCTATCTGTATGAACATGGAAATATCTACAGCACTATCTGTATGAACATGGAAATATCTACAACGCTATCTGTATGAACATGGATATATCTACACAGCCATATGGATGAACATGGAAATATCTACACCGCTATCTGCATGAACATGGATATATCTACACCGCTATCTGTATGAACATGGAAATAGCTACACCGCCATCTGTATGAACATGAAAATATCAGCACCACCATCTGTATGAACATATAAATATCTACACCGCCATCCGTATTAAGATGGAGATATCTACACCGCTATCTGTATAAACCTGGAAATATCTACACCGCTATCTGCATAAACATGGAAATATCCACACCGCTATCTGTATAAACATGGAAAAATCCACACCGCTGACTGTATAAACATGGAAATATCAGCACCGCTAAATGTATGAACATGGAAATATCTACACCGCTATCTGTATGAACATGGAAATAGATACACCGCTATCTGTATGAACATGGAAATATCTACACCACTATCTGTATGAACATGGAAATCTCTACACCGCTATCTGTACGAACATGGAAATATCTACACCGCTATCTGTATGAACATGGAAATAGCTGCACCGCTATCTGTATGAACATGGAAATATCTACAGCACTATCTGTATGAACATGGAAATATCTACACCGCTATCTGTATGAACATGGATATATCTACACAGCCATCAGGATGAACATGGAAATATCTACACCGCTATCTGTTTGAAAATGGAAATATCCACACCGCTATCTGTGTAAACATGCATACAACTTCACCGGTATCTGTATAAACATGGATATATCTACACCGCTATCTGTATGAACATGGAAATATCTACACCGCCATCTGTTTGAACATGGAAGTATCTAAACCGCTATCTGCCTGAAAATGGAAATATCTACACAGCTATCTGCATATACATGGAAATATCTACACAGCTATCTCTTTACACATGGAAATAACTACACCGCTCTCGGTATGAACAAGGAAATATCTACACCGCCATCTGTATGAACATGGAAATATCTGCACGGCCATCTGTTTGAGCATATAAATATCTAAACCGCCATCTGTATTAAGATGGAGATATCTACACCGCTATCTGTATAAACATGGAAATATCTACACCGCTATCTGTATAAACATGGAAATGTCTACACCGCTATCTGTATAAACTTGGAAATATCTACACCGCTACCTGTATAAACATGGAAATATCAGCACCGCTATCTGTATGAACATGGAAATGTCAGCCCCTCTATCTGTATGAACATGGAAATATCTGCACCGCTATCTGTATAAACATGGAAATATCTACAACGCTATTTGTATGAACATGGAAATATCTTCACCGCCATCTCTATGAACATGGATATATCTACACAGCCATCTGGATGAACATGGAAATATCTACACCGCTTTCTGTATGAACATGGAAATAGCTACACCGCTATCTGTATGAAGATGGAAATAGATACACCGCTATCTGTATGAACATGGAAATATCTACACCACTACCTGTATGAACATGGAAATATCTACACTGCTATCTGTATGAACATGGATATATCTACACAGCCATCTGGATGAACATGGAAATATCTACACCGCTATCTGTATGAAGATGGAAATATCTACACCGCTATCTGTGTAAACATGCATACATCTTCACCGCTATCTGTATAAACATGGAAATATCTACACCGCTATCTGTATGAACATGGAAATATCTACATCGCTATCTGTTTGAACATGGAAATATCTAAACCGCTATCTGCATGAAAATGGAAATATCTACACAGCTATCTGCATACACATGGAAATATCTACATAGCTATCTCTTTGCACATGGAAATAACTACACCGCTATCTGTATGAACATCGAAATATCTACACCGCCATCTGTATGAACATGGAAATATCTGCACGGCCATCTGTATGAACATATAAATATCTACACAGCCATCTGTATTAAGATGGAGATATCTACACCGCTATCTGTATAAACATGGAAATATCTACACCGCTATCTGTATAAACATGGAAATGTCTACACCGCTACCTGTATAAACATGGAAATATCAGCACCGCTATCTGTATGAACATGGAAATATCAGCCCCTCTATCTGTATGAACATGGAAATATCTACACCACTATCTGTGTGAACATGGAAATATCTACACCGCTATCTGTATGAACATGGAATTATCTTCACCGCCATCTGTATGAACATGGATATATCTACACAGCCATCTGGATGAACATGGAAATATCTACACCGCTATCTGTATAAACATGGAAATATCTACACCGCTATCTGTATAAACATGGAAATATCTACACCGCTACCTGTATAAACATGGAAATATAAGCACCGCTATCTGTATAAACATGGAAATATCTACACCGCTATCTGTTTGAACATGGAAATAACTACACCGCTATCTGTATGAACATGGAAATAGCTACACCGCTATCTGTGTGAACATGGAAATATCTACAGCACTATCTATATGAACATGGAAATATCTACACCGCTATCTGTATGAACATGGATATATCAACACAGCCGTCAGGATGAACATGGAAATATCTACACCGCTATCTGTATGAACATGGAAATATCTACACCGCTATCTGTGTAAACATGCATACATCTTCAACGGTATCTGTACAAACATGGATATATCTACACCGCTATCTGTATGAACATGGAAATATCTACACCGCTATCTGTTTGAACATGGAAATATCTAAACCGCTATCTGCCTGAAAATGGAAATACCTACACAGCTATCTGCATATACATGGAAATATCTACACAGCTATCTCTTTACACATGGAAATAACTACACCGCTATCGGTATGAACATGGAAATATCTACACCGCCATCTGTATGAACATGGAAATATCTGCACGGCCATCTGTATGAGCATATAAATATCTAAACCGCCATCTGTATTAAGATGGAGATATCTACACCGCTATCTGTATAAACATGGAAATATCTACACCGCTATCTGTATAAACATGGAAATGTCTACACCGCTATCTGTATAAACTTGGAAATATCTACACCGCTACCTGTATAAACATGGAAATATCAGCACCGCTATCTGTATGAACATGGAAATGTCAGCCCCTCTATCTGAATGAACATGGAAATATCTGAACCACTATCTGTATAAACATGGAAATGTCTACACCGCTATCTGTATGAACATGGAAATATCTTCACCGCCATCTCTATGAACATGGATATATCTACACAGCCATCTGGATGAACATGGAAATATCTACACCGCTATCTGTATGAACATGGAAATAGCTACACCGCTATCTGTGTAAACATGCATACATCTTCACCGCTATCTGTATGAAGATGGAAATATCTACACCGCTATCTGTATGAACATGGAAATATCTACACTGCTATCTGTTTGAACATGGAAATATCTAAACTGCTATCTGCATGAAAATGGAAATATCTACACAGCTATCTGCATACACATGGAAATATCTACATAGCTATCTCTTTGCACATGGAAATAACTACACCGCTATCTGTATGAACATCGAAATATCTACACCGCCATCTGTATGAACATGGAAATATCCGCACGGCCATCTGTATGAACATATAAATATCTACACAGCCATCTGTATTAAGATGGAGATATCTACACCGCTATCTGTATAAACATGGAAATATCTACACCGCTACCTGTATAAACATGGAAATATCTGCACCGCTATCTGTATGAACATGGAAATGTCAGCCCCTCTATCTGTATGAACATGGAAATATCTGCACCACTATCTGTATGAACATGGAAATATCTACACCGCTATCTGTATGAACATGGAAATATCTTCACCGCCATCTCTATGAACATGGATATATCTACACAGCCATCTCGATGAACATGGAAATATCTACACCGCTATCTGTATGAACATGGAAATAGCTACACCGCTATCTGTATGAACATGGAAATATCTACACCGCTATCTGTATGAACATGGAAATATCTACACCGCTATCTGTTTGAACATGGAAATATCTACACCGCTATCTGCATGAAAATGGAAATATCTACACAGCTATCTGCATATACATGGAAATATCTACAAAGCTATCTCTTTACACATGGAAATAACTACACCACTATCTCTATAAACATGGAAATATCTACACCGCCATCTGTATGAACATGGAAATATCTGCACCGCCATCTGTATGAACATATAAATATCTAAACCGCTATCTGTATGAACATGGAAATATCTACACCGCTACCTGTATAAACATGGAAATATCAGCACCGCTATCTGTATGAACATGGAAATATCTACACCGCTATCTGTTTGAACATGGACATATCTACACCGCTATCTGTATGAACATGGAAATAGCTACACCGCTATCTGTATGAACATGGAAATATCTACAGCACTATCTGTATGAACATGGAAATATCTACAACGCTATCTGTATGAACATGGATATATCTACACAGCCATATGGATGAACATGGAAATATCTACACTGCTATCTGCATGAACATGGATATAGCTACACCGCTATCTGTATGAACATGGAAATAGCTACACCGCCATCTGTATGAACATGAAAATATCAGCACCAGCATCTGTATGAACATATAAATATCTACACCGCCATCCGTATTAAGATGGAGATATCTACACCGCTATCTGTATAAACCTGGAAATATCTACACCGCTATCTGCATAAACATGGAAATATCCACACCGCTATCTGTATAAACATGGAAAAATCCACACCGCTGACTGTATAAACATGGAAATATCAGCACCGCTAAATGTATGAACATGGAAATATCTACACCGCTATCTGTACGAACATGGAAATAGATACACCGCTATCTGTATGAACATGGAAATATCTACACCACTATCTGTATGAACATGGAAATCTCTACACCGCTATCTGTACGAACATGGAAATATCTACACCGCTATCTGTATGAACATGGAAATAGCTGCACCGCTATCTGTATGAACATGGAAATATCTACAGCACTATCTGTATGAACATGGAAATATCTACACCGCTATCTGTATGAACATGGATATATCTACACAGCCATCAGGATGAACATGGAAATATCTACACCGCTATCTGTATGAAAATGGAAATATCCACACCGCTATCTGTGTAAACATGCATACAACTTCACCGGTATCTGTATAAACATGGATATATCTACACCGCTATCTGTATGAACATGGAAATATCTACACCGCCATCTGTTTGAACATGGAAGTATCTAAACCGCTATCTGCCTGAAAATGGAAATATCTACACAGCTATCTGCATATACATGGAAATATCTACACAGCTATCTCTTTACACATGGAAATAACTACACCGCTCTTGGTATGAACATGGAAATATCTACACCGCCATCTGTATGAACATGGAAATATCTGCACGGCCATCTGTTTGAGCATATAAATATCTAAACCGCCATCTGTATTAAGATGGAGATATCTACACCGCTATCTGTATAAACATGGAAATATCTACACCGCTATCTGTATAAACATGGAAATGTCTACACCGCTATCTGTATAAAATTGGAAATATCTACACCGCTACCTGTATAAACATGGAAATATCAGCACCGCTATCTGTATGAACATGGAAATGTCAGCCCCTCTATCTGTATGAACATGGAAATATCTGCACCACTATCTGTATAAACATGGAAATATCTACAACGCTATTTGTATGAACATGGAAATATCTTCACCGCCATCTCTATGAACATGGATATATCTACACAGCCATCTGGATGAACATGGAAATATCTACACCGCTTTCTGTATGAACATGGAAATAGCTACACCGCTATCTGTATGAAGATGGAAATAGATACACCGCTATATGTATGAACATGGAAATATCTACACCACTACCTGTATGAACATGGAAATATCTACACCGCTATCTGTATGAACATGGATATATCTACACAGCCATCTGGATGAACATGGAAATATCTACACCGCTATCTGTATGAAGATGGAAATATCTACACCGCTATCTGTGTAAACATGCATACATCTTCACCGCTATCTGTATAAACATGGAAATATCTACACCGCTATCTGTATGAACATGGAAATATCTACACCGCTATCTGTTTGAACATGGAAATATCTAAACCGCTATCTGCATGAAAATGGAAACATCTACACAGCTATCTGCATACACATGGAAATATCTACATAGCTATCTCTTTGCACATGGAAATAACTACACCGCTATCTGTATGAACATCGAAATATCTACACTGCCATCTGTATGAACATGGAAATATCTGCACGGCCATCTGTATGAACATATAAATATCTACACAGCCATCTGTATTAAGATGGAGATATCTACACCGCTATCTGTATAAACATGGAAATATCTACACCGCTATCTGTATAAACATGGAAATATCTACACCGCTACCTGTATAAACATGGAAATATCAGCACCGCTATCTGTATGAACATGGAAATATCAGCCCCTCTATCTGTATGAACATGGAAATATCTACACCACTATCTGTGTGAACATGGAAATATCTACACCGCTAACTGAATGAACATGGAAATATCTACACGGCTATCTGTATGAACAAGGAAATATCTACACCGCTATCTGTATAAACATGGAAATATCTACACCGCTATCTGTATAAACATGGAAATATCTACACCGCTACCTGTATAAACATGGAAATATAAGCACCGCTATCTGTATAAACATGGAAATATCTACACCGCTATCTGTTTGAACATGGAAATAACTACACCGCTATCTGTATGAACATGGAAATAGCTACACCGCTATCTGTATGAACATGGAAATATCTACAGCACTATCTGTATGAACATGGAAATATCTACACCGCTATCTGTATGAACATGGATATATCTACACAGCCATCAGGATGAACATGGAAATATCTATGCCGCTATGTGTATGAACATGGAAATATCTACACCGCTATCTGTGTAAATATGCATACATCTTCACCGGTATCTGTATAAACTTGGATATATCTACACCGCTATCTGTATAAACATGGAAATATCTACACCGCTATCTGTATAAACATGGAAATGTCTACACCGCTATCTGTATGAACATGGATATATCTACACAGCCATCAGGATGAACATGGAAATATCTACACAGCCATCTGGATGAACATGGAAATATCTACACCGCTATCTGTATGAACATGGAAATAGCTACACCGCTATCTGTATGAACATGGAAATATCTACACCACTATCTGTATGAACATGGAAATATCTACACCGCTATCTGTTTGAACATGGAAATATCTACACCGCTATCTGCATGAAAATGGAAATATCTACACAGCTATCTGCATATACATGGAAATATCTACAAAGCTATCTCTTTACACATGGAAATAACTACAACACTATCTCTATAAACATGGAAATATCTACAGGGCCATCTGTATGAACATGGAAATATCTGCACCGCCATCTGTATGAACATATAAATATCTAAACCGCTATCTGTATGAACATGGAAATATCTACACCGCTACCTGTATAAACATGGAAATATAAGCACCGCTATCTGTATGAACATGGAAATATCTACACCGCTATCTGTATGAACATGGATATATCTACACAGCCATATGGATGAACATGGAAATATCTACACCGCTATCTGCATGAACATGGATATAGCTACACCGCTATCTGTATGAACATGGAAATAGCTACACCGCCATCTGTATGAACATGGAAATATCTGCACCACCATCTGTATGAAGATATAAATATCTACACCGCCATCCGTATTAAGATGGAGATATCTAAACCGCTATCTTTATAAACCTGGAAATATCTACACCGCTATCTGCATAAACATGGAAATATCCACACCGCTATCTGTATAAACATGGAAATATCCACACCGCTGACTGTATAAACATGGAAATATCAGCACCGCTATATGTATGAACATGGAAATATCTACACCGCTATCTGTACGAACATGGAAATATCTACACCGCTATCTGTATGAACATGGAAATAGATACACCGCTATCTGTATGAACATGGGAATATCTACACCACTATCTGTATGAACATGGAAATATCTACACCGCTATCTGTATGAACATGGATATATCTACACAGCGATCTGGATGAACATGGAAATATCTACACCGCTATCTGTATGAAGATGGAAATATCTACACCGCTATCTGTGTAAACATGCATACATCTTCACCGCTATCTGTATAAACATGGAAATATCTACACCGCTATCTGTATGAACATGGAAATATCTACACCGCTATCTGTTTGAACATGGAAATATCTAAACAGCTATCTGCATGAAAATGGAAATATCTACACAGCTATCTGCATACACATGGAAATATCTACATAGCTATCTCTTTGCACATGGAAATAACTACACCGCTATCTGTATGAACATCGAAATATCTACACCGCCATCTGTATGAACATGGAAATATCTGCACGGCCATCTGTATGAACATATAAATATCTACACAGCCATCTGTATTAAGATGGAGATATCTACACCGCTATCTGTATAAACATGGAAATATCTACACCGCTATCTGTATAAACATGGAAATATCTACACGGCTACCTGTATAAACATGGAAATATCAGCACCGCTATCTGTATGAACATGGAAATATCAGCCCCTCTATCTGTATGAACATGGAAATATCTACACCACTATCTGTATGAAAATGGAAATATCTACACCGCTATCAGTATGAACATGGAATTATCTTCACCACCATCTGTATGAACATGGATATATCTACACAGCCATCTGGATGAACATGGAAATATCTACACCGCTATCTGTATAAACATGGAAATATCTACACCGCTATCTGTATAAACATGGAAATATCTACACCGCTACCTGTATAAACATGGAAATATAAGCACCGCTGTCTGTATAAACATGGAAATATCTACACCGCTATCTGTTTGAACATGGAAATAACTACACCGCTATCTGTATGAACGTGGAAATAGCTACACCGCTATCTGTATGAACATGGAAATACCTAAAGCACTATCCGTATGAACATGGAAATATCTAAACCGCTATATGTATGAACATTGATATATCTACACAGCCATCTGGATGAACGTGGAAATATCTACACCGCTATCTGTATGAACATGGAAATATCTACACCGCTATCTGTGTAAACATTCATACATCTTCACCGGTATCTGTATAAACATGGATATATCTACACCGCTATCTGTATGAACATGGAAATATCTACACCGCTATCTGTTTGAACATGGAAATATCTAAACCGCTATCTGCCTGAACATGGAAATATCGACACATCTATCTGCATATACATGGAAATATCTACACAGCTATCTCTTTACACATGGAAATAACTACACCGCTATCGGTATGAACATGGAAATATCTACACCGCCATCTGTATGAACATGGAAATATCTGCACGGCCATCTGTATGAACATATAAATATCTAAACCGCCATCTGTATGAAGATGGAGATATCTACACCGCTATCTGTATAAACATGGAAATATCTACACCGCTATCTTTATAAACATGGAAATGTCTACACCGCTATCTGTATAAACTTGGAAATATCTACTCCGCTACCTGTATAAACATGGAAATATCAGCACCGCTATCTGTATGAACATGGAAATGTCAGCCCCTCTATCTGTATGAACATGGAAATATCTGCACCACTATCTGTATGAACATGGAAATATCTACACCGCTATCTGTATGAACATGGAAATATCTTCACCGCCATTTCAATGAACATGGATATATCTACACAGCCATCTGGATGAACATGGAAATATCCACACCGCTATCTGTATGAACATGGAAATAGCTACACTGCTATCTGTATGAACATGGAAATATCTACACCGCTATCTGTATGAACATGGAAATATCTACACCGCTATCTGTTTGAACATGGAAATATCTACACCGCTATCTGCATGAAAATGGAAATATCTACCCAGCTATCTGCATATACATGGAAATATCTACAAAGCTATCTCTTTACACATGGAAATAACAACACCACTATCTCTATAAACATGGAAATATCTACACCGCCATCTGTATGAACATGGAAATATCTGCACCGCCATCTGTATGAACATATAAATATCTAAACCGCTATCTGTATGAACATGGAAATATCTACACCGCTACCTGTATAAACATGGAAATATCAGCACCGCTATCTGTATGAACATGGAAATAGCTACACCGCTTTCTGTATGAACATGGAAATATCTACAGCACTATCTGTATGAACATGGAAATATCTACAACGCTATCTGTATGAACATGGAAATATCTACACAGCCATATGGATGAACATGGAAATATCTACACCGCTATCTGCCTGAACATGGATATAGCTACACCGCTATCTGTATGAACATGGAAATAGCTACACCGCCATCTGTATGAACATGGAAATATCTGCACCACCATCTGTATGAACATATAAATATCTACACCGCCATCCGTATTAAGATGGAGATATCTACACCGCTATCAGTATAAACCTGGAAATATCTACACCGCTATCTGCATAAACATGGAAATATCCACACCGCTATCTGTATAAACATGGAAATAACCACACCGCTGACTGTATAAACATGGAAATATCAGCACCGCTATCTGTATGAACATGGAAATATCTACACCGCTATCTGTACGAACATGGAAATATCTACACCGCTATCTGTATGAACATGGAAATATCAGCCCCTCTATCTGTATGAACATGGAAATATCTACACCACTATCTGTATGAACATGGAAATATCTACACCGCTATCAGTATGAACATGGAATTATCTTCACCGCCATCTGTATGAACATGGATATATCTACACAGCCATCTGGATGAACATGGAAATATCTACACCGCTATCTGTATAAACATGGAAATATCTACACCGCTATCTGTATAAACATGGAAATATCTACACCGCTACCTGTATAAACATGGAAATATAAGCACCGCTGTCTGTATAAACATGGAAATATCTACACCGCTATCTGTTTGAACATGGAAATAACTACACCGCTATCTGTATGAACATGGAAATAGCTACACCGCTATCTGTATGAACATGGAAATATCTACAGCACTATCCGTATGAACATGGAAATATCTACACCGCTATATGTATGAACATGGATATATCTACACAGCCATCTGGATGAACGTGGAAATATCTACACCGCTATCTGTATGAACATGGAAATATCTACACCGCTATCTGTGTAAACATTCATACATCTTCACCGGTATCTGTATAAACATGGATATATCTACACCGCTATCTGTATGAACATGGAAATAACTACACCGCTATCTGTTTGAACATGGAAATATCTAAACCTCTATGTGCCTGAAAATGGAAATATCGACACATCTATCTGCATATACATGGAAATATCTACACAGCTATCTCTTTACACATGGAAATAACTACACCTCTAACGGTATGAACATGGAAATATCTACACCGCCATCTGTATGAACATGGAAATATCTGCACGGCCATCTGTATGAACATATAAATATCTAAACCGCCATCTGTATTAAGATGGAGATATCTACACCGCTATCTGTATAAACATGGAAATATCTACACCGCTATCTTTATAAACATGGAAATGTCTACACCGCTATCTGTATAAACTTGGAAATATCTACTCCGCTACCTGTATAAACATGGAAATATCAGCACCGCTATCTGTATGAACATGGAAATGTCAGCCCCTCTATCTGTATGAACATGGAAATATCTGCACCACTATCTGTATGAACATGGAAATATCTACACCGCTATCTGTATGAACATGGAAATATCTTCACCGCCATCTCTATGAACATGGATATATCTACACAGCCATCTGGATGAACATGGAAATATCTACACCGCTATCTGTATGAACATTGAAATAGCTACACTGATATCTGTATGAACATGGAAATATCTACACCGCTATCTGTATGAACATGGAAATATCTACACCGCTATCTGTTTGAACATGGAAATATCTACACCGCTATCTGCATGAAAATGGAAATATCTACCCAGCTATCTGCATATACATGGAAATATCTACAAAGCTATCTCTTTACACATGGAAATAACAACACCACTATCTCTATAAACATGGAAATATCTACACCGCCATCTGTATGAACATGGAAATATCTGCACCGCCATCTGTATGAACATATAAATATCTAAACCGCTATCTGTATGAACATGGAAATATCTACACCGCTACCTGTATAAACATGGAAATATCAGCACCGCTATCTGTATGAACATGGAAATAGCTACACCGCTATCTGTATGAACATGGAAATATCTACAGCACTATCTGTATGAACATGGAAATATCTACAACGCTATCTGTATGAACATGGATATATCTACACAGCCATATGGATGAACATGGAAATATCTACACAGCTATCTGCATGAACATGGATATAGCTACACCGCTATCTGAATGAACATGGAAATAGCTACACCGCCATCTGTATGAACATGGAAATATCTGCACCACCATCTGTATGAACATATAAATATCTACACCGCCATCCGTATTAAGATGGAGATATCTACACCGCTATCAGTATAAACCTGGAAATATCTACACCGCTATCTGCATAAACATGGAAATATCCACACCGCTATCTGTATAAACATGGAAATAACCACACCGCTGACTGTATAAACATGGAAATATCAGCACCGCTATCTGTATGAACATGGAAATATCTACACCGCTATCTGTACGAACATGGAAATATCTACACCGCTATCTGTATGAACATGGAAATAGATACACCGCTATCTGTATGAACATGGAAATATCTACACCACTATCTGTATGAACATGGAAATATCTACACCGCTATCTGTATGAACATGGATATATCTAAACAGCCATCTGGATGAACATGGAAATATCTACACCGCTATCTGTATGAACATGGAAATATCTACACCGCTATCTGTATAAACATGGAAATGTCTACACCGCTATCTGTATAAACTTGGAAATATCTACACCGCTACCTATATAAACATGGAAATATCAGCACCGCTATCTGTATGAACATGGAAATGTCAGCCCCTCTATCTGTATGCACATGGAAATATCTGCACCACTATCTGTATGAACACGGAAATATCTACACCGCTATCTGTATGAACATGGAAATATCTTCACCGCCATCTCTATGAACATGGATATATCTACACAGCCATCTGGATGAACATGGAAATATCTACACCGCTATCTGTATGAACATGGAAATAGCTACACCGCTATCTGTATGAACATGGAAACATCTACACCACTATCTGTATGAACATGGAAATATCTACACCGCTATCTGTTTGAACATGGAAATATCTACACCGCTATCTGCATGAAAATGGAAATATCTACACAGCTATCTGCATATACATGGAAATATCTACTAAGCTATCTCTTTACACATGGAAATAACTACACCACTGTCTCTATAAACATGGAAATATCTACACCGCCATCTGTATGAACATGGAAATATCTGCACCGCCATCTGTATGAACATATAAATATCTAAACCGCTATCTGTATAAACATGGAAATATCTACACCGCTACCTGTATAAACATGGAAATATAAGCACAGCTATCTGTATGAACATGGAAATATCTACACAGCTATCTGCATATACATGGAAATATCTACACAGCTATCTCTTTACACATGGAAATAACTACACCGCTATCGATATGAACATGGAAATATCTACACCGCCATCTGTATGAACATGGAAATATCTGCACGGCCATCTGTATGAGCATATAAATATCTAAACCGCCATCTGTATTAAGATGGAGATATCTACACCGCTATCTGTATAAACATGGAAATATCTACACCGCTATCTGTATAAACATGGAAATGTCTACACCGCTATCTGTATAAACTTGGAAATATCTACACCGCTACCTGTATAAACATGGAAATATCAGCACCGCTATCTGTATGAACATGGAAATGTCAGCCCCTCTATCTGTATGAACATGGAAATATCTGCACCACGATCTGTATAAACATGGAAATATCTACACCGCTATCTGTATGAACATGGAAATATCTTCAACGCCATCTCTATGAACATGGATATATCTACACAGCCATCTGGATGAACATGGAAATATCTACACCACTATCTGTATGAACATGGAAATATCTACACCGCTATCTGTGTAAACATGCATACATCTTCACCGGTATCTGTATAAACATGGATATATCTACACCGCTATCTGTATGAACATGGAAATATCTACACCGCTATCTGTTTGAACATGGAAATATCTAAACCGCTATCTGCCTGAAAATGGAAATATCTACACAGCTATCTGCATATACATGGAAATATCTACACAGCTATCTCTTTACACATGGAAATAACTACACCGCTATCGATATGAACATGGAAATATCTACACCGCCATCTGTATGAACATGGAAATATCTGCACGGCCATCTGTATGAGCATATAAATATCTAAATCGCCATCTGTATTAAGATGGAGATATCTACACCGCTATCTGTATAAACATGGAAATATCTACACCGCTATCTGTATAAACATGGAAATGTCTACACCGCTATCTGTATAAACTTGGAAATATCTACACCGCTACCTGTATAAACATGGAAATATCAGCACCGCTATCTGTATGAACATGGAAATGTCAGCCCCTCTATCTGTATGAACATGGAAATATCTGCACCACTATCTGTATAAACATGGAAGTATCTACACCGCTATCTGTATGAACATGGAAATATCTTCACCACCATCTCTATGAACATGGATATATCTACACAGCCATCTGGATGAACATGGAAATATCTACACCGCTATCTGTATGAACATGGAAATAGCTACACCGCTATCTGTATGAACATGGAAATATCTACACCACTATCTGTATGAACATGGAAATATCTACACCACTATCTGTTTGAACATGGAAATATCTACACCGCTATCTGCATGAAAATGGAAATATCTACACAGCTATCTGCATATACATGGAAATATCTACAAAGCTATCTCTTTACACATGGAAATAACTACAACACTATCTCTATAAACATGGAAATATCTACACCGCCATCTGTATGAACATGGAAATATCTGCACCGCCATCTGTATGAACATATAAATATCTAAACCGCTATCTGTATGAACATGGAAATATCTACACCGCTACCTGTATAAACATGGAAATATAAGCACCGCTATCTGTATGAACATGGAAATATCTACACCGCTATCTGTATGAACATGGATATATCTACACAGCCATATGGATGAACATGGAAATATCTAAACCGCTATCTGCATGAACATGGATATAGCTACACCGCTATCTGTATGAACATGGAAATAGCTACACCGCTATCTGTATGAACATGGAAATATCTACACCACTATCTGTATGAACATGGAAATATCTACACCACTATCTGTTTGAACATGGAAATATCTACACCGCTATCTGCATGAAAATGGAAATATCTACACAGCTATCTGCATATACATGGAAATATCTACAAAGCTATCTCTTTACACATGGAAATAACTACAACACTATCTCTATAAACATGGAAATATCTACACCGCCATCTGTATGAACATGGAAATATCTGCACCGCCATCTGTATGAACATATAAATATCTAAACCGCTATCTGTATGAACATGGAAATATCTACACCGCTACCTGTATAAACATGGAAATATAAGCACCGCTATCTGTATGAACATGGAAATATCTACACCGCTATCTGTATGAACATGGATGTATCTACACAGCCATATGGATGAACATGGAAATATCTAAACCGCTATCTGCATGAACATGGATATAGCTACACCGCTATCTGTATGAACATGGAAATAGCTACACCGCCATCTGTATGAACATGGAAATATCTGCACCACCATCTGTATGAACATATAAATATCTACACCGCCATCCGTATTAAAATGGAGATATCTAAACCGCTATCTTTATAAACCTGGAAATATCTACACCGCTATCTGCATAAACATGGAAATATCCACACCGCTATCTGTATAAACATGGAAATATCCACACCGCTGACTGTATAAACATGGAAATATCAGCACCGCTATATGTATGAACATGGAAATATCTACACCGCTATCTGTACGAACATGGAAATATCTACACCGCTATCTGTATGAACATGGAAATAGATACACCGCTATCTGTATGAACATGGAAATATCTACACCACTATCTGTATGAACATGGAAATATCTACACCGCTATCTGTATGAACATGGATATATCTACACAGCCATCTGGATGAACATGGAAATATCTACACCGCTATCTGTATGAAGATGGAAATATCTACACCGCTATCTGTGTAAACATGCATACATCTTCACCGCTATCTGTATAAACATGGAAATATCTACACCGCTATCTGTATGATCATGGAAATATCTACACCGCTATCTGTTTGAACATGGAAATATCTAAACAGCTATCTGCATGAAAATGGAAATATCTACACAGCTATCTGCATACACATGGAAATATCTACATAGCTATCTCTTTGCACATGGAAATAACTACACCGCTATCTGTATGAACATCGAAATATCTACACCGCCATCTGTATGAACATGGAAATATCTGCACGGCCATCTGTATGAACATATAAATACCTTCACAGCCATGTGTATTAAGATGGAGATATCTACACCGCTATCTGTATAAACATGGAAATATCTACACCGCTATCTGTATAAACATGGAAATATCTACACCGCTACCTGTATAAACATGGAAATATCAGCACCGCTATCTGTATGAACATGGAAATATCAGCCCCTCTATCTGTATGAACATGGAAATATCTACACCACTATCTGTATGAACATGGAAATATCTACACCGCTATCAGTATGAACATGGAATTATCTTCACCGCCATCTGTATGAACATGGATATATCTAAACAGCCATCTGGATGAACATGGAAATATCTACACCGCTATCTGTATAAACATGGAAATATCTACACCGCTCTCTGTATAAACATGGAAATATCTACACCGCTACCTGTATAAACATGGAAATATAAGCACCACTGTCTGTATAAACATGGAAATATCTACACCGCTATCTGTTTGAACATGGAAATAACTACACCGCTATCTGTATGAACATGGAAATAGCTACACCGCTATCTGTATGAACATGGAAACATCTACAGCACTATCCGTATGAACATGGAAATATCTACACCGCTATATGTATGAACATGGATATATCTACACAGCCATCTGGATGAACGTGGAAATATCTACACCGCTATCTGTATGAACATGGAAATATCTACACCGCTACCTGTGTAAACATTCATACATCTTCACCGGTATCTGTATAAACATGGATATATCTACACCGCTATCTGTATGAACATGGAAATATCTACACCGCTATCTGTTTTAACTTGGAAATATCTAAACCGCTATCTGCCTGAAAATGGAAATATCGACACAGCTATCTGCATATACATGGAAATATCTACACAGCTATCTCTTTACACATGGAAATAACTACACCGCTATCGGTATGAACATGGAAATATCTACACCGCCATCTGTATGAACATGGAAATATCTGCACGGCCATCTGTATGAACATATAAATATCTAAACCGCCATCTGTATTAAGATGGAGATATCTACACCGCTATCTGTATAAACATGGAAATATCTACACCGCTATCTTTATAAACATGGAAATGTCTACACCGCTATCTGTATAAACTTGGAAATATCTACTCCGCTACCTGTATAAACATGGAAATATCAGCACCGCTATCTGTATGAACATGGAAATGTCAGCCCCTCTATCTGTATGAACATGGAAATATCTGCACCACTATCTGTATGAACATGGAAATATCTACACCGCTATCTGTATGAACATGGAAATATCTTCACCGCCATCTCTATGAACATGGATATATCTACACAGCCATCTGGATGAACATGGAAATATCTACCCCTCTATCTGTATGAACATGGAAATAGCTACACTGATATCTGTATGAACATGGAAATATCTACACCGCTATCTGTTTGAACATGGAAATATCTACACCGCTATCTGCATGAAAATGGAAATATCTACACAGCTATCTGCATATACATGGAAATATCTACAAAGCTATCTCTTTACACATGGAAATAACAACACCACTATCTCTATAAACATGGAAATATCTACACCGCCATCTGTATGAACATGGAAATATCTGCACCGCCATCTGTATGAACATATAAATATCTAAACCGCTATCTGTATGAACATGGAAATATCTACACCGCTACCTGTATAAACATGGAAATATCAGCACCGCTATCTGTATGAACATGGAAATAGCTACACCGCTATCTGTATGAACATGGAAATATCTACAGCACTATCTGTATGAACATGGAAATATCTACAACGCTATCTGTATGAACATGGATATATCTACACAGCCATATGGATGAACATGGAAATATCTACACCGCTATCTGCATGAACATGGATATAGCTACACCGCTATCTGTATGAATATGGAAATAGCTACACCGCCATCTGTATGAACATGGAAATATCTGCACCACCATCTGTATGAACATATAAATATCTACACCGCCATCCGAATTAAGATGGAGATATCTACACCGCTATCAGTATAAACCTGGAAATATCTACACCGCTATCTGCATAAACATGGAAATATCCACACCGCTATCTGTATAAACATGGAAAAATCCACACCGCTGACTGTATAAACATGGAAATATCAGCACCGCTATCTGTATGAACATGGAAATATCTACACCGCTATCTGTACGAACATGGAAATATCTACACCGCTATCTGTATGAACATGGAAATAGATACACCGCTATCTGTATGAACATGGAAATATCTACACCACTATCTGTATGAACATGGAAATATCTACACCGCTATCTGTATGAACATGGATATATCTAAACAGCCATCTGGATGAACATGGAAATACCTACACCACTATCTGTATGAACATGGAAATATCTACACCTCTATCTATGTAAACATGCATACATCTTCACCGCTATCTGTATAAACATGGAAATATCTACACCGCTATCTGTATGAACATGGAAATATCTACACCGCTATCTGTTTGAACATGGAAATATCTAAACAGATATCTGCATGAAAATGGAAATATCTACACAGCTATCTGCATACACATGGATATATCTACATAGCTATCTCTTTGCACATGGAAATAACTACACCGCTATCTGTATGAACATGGAAATATCTACACCGCTATCTGTACGAACATGGAAATATCTACACCGCTATCTGTATGAACATGGAAATAGCTGCACCGCTATCTGTATGAACATGGAAATATCTACAGAACTATCTGTATGAACATGGAAATATCTACACCGCTATCTGTATGAACATGGATATATCTACACAGCCATCAGGATGAACATGGAAATATCTACACCGCTATCTGTATGAACATGGAAATATCTACACCGCTATCTGTGTAAACATGAATACATCTTCACCGGTATCTGTATAAACATGGATATATCTACACTGCTATCTGTATGAACATGGAAATATCTACACCGCTATCTGTTTGAACATGGAAATATCTAAACCGTTATCTGCCTGAAAATGGAAATATCTACACAGATATCTGCATATACATGGAAATATCTGCACAGCTATCTCTTTACACATGGAAATAACTACACCGCTATCGATATGAACATGGAAATATCTACACCGCCATCTGTATGAACATGGAAATATCTGCACGGCCATCTGTATGAGCATATAAATATCTAAACCGCCATCTGTATTAAGATGGAGATATCTACACCGCTATCTGTATAAACATGGAAATATCTACACCGCAATGTGTATAAACATGGAAATGTCTACACCGCTATCTGTATAAACTTGGAAATATCTACACAGCTACCTGTATAAACATGGAAATATCAGCACCGCTATCTGTATGAACATGGAAATGTCAGCCCCTCTATCTGTATGAACATGGAAATATCTGCACCACTGTCTGTATAAACATGGAAATATCTACACCGCTATCTGTATGAACATGGAAATATCTTCACCGCCATCTCTATGAACATGGATATATCTACACAGCCATCTGGATGAACATGGAAATATCTACACCGCTATCTGTATGAACATGGAAATAGCTACACTGCTATCTGTATGAACATGGAAATATCTACACCACTATCTGTATGAACATGGAAATATCTACACCAATATCTGTTTTAACATGGAAATATCTACACCGCTATCTGCATGAAAATGGAAATATCTACACAGCTATCTGCATATACATGGAAATATCTACAAAGCTATCTCTTTACACATGGAAATAACTACAACACTATCTCTATAAACATGGAAATATCTACACCGCCATCTGTATGAACATGGAAATATCTGCACCGCCATCTGTATGAACATATAAATATCTAAACCGCTATCTGTATGAACATGGAAATATCTACACCGCTACCTGTATAAACATGGAAATATAAGCACCGCTATCTGTATGAACATGGAAATATCTACACCGCTATCTGTATGAACATGGATATATCTACACAGCCATATGGATGAACATGGAAATATCTACACCGCTATCTGCATGAACATGGATATAGCTACACCGCTATCTGTATGAACATGGAAATAGCTACACCGCCATCTGTATGAACATGGAAATATCTGCACCACCATCTGTATGAACATATAAATATCTACACCGCCATCCGAATTAAGATGGAGATATCTACACCGCTATCAGTATAAACCTGGAAATATCTACACCGCTATCTGCATAAACATGGAAATATCCACACCGCTATCTGTATAAAGATGGAAAAATCCACACCGCTGACTGTATAAACATGGAAATATCAGCACCGCTATCTGTATGAACATGGAAATATCTACACCGCTATCTGTACGAACATGGAAATATCTACACCGCTATCTGTATGAACATGGAAATAGATACACCGCTATCTGTATGAACATGGAAATATCTACACCGCTATCTGTATGAACATGGAAATATCTACACCGCTATCTGTATGAACATGGATATATCTAAACAGCCATCTGGATGAACATGGAAATACCTACACCACTATCTGTATGAACATGGAAATATCTACACCGCTATCTATGTAAACATGCATACATCTTCACCGCTATCTGTATAAACATGGAAATATCTACACCGCTATCTGTATGAACATGGAAATATCTACACCGCTATCTGTTTGAACATGGAAATATCTAAACAGATATCTGCATGAAAATGGAAATATCTACACAGCTATCTGCATACACATGGATATATCTACATAGCTATCTCTTTGCACATGGAAATAACTACACCGCTATCTGTATGAACATGGAAATATCTACACCGCTATCTGTACGAACATGGAAATATCTACACCGCTATCTGTATGAACATGGAAATAGCTGCACCGCTATCTGTATGAACATGGAAATATCTACAGAACTATCTGTATGAACATGGAAATATCTACACCGCTATCTGTATGAACATGGATATATCTACACAGCCATCAGGATGAACATGGAAATATCTACACCGCTATCTGTATGAACATGGAAATATCTACACCGCTATCTGTGTAAACATGAATACATCTTCACCGGTATCTGTATAAACATGGATATATCTACACCGCTATCTGTATGAACATGGAAATATCTACACCGCTATCTGTTTGAACATGGAAATATCTAAACCGCTATCTGCCTGAAAATGGAAATATCTACACAGCTATCTGCATATACATGGAAATATCTACACAGCTATCTCTTTACACATGGAAATAACTACACCGCTATCGATATGAACATGGAAATATCTACACCGCCATCTGTATGAACATGGAAA